>NC_071395.1:37076453-37424684 GCF_022682495.2 Desmodus rotundus | reverse complement strand
TGGAGGGAGGGGAAAGAGTAACGCACTGATTTGCAGGGAGAAGTACAAGCCTGAGAGCCTCCCTCTGCGGCTCCCGAATTCTGCCCTGGCAGGTAAGGGTGGACAAAACTAACAGAACATGGGGGACAGGGGAGGGGAGTTTGCTAAGTTGACCAGAAATAATTCCACAAATGTGAATATGGATTGAGCACCTGGGTCATTGCCACAGCCAGAAGTGGGTTTAATCAGGGGCAGCACCCTCGAGGAAGCCAAAAGCCCCAATCACACTTGCCCCTACGCAGCCCCCCCCCCCGCCCCCACCAGTTGCACTATCCCTAAGGGGGCCCCACCAAGGTCCGGGAAGGAGCACCGAAATAGCCTGTACTCTGTGGCCACCGTGTGGCGGGAGCTACACATGACAACCGGCTCACTCCCGCAGTGGAGCCTGCGACAGCCAGGGCATTTGGCGCCGTTTGTGTCAAGTGGGGTTTAACTCTCTGACAAGTCTCAGCTGTTCACCTCTGTCTGTTCCCCAACCCCCCACCCCACTGCTTCGTGTCAACTGCATTTCTCTGCAAGGACTCTTAGGAAACACATAGCCACAGTGGCACGATCAGACTTAAAATTCTAAGTGCTAATTCCTTGGCCCTGTTTTATTGAGATATAATCAACACACAGTATACATTTAAGGTGTACAGCATAATGATTTGACTTAAACATTAATTGCTTAATAGCAAGAATCTGGCCGGCGTGGATACGGCCTGGCTGTGCTGTGTTATTTACAGCTGGTTTGTCTCACTCCCGCCCACCCACGTGCTCCCTGGCAGTGCTGTGTCCTCCTCTGTGTGAACTAACCCAGTGGTTTGTCCCCAAACCGAGCCGCTCCTCACAGTACATGAGGGGCTTTAGAAACACCAGAAGCTGGAGCCCCTGATTCTGCTGTAATTGGTCTGGAGTTTTTTCAATGGTAGTAAAACTCACACAAGATAAAATGTTCCCTGTTCATAATGTTGAAGTGTCATTCAGTGGCATTAAGTATATCACAATGTTATGCGGCCATCACTTCTGTCTCATTCTAGAACATCCCAGCACCCCAAAAAGAAGCCCTAGTCCTGTAAGCCCTATCCCTATTAGCAGTCACCCCTCCCCCAGTTCCCCCTTCTAGCCTGTGGCCATTTTACATAAATGGCATCACACACCGTGTGGTCTTTTGTGTCTGGCTCCTCTCACTGAGCATCCCGTGTTCGAGGCCCATCTGTGATGCAGAGAATGTCAGTGCCGCTCTTTTTCCATGGCCAAGAAAACGGCGCACTGCAGGCTGGACCACACTTCGCCCATCCATTTGTCCATTGTTGGAGTTCGGGGTTGTTTCTGCTTCAGACTATTTGAACAGGGCTACTCTGCACATTTGAGCACACAATTGTTTTTATTTTTTAAATTATAGTTTATTGATTATGCTATTATAGTTGCCCTTTGCCCCCTTCCACCCAGCACCCCCCATTCTCTCAGCCAATCCCCCACCATTGTTCATGTCCATAGGTCGTGCGTGTAAGGTCTTTGGCTGCTCCATTTCCCATACTGTACTTTACATCCCTAGGCTGTAAGGCTACTCTGTAACTGCCATCTTGTGCTTCTAATCCCCTCACCTGCTCACCCACTCCCCCACACCCCTCTCCTATGTGGCAACCATTAAAACAATCTCTGTATCCATGATTCTATCTCTGTTCTTGTTTGCTTAGTTTGTTTTTTAGATTCAATTGTTAATAGATATGTAGATGTGTATTTTTTTAAAAGATTTTATTTATTTATTTTTAGAGAGAGGGTAAGGGAGAAAGACAGGGAGAGAAACATCAGTGTGTAGCTGCCCCTTGCACGCCCCTCACTGGGGACCCAGCCCCAAACCCAGGTATGTGCCCCGACTGGGAATCGAATTGGAGACCCCTTGGTTTGAAAGCCACTCTGAATCCACTGAGCTACACTGGCCAGGGCTGTAGATGTGTATTTATTGCCATTTTATTGTTCATAGTTTTGATCTAAGTCCCTTTAACATTTCGTATAGTTCAGTGATAAACTCCTTTAGGTTTTTTTTAAAAATTTTATTTATTTATTTCTACAGAGGGGAAGGGAAGGAGAAAGAGAGGGAGAGAAACATCAATGTGTGGTTGCCTCTTGAACGCCCCCTATTGGGGACCTGACCAGACACCCAGGCATGTGCCCTGACTGGGAATCAAACCAATGACCTTTTGTTTCGCAGGCTGGTGCTCAATCCACTGAGCTATACCAGCCAGGGCTGTATGTGGGCACGTGTGTGTAGCTCTTTAACTGCCCTTCGATTCTAAATGATAGCTTTGCTGGGTAGAGCAAGGTTGTCTGTAGGTCTCTGCTTTTCATGACTGAATATTTCTTGCCAATCCCTTCGAGCGTGCAGTTTCTTTTGCAAAATCAGCTAACAATCTTATGGCTACTCCCTGTAGGTAACTAACTGCTTTTCTCTTGCTGCTTTTAATATATAAATTCTCTCTTTATCTTTACCCTTTGGTATTTTAATTATGATGTGTCTTGGAATGGGCCTCTTTGTATCCATCTTGTTTAGGACTCTCTGTGCTTCTTGGACTTGCCTGTCTATATTTCCCTCACCAAGTTAGGGAAGTTTTCTTTCATTATTTTTAAAAATAGATTTCCAATTTCTTGCTCTTTCTCTCCTCCTTCTGGCACCCCTATGATACAAATGTTCGAACGCTCGAAGTCGTCCCACAGGCTGCTTATATTATCCTCATTTTTTGGATGCTTTTTCTTCTTGTTCTGGTTGGTTGTTTTTTGGTTCCCTATGTTCCAAATCATTGATTTGATTCATCCACTCTACTGTTTCCCTGTAAATTGTTCTTTATTTCAATTAGTGTATCCTTCATTTCTGATTGGATCTTTTTCATGCTCTTGAGGTCCTCACTAAGTTCCTTGAGCACCCTTATAACCCATATTTTGAATTCTACATCTGATTGCTTATCTCCATTTCATTTAGTTCCTTTTCTGGAGTTTTGATCTGTTCTTTCATTTGGGCCACGTTTCTTTGCCTCCTCGTTTTAGCAGCCTCCTTGTGTTTGTTTCTATGTATCAGGTAGAGCTGCTTTGACAGCATGTCGTGGTAGTGTGGCCTAATGTAGTAGGTGTCCTGTAGGGCCCAGTGTGCACCCTTCATGTGGGCTGCTGAGTACACTCCCCTCTTATAGTAGAGCCTTGGTTGCTGTTGACAGGTCCATGGGAGGGACTTACCCAGACCAGTCAGCTACAAGGACTGGCTGTGACCACTGATGACCACCCACCGCCCTCCATGGAGGATCAGCTGTGCAGGGGCAGGGTGGTGGTGCTCTGACGTGGTCTGTGGCTTCCCACTGGGTGCGCAGGCTCTGAGATTTCCTGGGTGGTGCAGGACAAGGTCAGTCCCCACCTGTGTTTTCTCAGGGCCACCCTGCCTGAGCTATAAAGCAATCTGAGATGGCTGCTAATTGTGCTGGGCTTGGAGATTCCCAGGTGAAGCCAAGCTGTGAATCTAGGCTGGCTGCTGCTAGTGCTGGGCCTGGAGCTCACTGAGGCCAGCTGTTGCTTGTTTGAGAGGATTTAGGAAGTTGTGAAGCAGGAGCCAAAACTAGCTATTCATTCATATGGAAAAGCAGCTTGGGTAGGCCCATATTTGGGTGGGGCAGAGTCTCTGGGGATCTCCAGAGTTGGGCAAACGGTGTTAGCCAGGATGATGGAGTCTCAGATATGGCACCAGCTTGCAGGCTCAGTGGTTCTGTAGGGGGAGGGTTCAGAAAAGGGACAACGGCCTCTGTTTGCCTTGATGCCAGGCACTTCAGTTTCTCCCTGTGTGCTACCGGTGCCTTTCAAGCTGCTATCCCAGTGCTGGAGCCCAGAGGAAGTGAGTCTGAGTAGGTGCGTCTGTGTGTGGGTTCGGTAAGAGGAACTGCTTGGGGGCTCCAACAATTTCTTTCACTGATTCAATCCCTGCTGGGTTTTGCAGTCAGAAGTTGTGGGGACTGATCTTGCTGGCACTGGAACCCTAGTCTGGGGTGCCCAGTGTGGGGCTGGGACTCCTCACTCCCGAGATATCCCTCCTGAATTTTTATCCACCACACGTGGATGTGGGACCACCCTGTTCTGCATCTGCGCCCCACCTACCAGTCTGGGTGGATGTGGTTGCTTTAATTCTGTAGTTGTCAGACTTCCTTCCATTCAACTCGATTTCTGATGGTTCTGAGTGATGGTTGTTCTATATTTTAGTTGTAATTTTGATGTGGTTGTGGGAGGAGGAGAGCCATGTCTGCCTGTGCTGCCATATTGACTGGGAGTCCTCAATCAATTATTTTTAAACACTTATTGTAAATTATCTTGGGTATGTACCTAGGAGTGGAATTGCTGGATCATATGGTAATTCTATGTTTAGCTTTACTGAGAAAACTGCAGGGTTTTTTTTGAGAGAGATAGAGGAAGGGAGAGAGAGAAAGAGAGAAATATTGATTTGTTGTTCCACTTATTTATTCATTAGTTGATATTTTTCCTAGATTGCTGTTTTCATTTTTTTAATATATTTTTTAAATATTTTATTTATTTATTTTCAAAGAGAGGAAGAGAAACAGCAATGTGTGGTTGCCTCTTGTACGCCCCCTACTGGGGACCTGGCCCACAACCCAGGTGCCCTGACTGGAAATTGAACCGGTGACCCTTTGGTTCGTAGGCCAGCTCCCAACCACTGAGCCACACCAGCCACGGCCGGGTTTTTAAAACATTTTAATTGTATTTTTTCCATTGGCATTTGTTCTCCTTATGCCCCTCTCCCCCACCCCTGCACTCACCATGCTGTTGTCCGTGTCCATGAGTCCTTTTACCTTTTTGCTTGATGCCGCCGCCCTTTGAACACTCCCTATTGCTGTCATCCTGCTCTCTCTGAGTCTGTCTCTATTGTGCTTGTTAGTTCAGTTTGTTCATTAGATTCCACATGCATGAAACCATGTAACACTTGTTTTTCTCTGACTGGCTTATTTCACTTAGCATAATGTTGTCCAATGTTGTCCAGGTCCATCCATGCTGTCATAAAGAGTAAACTTTTCTTTTTTATGGCCGAGTAATATTCCATTGTGTAAATGTTCCATAGTTGTTTTGTCCACTCATCTACTGATGGACACTTGGGCTACTTCCATATCTTGGTGATTGTAAATAATGCCTCAATGGACATAGGAGTGCTTATGTTCTTTCAAATTAGTGTTTTGTATTCGTTCAGATATATTCCCAGAAGTGGGATTGCTGGGTCAAAAGGGAGTTCCATTTTAAATTTTTTGAGTTCTCTCCAAACTGCTTTCCACGTTGGCTGCACCAGTCTGCATTCCCACCAACCGTGCAAAAGGGTTTCCCTTTCTCTACATCCTGGCCAGCACTTGTGTTTGTTGATTTACTGATCATAGCCCGTCTGACAGGTGTGAGGGGATGTCTCATTGTGGTTTTTATTTGCATTTCTCTGATGATTAGTGGTGTTGAGCAACTTTTCATATGTCTATGGCCATCTGTGTATTGTCTTTGGAGAAGTGTCTGTTCAGGTCCTTTGACCATTTTTAATTGGATTACTTGTTTTTTTGATGTTGAGTTTTACAAGTTCTTTAAAAATTTTAGATATTAACCCCTTATCAGCTGTATCGGTGAATATGTTCTTCCACTCCATTTGGTTGTCTTTCTATTTTGTTGATGGTTTCCTTTGCTGTGCAAAAACTTTTCAGTTTGATGTAGTCCCATTTGTTTATTATTTTTTAATTTCCCTAGTTGATTCTTGTATGTGCTCTGACCTGAGACTGAACCCACAACCTTAGCATATCAGGCCGATGCTCTAACCTACTGAACTACCTGGTCAGGGCAGAATTTTTTTTTAAGATTTTTAAAAATTATTGTTTATTTTTAGAGAGAGGGGAAGGGAAGGAGAAAGAGAGGGATAGAAACATCAATGTGTGGTTGCCTCTCACCTAGACTGGGAATTGAACCGGCTACCCTCTGATTCGCAGGCCCGCGCTTCATCCACTGAGCTACGCCAGCCAGGGCAGGGCAGAACTTTTTTAATTGAAAGTTTTATTGAGATCTTTGTGGATGCCCCTGCAGTTGTAAGAAATAACAGAGAGTCCGTCTTACACTTGGCTCAGTCTCCTCCAATAAGGCTGTACTTTGCAAAATGAAATCAGTATCTCAACCTGGACGGATGTTGACACCGACCTTACCCAGATTTCAGATTTCCCACTTTTACTTGCTCTCCTGTGTGTGTGTGTGTGTATTGTCTACAATTGTATCAACTGAGTCGGTTTGTGTATCTACCACCACAAGAACCTTTAGAGCTTCTCTGTTACAACCTCAGCCCTTCCGCTTCCACCCACTCTCTAATTCTCTAGCAACCACTTATCTGTTGTCATTTAAAAAATGTTACACAAACGGGCCCTGGTTGGGCAGCTCAGCTGGTTAGAATGTTGTCCTGATATGCCAAGGCTGTGAGTTTGATCCCAACAAATGGATGTTTCTCTCTCTCAATTTTTAAAAAGTTACATAAATGCAACTTTACATTATGGATTTTGTAATTTTTTCCCCTTGGCATAATTCCCTAGAGTCATCAGGATTTAAAAAATTCCCCAAAGGGTTAGGGTGGCCGGGTTGACCTACCTACAGCCACCTGCATTTTCTCCCTGCAGTTTCTATATTGAGGCAACCCACGTGCTTTAGTTTCCTCATCTGTTCAATGGGGAAAAGAAAGCCCCCAGCTCCCAGGTGAGCTCTGTCGCTTAGAACAGATGGGGAGGCAGATGCAGGCGGGCAGGACCTGGACCCTGCCAGGCTTTGTGACATCATGCCAGGTTGCTAGGGCAGCAGCCAACTAGCCTCTAGCAACGCTGCCACCTTGTCCGAGCTTTACTTGCTGGTGATTGTAGGAGGCCTCTGTGTCACATGCTCCCTCGAACCAATGAGGAGGTGGTCCAGAGGCAGTGTTCCTCTGATGCTTCAGATGGGGGGGGGGAGGCAGAATTAAATTAAGGCAAGTTTTCCTTCATTCTTCAAAGTTAAAAATGCCCTCCCTAGTTTCCTCACCAAAAAAAAAAAAAAAAAAAGTTCTGGCCAGACCCAGAGTGGATTCATTGCCATTTCTTTAAGCTCCAACCTTTGTAAGCACCCCAAAACACAATAACTTTGTTTACTTGGCGGTTCACAGTCCCCCTCTCTGAAGAGGATTCCAGAAAGGTTCAGTGCGAGGGCGGCGCGGGCACTTTGCCATCTCTTGACGCTCTTATACCTAGAAATAAGAATCGGCCTGGGAGGTTACAAAATTAATATATTCCGTGGTTGGTTTATAAACCACCGTTGTGGGCGATTCTCACAGATTGTTGCTGTTCCTACACCCACAAACAGATGGGAATAAATACTCTAGGTAGGTCATTTTGCAAGATAGGCACTAAAATCTCTGACAGTGTTTTGTCTTTTGCTCCCCTGAAACCAGTGTTCTGGATGGACATGTGGCTGGGTCGTCTGCGTGTTGGGGCAAGCATATTAGTACGTTATTGCAGGGTAACAAGTCCCCCCCAAACAGAGTGGCTTGAAACAGCAAGACACACTTTTTCACAGCTTCCATGGGTCAGGAATTCAGAAGTGATTTGCCTCAGTGGGTCTGGCAGACGGTTTCTCATGGAGTTGCAGTCGGGCTGCCAGCCAGGGTGCCTCGTCTGAAGGCGAGACTGGGGCCGGAGGAGCCACTTCCAGGGTGGCTCCCTCATGTTGCTCTTGGTGGAAGGCTCAACTCCTCTCCATGTAGGCCCCTCCACAGTGTTCCTTGGGTGCCCTCCCAGCATGGCAGCTGGCTCCCCACAGAGCAAGTGGTCCAAGAGAATGGGGAGGAAGCCTCACCTCTGTATGACCTAGTCTCAGAAGTCACAGACTGTCACTGCTGATATCCTGTTGGCTCCACAGGCCAACGCTACTCAGTGTGGAGATGACTACACAAGGGGGTGAGTGCCAGGAGATGGGGCCATCTTGGAGGTCGCCCACCATGGCATTTTCACACAAAAGACTGTCAGAAACACACCACAGTAAAGCAAGAGGATGATGGGGTATCAGCATCTACTCTCCCTGCTTCTGGACCTGCTACACTCTACTCTCGGTTCAGGAGACTTGGGGGAGGTCATGTGACTAAGGTCTTGCCGATAAACTTAAGCCTGGGACTTCTGCTGGCACTAATGGGGAATATGTGGCTGCTGCTTTCCCCCTGGGTTTGCTGGGGAGCATGTCAGTGCCTGCCAGGGGTCATCTTTGTCACTATGCTGCAAGAACCAAAACAAAGGATGGTAGAGCAAGAAATGGAGAAAGTGTGAGGGAAAGGGAGAGGCAGGAGGAAGACCTCATTCTTTAACTGAGCCCCTGACCCGGCCTTGCCCGCAACCGTCCCTTCTTCTGAACATTTCAATGTCAGAAGCCAGTCCTTTAGGTTGCTCATAAAAATTAGGAGGGAGGTTTCTGTCATTTGTAACATGATGCCATCAAATGAACAAGTGAATGAAATGTGGCCCATCCACACACTGGAACATCACTCAGCCATGAAGAGGAGCGAAGCTCTGACAGCCCCAGAACGTTAGATGGACCTTGAACACGTGGTGCTCCTCAGAGAAGCCAGACACAAAAGGCCACAGAGTGCGTGATTCCACCTATGTGACACGTCCAGAGCAGGCACAGCCACAGAGACAGGAAGTGGGTCAGTGGTTGTAGGGGTGGGGGAGGGGTGTTCTGGCGTGATGAAAACGTTTTGGAATTAGAGGTGGTGGCTGCACAACACCGTGAATGCATTCATTGTCACCGAGTTGCACACCTTAAAACAATTAACTGCCTGTTATGTGAATTCTACATGAATGGTAACATAAAAAGGAAAACAAAGACCACGATGTCCCACCCAGCATTGCCTCTCTGTTCTGCCAGGTCTTCTCCCACCCACACCCAGTCCCTCCCAGGTTCTCCAGGGAACCCTCCAGCGTTTACCCCTCTTTTAAACAGAGCACTTTCTCCTCCCACACAAGACAGTTGACCTCCCGTCACCGGCATTTCCTCCCCAGGCCCTAAGTGCCAGGTTTTCTTCATCCCCTCCTTCTATGAAAAGAAACAAGGTAGCTCCTCACACACACACACCCAGGAATGCATCCAGGCGCATTGTTGAGGGGAAAAGCCAGGGTGTGCTGATTTCTTTTTTACAGGACCATGAATGTATGTCAATGGACAGAAAAAAACCAGGACCTTCCCCAGGAAGCACATTCCCCCAACCCTAAGACATCGCAGGCGACAGCTGTGCCAAGCGTTTTTGCCCCCTGCATAACACAAGTCCCCATCTTTCTGGCTCCCAACATTCATTTTCTCACTGACCGTCCACTGAATAATTGTCCTAACGTTTAGATTTTTGGTCATTCCACACCACTCTGATCCTAACTTCTGTGTTGGTGAAAGCCTGGCCTGGCTCTGTGTGTCACAAAGAACGCCGGGCTCAGATCACGCTGGGTTTGCGTGCCGCCTTGCTGAAGGTCCTCAAACTCCCCCAAAGAGAGTCAGACGGCAGGCTACGGGTCACGTTTTCTTTAATGAAAGAAAAACGAAAGCTGAACAAAAGTCTGGGTTGAACAGTCACACCATAAATCCCTCCACCTCCCACGCACCTGCATGCTCCCCGCCAACTATCCCTAAGGGCATCACCTCTGGAGGAACAGGAACAAATGGAGCCCAGGTCCCTGGCATCAACATGCAGAGGTCCAGTCTGACCCTAGGGGGCGCTAGATGCTCTGCAGCATGCAGAGAGCATGATGCAGGTGCTGGCGAGCAGCTGGGGGACAGCCGTGGCTCCGCAACATCCCCAGGGTGTAGGAGGTATGAGGCTGGCCCCGTTCCCAGACCGTGAGCAGCAACTCTTCGCCCCCACCGCTCAGCACCAGCTGAACCTGGTCTCCATTGCAGCTGACCTGCCAAAGGTAAGAAGCCGAGGTCAAGGGGAGCTGCCCCCAGCTTTGGCCTTACAGACAGAAGAAGGACAAGTGGACAGGAGACTGAGAGCCGTCTGATCTGGGTCTCAGAGGCTGCCTCACTCCTAAGAACTCAGAGTCGCGAGCCCAGAGTTCTACTGTACAGAGGCGGAAACTGAGTTTTAGACAGTACTCCCCTGCCCACGGTCACCCAGCGAGACCTCCACTCTTACTCCTGTCACCTGGAGAGCTCTAGCCCCTCACCAAGTACCGGTTTCCCCGAGTGTCCCCCGGGGCTTTGGAGTCAGTGCTCTCTTCCTGAGGCCCCGCCCAGCCCAGGGCATGGCCCCGCCCAGCCCAGGGCGTGGCCCCACCAGGTCCGAAGGCTAGAGTTGTTTTTCCTACTGTAAAAAATTTTTAAGTAATAAAAAATTAAGAATAATAATTAAAGTATCATATGCTACTTATTTTGAAATGTTTTAGGGCTGGCTGATTTGTCAGAAATTGCCAGGACTTCTCAGGAAAAACTCAAAAATGATTTTCCAAGGAAATGACATTTTGACAGCCGCTAAATGAAACCACCCACGAAGATGACCCCAAATTACATTTTGACGTTACTTACACTCATTTTATTTTCAAAAAGATTTTATTTAATTATTTATTTATGTACAGAGAGAGGGGAAGGGAAGGAGAAGGAGAGAAACACCTATGTGAGATTGGTCACCCCTCACGTACCCCCCGACCGGGGACCAAACCCACAACCCAGGCGTATGCTCTGACCAGGAATCTGACTGGCAACCCTTTGCTTTGTGGGATGACGCCCAACCAACCAAGCCACACTGGTCAGGGCACATTTTACTTTAAATTTTGCAGTTTTTAAAATTAGGAGTCAGTACTTTGCCCCAGTGCCAGGAGCCAGCTGTTTCCTGGAGCCCCGCCCCCGACAGTGTGCACTGGAACAGCCAGCATGGTCCAGGGGACAGGGATGCTGCCGCCAACCCGCTGACCCCCAGGGGCCCCTGAGGACGAGGGCCCATGCTCACCTGCACTGTCCCATCACTGAAGAATAGCAGCAGGGCCTGCTGGGACACAAGGAAGCGCAGCAGGCAGAGGCTGGGGCTAGCAGACTTGGTGGGCACAGGCAGGCCCCCCTCCTGTGGACAGACCCAGCCACAAGGGTCTTAGGGCCAGGGTCTCTCCACCTGCCAGTCCCAACAGCCCCACCAGCTCCACCAGCCCTACTCCCCTCACCTCTTGCAGCCGCTGCTGCATGTAGCCAGCAAAGAGTCGCAAGACAGCCAGCTTGGCACCCAGCGGGCTGGGCACGTCCCTCAGGGCAAATGTTTCCAGCCTCTCTCGGTCAGGCATATAGCTGACTTGGCTGAGGGCAGGGGAACAGGGTGCCAGCAGTCACAGTCACTGTCCTGGGTACCTTAGGCCAGGACACCTTCCCACATAACACCACCCCCTTGGACAGTTGCTTTGAAGACCAGCTCCACACTGACCATGCTCTGTGGGCCCAGCCCTTCTCCTGAACTCCAGATCCCTGGAACCATGGGCTCAGCCTGTCCTCTGAAATCCTGATCGCACCCCATACCTGCCCTCCTGCCACCTTTCCATTTCACCCCCTGGCGCTCCATCCTCCCTGCCTGCAAACTCAGTCAAGATTCCAGCTTCCTTGCATCTCTACTCTGCCACCGTCCCAGCCCAAGCCACTGCCATTGCCCAGCTAACTAGTCCAGTCACCTCCCCTGCTAGTCCCCTGCATCATTCCTGCCAGAGAGATCTTGTTAAAAGTGTGAGCTGGATCCCTCCTTCCTGCTCCAACCCCAACAGTGGCCTTAAAGGGCACTGATTTCACATCCTTCCTGTCTCCCCCTTACTCACTTTGGAGTCCCCACTGTTCCTCAGATCCACCATGCTCAGTTCCATCCTTGGTGCTTTGCACATGCTGTTCCCCATGCATCAAATGCTATTCCTGACAGGCTCCATTTTACCATTCATGTCTTGCCTGAACGTCACTTCTTCAGAAAGCTCCTCCACAACCATGCTATTGTGAGCCACATCCCCCACCCCCATATGTCACCTTGCCCAGTCATTTCCTTCAGAAAAATCCTACCTGAAATCAACTTATTCATTTATCATTGTTCTTCCATACCAGGCAGCGAGTGCCTTTAGGTGTGCACAGTAGGTACTTGAATACTTGAGGAGTGGATGAAGAAAGACAGGGGGAAAGCCTGGCCCCCAAGGGGACAGGAGCCCTATCACTTACCCCCATGGGGGGTGCAGGGCCATATGGGTGCCATCCCGAAGCAGGACACCGCTGCTCCCGTCCGACAGCCGGTAGCCAAAGCCGTACTTGCTGGAATAATCCACCCACTTGCGAGCCCAGAGGATGGACCGCTGTTCTCTTGCGGGTCCCTGCATGGCTGGGCACAAAAAAAAGGTGAACTGATGGGGGTCCTGGTGGGGCCTGGGTGGAGGGGCAGCGATGCACAGGAGATATCGAGAAATGTCCAGAAAAGAGAAAACCAACTCTTGCCTTGTGGGTGGAGCACTGGGACATGGGGATCACCCACTGCCTCTGGAAATGAGTAATTCTGAAATGCCTGTAACGCCCAAAATACCATAAGGTTTTGCTTTATTTGATTAAAAATATTTGTATTAAAAATAAAAAATTGCTCAGTGCCACGTGGGATGCTGGATCAGATCCTGGAGAGGAAAAAAGTCATTAGTGGGAAAACAGGACATCCAGTGGGCCAGGGGCAGATGGGACTCCGTGCTGTTGAGGTGGCTTCTCTGAAAAGTTAAATTCTCTTTTACTGTTTATTTAAAACACTGAAATAAAAGTTGGCTTCAGTTGATTAAAGACAAGTTTAAAGTCTGATTGCTAACAGCAAGGGGAGGCTGAACAAAAATGCAAAATGCCCTGGCTGGCGTGGCTCAGTTGGATTGAATGCTGGCCTGAAAACCACAGGGTCACCAGTTCAATTCCCAGTCAGGGCACATGCCTGGGTGGGGGCTGTGCAAGAGGCAACCACACATGGATGTTTCTCTCCTTCTTATTCTCCCTCCCTTCCCCTCTGTCTAAAAATCAAATAAAAAGCAAAAGGGATCTCATGAAAAAGAAAAGGCTTGGGCCTCCCTCTCCGTGCAGGGCAGTGTCCCTCTCCAGATGGGACAGGACATGTGGGTTGGTGGGGGTCAAGAAAAGGGAGAGAAAGAGGGGTTGGGCATCTGGGACTCCGGGACGTGGGAAGGGGACCCATTTTGGGGTGTGGCTGTGACACAGGTTCAGGGCTGGTGAAGATCTGATATCTCATTTCCTTCCTTCCTCAGTTTCTCTCAGTCTCCTCTCTGGCTCTCAAATAGGACGATGGTACAAATGATAGAGACTCAGACCCCGAAAGGACGAGGATGCCCCCCAGAGCCCTCCTCAACATGTCACTCCAAATAAACAGTCATCCTAAGTGCATATAAAGAGGTCTCAGGAAGTCTAGACATCTCGCTCAAGGATGGCTGGTGCTACCATTGGCCTCCTCAAACAGGGAAGGAAACTGAGGCACAGAGGCTTAAGTGACTTGCCTGAAGTCATTGAAGGGTGTCCTGAAGACTCCCTTAAACCTGTCCCCCCGCAGAGCCCCAGAAATACCCCCAGGGGGGCCTGGATGGAGACAGGTTACTTTTCCTCAGAGATTAAGAGACAGTGAGCCCCCAGCCAGTGTGGCCCAGTTAGTTGGGTGTCATCCTGCAAAGTCAGGGCACATGCCTGGGTTATGGGCTTGGTCCCCAGCCACGGTGTGTGTGAGGCAACTGATCAATGTTTCTCTCCCTCTCTTTCTCCCTCCCTTCCTCTCTCTTTAAAAATAAATAAATAGTGTTGTATGAAAGGAGAGCAGGTTAGCACTCCCCTTAACAAGGATGGAAGAGGCCCTCGGGCCTGACCACATGCGGACGGCTAAGGCATTGCCACCTACTTCATGGCATCTAACCACTGGTTTTTAAATCATATAATCTGTGAAACAGTAAAGGCTCCAACTAAATAACACGATGTGTACTGATGCAAAAACAAACAAACAAACAAAAATCTTTACAAAAAATAGGCAGGGTGCCTCTGGGGCCTAGGCTGTGCTCCTACCTGGAGGCCCGGGGTCCAGGCAGAGCTGTAGGTTTCTAACGGCCTCTTCCACCTCCTGCACTGAGCTCCCTGCAGGCCCTGGAGAGACAGATCCATGGGGAGTCAGGGAGAGAAGAAGAGACGGGACAGGCCTGGGCCCCACTATGAGGGGCCCGTTCAACCAGCCCCACCCCAAACCCCTGAATCCAGGAAAAACCCTATTTTCAACCCAGGAATCCAGACATCACTCCCATTTTACAGGTGGGAAAGTTGAAGCCGGGACAGGGGCCTCGACCCTGGCAAGGCACTGTCTTTGGCCATTGCCTCTGGCCCCTCACTCCCCACCCACAGCCCCCACCTAGGGTAGAGAGTCCGCTCACCAGCCGGGTCACTCTGGAGGGTCCCTTGGTTGAGCAGGTAGACTGGGACCTCAGGTCGGGGAGCCCCTCTCTCAAACAGGGGAGCCTAGGGAGGGAGCAGCAGGAGTGAGGGGCACCCCGGCCCCTGGGGGGAGGCCTGAGGGAAGCGAACGGCTCCAACCTCCCCACTCTGAGAACCCAAGTGCTCCCTCTGCTCGGCCTTGCTGTGAGGGCGCCCTCCTTGTGTTCCCCACCAACACGAGCCCTCACCTCCATGCCCAACTCCATGGAGGCAGGGTCTGCACCATCTTCTCCTGGACATGAGGCCTCATTGGGAGTATGGGGGCCTGAGGGAGGCACAGGATTTTGGGGGGCTGCAGAACCTGGCCCCATGTTGGGGGAGGCACTTGCCATCCATACCCACCTCTGCCGCGGTGTGAGTTACAGGGCAGGTGGGAAGCGTGACAAGTGTGTGAGGCAGAACAGGTACTGGGCAGGTAGGAGCAGGTGAGGGGTGGGTGGGGTGATACTCACAGGGTAGCTGGCACTGGCTCAGCAGCAGCTGGCCCACCTTCTGGAAAAGCCTGCCCAGAGGCTGGGGAATGGCAAAGATGGGTGGGCTGTGGCAGGAGTGGGGTGGCAGCCGGTCTGGAGTGAAACCCTTCAGAGCGGGGCATTGGGGGTCAGCACCCCACTCAGATTGCCTTGGCCACCTGGGGGTTCTTACCCTACCTGGGCCTCAGCTGAGATGCCCCAGAGAAAGACCCAGGCTTCCGGCCCCCAGGGTGGCACCATCGCTGGATACCACACACCTGTGTGAAGAAGTCATCCTGCAGTAGGTGGTCCAGGCTGGGCCGCTCAGCTGGGTCAGGTGCCAGCAGGCGCGCGATGAGGCGACAGGCATTGGGTGACAGGTGGGTGGGCTCCGGATAATGGCCGGCTAGGATATTTTCGTACATCTCTGACAGGGGCGCCGCCACGAAGGGAGGGGAGCCGGTCAGCACCAGGTACCTGGGCGAGGTCGGGGGGCAAGAGCCTGGGTGCCTGCTTGCACCTGTCCTGGGCTGGTCCAGAATTGGCTCACAGCTGCCTGTGCACACCTGGCCATACCTACCGACACTGCCCTACTCTGTCCATGTTTCCCATCCATCCATGTTCCCATACCTGCCCTTCACCCCTCCCACCTGGCCACCCCTGTCTGCTCAGTGGACATCAGCATCGGTAGACACCAGCTTATACCTGTACCTGAACGTATCTGCCCAATTTTCTTTTTTGCATGCTCACCCCAGTTCCACTCCTGTATGTACTTCATACCTGAGTATATGCCCTGATCTGCCTGTGCACCGAACACCTGCACACCTGTCCACACATCTGTGCACACTCACCCCTGACCTCCTTTGCACATAGCCCCCCTATATCCCTATTCACACCTGCAAGCTCAAATGATGGCTAGTGGGTGCTCCTCCCATCGGCCCCGTATCTGCACACGTCTGTTCACATGTCACATACATGTCCTCGTGTGCCTGTACCACCACTGCACCTCCCCTGTACTTACTTATACACGTCCTTACCTCCTTGCACACTCCCTCCTGCTCATACTTGGCACCCCCTGTGCAACCCTGCCCCACTTCCCCGGCCAGGCCCCCGGGCCCCCACTCACATGACGCAGCCCAGAGCCCAGACGTCTGACTGACAGGAGTGCCCGTTCCTGGAGACAACCTCTGGGGCCAGGAAGTTCGGAGTCCCACAGAGCACTCTGGAAGGGGATGTGGGGTGGGGGGTGGTGCTCAGGAAGCCTAGGGCCTGCGTGCCAGACTAGGTTTACCTGTGCCCACCCCAAGAGACTGCTCTGAGCCGCCCCCCTTACCTGTGGCATCGGCCCCCTGGCCCCACCTTGGCAGCCAGCCCCAGGTCCCCGATCTTCACCTCCATGTTCTTTTTCAGGAAAAAGTTACCTGCCAGTGGGGTGTGGGGGGAGTCACGGGCATAAGAGGGGGATCCAAGTCCCAGCTCCCGTGGCCCCCACAGCCGCCCTCCCTGCACTCACTGAGCTTCAGGTCTCGGTGCACGATATGCTGCTGGTGCAGGTAGCGCAGGCCGCTGACCAGGCCCCGCAGGTAGTAGCGTACCTCAGGCTCCGTCAGAGTCTGCCGCGCCGCCAGCACGTGGGCCAAAGACTGCAGGTGACCCACGGGCCACAGCGCCAGCACCAAGGAGACACATATGAGCTCAAGTGTAGTGAAGTGGGCAAGGAGAGTGCAAGCAGCCTATGAAGGAACCACTGAGTTCAACTGGGGGCATGGGGCATGGCAAAGTGCAGGAGGGGCACAGGGGAGCACAGGGATGCTCGGGTGGGCCCAGTGACCACCGATGAGTATGAAATAAGCCTGCTGACCACAGAATAAACTGGGCACAAATGTACGCTGGTGAGCCTAGGTGAGACAAGAGAGCCTAGGATGAGCACAGATGGGCCTGGCCTGGGCACAGGTGGAAACAGGTAAGTGCAGACGGAACACAGGGGCGGATGCAGATGAGCACAGCAGACATGGAGGTGTACAGACTCCCTCTCTGCCCCTCCCCTGGGGCACCTGGCGGCTGCAGTACTCCAACACCATGTACACATGGTCGCGGTCAGCGAAGTGTCCAAGGAAGGCCACGATGTTGCGGTGTCGCAGGCGGCTATGCAGGGCAATCTCTCGCTCCACCTGCAGGCACAGCCCTCCGCGTACACGCCCTGCACACAGTAGCCATGCCAACGGGCATCCACCCGCCCTCAAGGGCAGGGGCCTCTCTGGGAAGCCGCTGTGGGCATGGAGACCCTGGGCACTGACAGGGGTGCCCTACCTTCCCACAGGGGCGCAGACCCCCAGCTCCAGCCCCACGACGCGGCACCACTTTGACAGCGAACACGCTGCTTGTAGACAAGTCGGTCAGCTTGTAGCAGCGGCTGAAGGCGCCCTGAAGGGACGGGATTCACAACCTCAGTGGACAGGTGTGCACAAGTGTGTGGACAGGTGGCCAGGCGGCTTCACAGGCACACACCTGAGACATGTAAATACACAGCCCGCACCCTCTTACCTGGACACACAATGCGACGCCTGGGAACAAACACAGGAACACGACCACTCAGACAGACACATCCATACCAGGCACAGAAAGCAGAGACGTGTAACGCATTCAGACACACACACACACACAGACCTGGAGACAACACGGCAGGGTTTAGAGAAAGGCACGGATACGCATCCCACACTCGGTGGTAGCACACCCACGCTCCTGGACACAGAACTCATGGACAACACATAGCCCACCAATTACCGATTCCCGCTACACAATGCACGCCTCCAGCGGGCCCGCCACAAACCGGGCGCCCAGCCCAACGCCAGACCCCAAAACTCGCGCGGACACACAACACAAGCAGAGATAAAGCCCAGGGGGACAGCCAGCAAACAAGCTGGTCGAACATCGGTTCCGCTGCTCTCAGGATCGGTGTGCACAACCCGCCCTGCCCCGCCGGGACCCTTGCCCCACCGGAACCTCCGCCCGGCCCGGCCTTGCCCCTTGTCCCGAAGTCAGACTGCTGGGATCCCCACCTTGCCGATCAGTTTCCCGCGCTTGTAGACACGACCCGAACCCGGGTCGCGCAGAAAAGGGGAGACCAGCGGGCGGCAACTGCCCCGCCGCCGGGACCTGGGCTCCATTCCGGGCGGGGGCCTGCGGGGAGCAGGGCGCGGACACTGGCGCAGCCTCCCACTACCACCGCGCAGCGCAGCTCAGCGCGGCTGCTCTGGGGGCAGCGCTGCCCGGGGTGCGTCTCATTGGCTGAGGGGGTTAGGGGGAGAGGGCGGAGTCCCGAAGCTTGGGAGCTGGCCCGCAACGGGAGCGGGCGATGCGTGGGGAACGCGTGGGAGTACGTGGATGCCCCACTGGCAGCGTTTGCATCCCGCGCGCCAACCCACTGTTCTCAACCTGGCTCTTTCAATCCTGTGCCTCCCGCCAAGCTGCAAACTGTCAACGCGCAGTTTCACTGAACCACTGAGACAGAAACCTAGTCCCAAAGGGATTCTCATTCTTTTGGAGGCCTCCCCGGGAAAGGTGGGTGGGACTGGGGTTTGGTGGGCTCTCCCCCAAGTGCTCTTGAGAAGTGGGTCTAGTTCTGAATGTCTGTGACTAGGTCTTTTCTGCAGGTGAGTCTCCTGCGCCCCCATGACACCGTGGGGCTTGACTACCTGGGCACCGGGCGACACAGCAGGATTCAGGGGCTGAGAAAGACGTCCAGGATCTCTGGGGCTGAGGCTGGTGGGGAGGGGAGTGAGGCCTGGGGCAGGGACCCAGGGGGGAATGGCTCCTTGTCGGAAGGTGTCATATATGAAGGACACTTGACAGTGAGAAGGGACAGGATTTAGGGACCAATGGGTGGACACTGCGATTTATGATTCTCAGCAAAGGCTGACAAGGAGAAGCAGTCAGTTGGGAAGACAAGTGGGCAGGCTCAGGCTGTGTGGGGGCATCTCTGAGCTCTGGCCCAGCTTCGGTTTTAGGCACTTCCCATTCCTTCTCCCATCTCACCCTTACACCAACCTTGAAATACGGAAAGTGGCCTGTCCCCATTTTGCAGGTGAGTACACTGAGGCCCAGGGAGGTTAGGTTGCTTACCCAGCCAGGAAGGGACAGTGCTGTGTTTGAATTTGGGCTTCAGCCTCTGGCCACCTCGGTATTAATCCCCAAATGTTACATAACACAGTGAATGGGGAAGGATTAGCAGGCCTCAGTGAGGCTGGAATCAGGCCTAGGAATTTTCCAGAGGCCAGATTTCGGAATCCAGCCCGGCCATCCCCCAAGACCCCCCCCAGGAGGGAAGGCAGAGCCCACACACTGGGGCAGGTGGTGAAGACCACTGAATCCCCGGAAGGTTCTTGGGAGTAAAAGAATCTGAAGTTCCTGGCTACGTGCCACACAGCATGCCTGTCAGCTGACCCCTCTGCACAGATGCCAATCTATCCCAACTCTTGGCTGCCCGCTAGGTTTTGCTGGCTAGGCCTCCACCACAGCACTGGGGAGATCGCCCCTTCCCAGCCTGCACCTCCCTGAGCTGGGACCTCCCTCCTCCAGAACTCTAGAATGAGAACACCTGGAATAAAACGAAAAACATAGCTGTTCACAGCAGTGCGATTCACAGCAGCCAGGAAGGAAACACCCTGAATGCCCAGTGTGGATAAACGGGTAAAGTGCGGCTCAGCCACACACTGGAATGTGAGTCAGCCCTAAAAAGGAAGGAAACTGACACCTGCTGCCTCGTGGATGAACTTTGAGGATATTGCGCTCAGTGAAATAAGCCAGACACAGAAGGACAATCGCTGTGTAACTGCACTCACAGGAGGGCCCTGGAGGAGTCAAATTCCCAGAGACAGGAGGTAGAGGGTGGGTGGTGGGCTGGGGGAGGGGGAGGAAAGGAAGCTAGCATGTGATGGAGACAGAGTGTCCGCTTGGGAAGGTAAGAAAGTTACCGTGGTCACGGCTGCACAACGATGTGAATGTACTTGATGCCCCTGAGCTGTGCACTTAAAAATGGTTAAAATGGTAAACTTTATGCTGTGTGTATTTTGCCACGAGAAAAGAAAAAAAAGGAAAAACATATTAAAGGCCCCACTCTACTCCCCAAAAAACACAACCTTAGGGGACTTACTAAAACCCCCATTTTAAAGATGAGCAAACTGAGGCACGGTTTGGGTGCTGATCACAGGATCACAAAGGGCGCTGCCTGGCCTCCAATGCTAACCCCTGCCCGGGGTTCCACAAGCCGGGTGGTCACCAGCTGGATCCCCTGAATCCCTACACCCCAGGCCACAGCTTCACTTCCCCTCCATTCTGTTTCCTTACTGACCTGAAATAACTCCCCAGACTCAGCAGATTTCCCTGGAGAAGTGCAGGAAGCTTTGCTCAAAATACCTGCCGCAGGTGAGGGGGCAGCTGCTGAGACAGCACTGGGCAGCCAGACTCCTGGAGGTCTCCCTAGGGAGGCTCGAGGGGCTTGGCATGGGGCCAGCCTGGGCACAGTCTTCTTCTCCTAGAAGGTGCCAGGGTGGGAGCCCCCAGGCAGCTGAGACTCACCCTGGCTCCAGGTACCTCTGTGGTCTCCTAGCCTTTAACCCTCAGTGGACTCCCTCGTGTCTGTACTCATGAGGTTGGCCTCTGGGGACAGGGCCTCGTGAGCGGAGTCAGCAGGAAGGGACCCTGCCTCTGTGCTTCAGAAACCCCATGACTGCAGGAGGGCATTGCTTTGAGACTGGCCCAGTGTTAGGGGCGGGGAACTTTGCTTCCGCTGGTATAGGATCAGACCTCATCCTTGCCTCTCCCAGCCTCCAAGCATCCACTGTTGTCAGCTCCTTCTAGAAGCACCATCCTCTCTGGTCCTCCAAGGTTATTCCCATCTCAGGGTCCTTAACTTAATCCATCTGCAAGGTCCTCTCTGCCATGTGAGGTGACATAGCTACAGGTCCCTTTGGGGAAGGGACACCATACTCTGACAACAGAGGGCAGACAGGAACTTTGTAGTGTCTGTGCAACTTTCTGTAAATCTCAAATGATTCCGAAATTTAAATTTTATTTTAAAAAAAGAACAAGATTTAGGAGATCATTATAAGAAATTCAAGGAATACCTGTAAGGTGGTAGCTCAAAGTCAGTCATAACCCCCAGCCCAAGGTCATTGTGGCCAACACTGGGGGTGCACCCTTCAATGTGCTGTCTGAGTTTATGGCAACGTGCATACTTCTTTTATAAAAACGTCTTCACATCGTGTGTGATTTCTCTAGTATTTTCCACCCAACAGCGACCCTTGGATGACTTGCCATTTCTGATCGTTCCGTGCTCCCCAGCCTCCAAGCCGTGTGAGGCCTCTGCCCGCCTCCAGCCTCTAGCCTTCCTCCTTGCTCATCGCGCTCTGGCCACAAAGGCCTCCCTTGGGCCTGCACCTCGCCTTTGTACACGCTGTTCCTCCGCCGAGAACACCCTCTTCCTCATACCCTCTTCCACCCCGTCCCCCCTCATCCTCCAGGTTCTGCCTGGAGCATCCCCACTTCTAGCAAGTCCCCCACACCCAACCCCCCAAAGGAGCTGAGGACACCCATTTGGATGTGGGTATGAAGTTGCTCCAGAACCTCTGAGTTTCACTGAGTGTGGCTTCACCCCTCTGTACCTCAGCGTCCTGACCCATAAAGTAGGGGTGAGGAGTGTCACATCAGATATGGCAGCCTCCTAGGCTGTGGCAACTCACAGTAGGTGAAGTGCTCAGTCACTGGGTCAGTAGCATGACAAGTAGGACCTGTCTGGAATGAGGGTGATGGAAAGGACACTCCCCATGTGTGGAGACTTCTTGATTAGAAGTCACAGAAACCCAAAGTTGCTAAAGTGAAAAATACTGGGTTTGTGGCTTCAGGTACAGCTCGATCCAGAGACTCATCTCAGAAATTGGGATTTTTCTGTTTCCTGCCTCTTATGTGCTTAGGGTGGCTCTTTTCAGGTGGTAATCACAGCTCACATGTGTGACCTTGGCCATGGTAGGTCCCAGCCCCTGTTCCATCCATACTCAGGCTCAAGGACATCTGGGCAGCTCCAGAGACCTTGGATTGTGGGGCAGGAGTGGCAGGACCCCTTCCATTTAGTCAACTCAGAGGGCTGAAGGATCCTGGCACCACATGGCCACGACCCAGGGATCACAAGTGGCACAAGGAATGGGAGGAGGGGGTATGAGGAGATCACTGGATCTCCTCATAGACATTTCCTAATCCCCAGGGAGGCCATAAGATCCCAGACCTCAGAGGGGGCAGAAGTGCAGCTGATCCACCTCTGCCATGGCCCTCATGCACTCTCCCAATCCCATCCTGGCCTGGCCTCCGGGAGGGGTTCTGGGCTGGAGCTCAGAATAGGGGGAATCCAGCTGACCCTGAGCCAGGATCCAGGTTTGGGCACAGGGTTGGGGACTGAGATGCTACCGGACCTAGAGCCTCTGAACCTCACAACCATCCTCTCTACCTGCACCAGGTATTTTGAGCCAAGTCTTGGGCCTTATCCTCTGGGAATCTACTGAAACCAACTGAGTTGTTTAGAGGAGAGAGGTGGAGGCTGGAGACACAGGGAAGGCAAGAACTGAGGGAAGGCAAAGACTGGGGGGGGCCCAGGACCCCACACCTTCACCCCATCCCCACCTGGTGATTCTACCAGTCCTGGGGCCCCCATGAAGGGTGCAGTGCCTGCTGTATTCACTTTCTACGGGACTCAGTGCCTGTTGCATACACTTGTTACACAGATAAGGGTGCAATGCCTGCTCCAGACGCTCCCTGCAGAAAGCCCCTTCTGTAAACCCTCCTTGCAAGGTGCGGTGACTTATGCATGCACTCTTCTACAGTGGCTGTTGTGGGCAACCCTTGGAGGGCTCAGTGTCTACTCCCCGTAGGGCACAGTACCTACTGTACACACTCCCTGCAGGGCAAGATATATGCTGTGTACATTCTTTTTTTTTTTTTTTTTAGATTTTATTTTTAGAAAGAGGGGAAGAGAGAAAGAGAGGGAGAGAAACATCAATGTGTGTTCGCCTCTCATGCACCCCCAAGTGGGGACCCGACTCGCAACCCAGGCATGTGCCCTGACTGGGAATCAAACTGGAAACCCTGTGGTTCACAGGCCAGTGCTCAATCCACTGAGCCACACCAGCCAGGGTGCTGTGTACACGTCTATAAGATGCAGTGCCTGCTGAATAACGCCTGCTGTATGTGCTCCATGCAGGATACCTACTATATGCACTTTTTGCAGGGCACAATGACTGCTGTATGTGCACCCTGCGTGACACTGTGGGTGGGGCTTGGGGAATGACACACCTCTAGGGGGGGATGCAATTGTCCACTTTGTGACACCCCTGGACCAAGCCTGATTTATTTCTGATGACCCACCAGGCCCCAGTCCATAGCTTTGTACATAATCAGTGCTCATAAGAGATGCCTGCTTTCTCTGTCCCCCCTCCCTCTCCTGCCATTCTCTCTCCAGCCCTGTCCAAGTAGGCTTCACCTCATCAAGGGCATGACTGCCTCCATCAATAATAATCCATTGGGCCACTGGTCCACGTCCTCATCTTGCCCACACAGGCCACACCTCCCTCCTCCCAGAAGCCCTGTGTGATCTCTGGGACTCTATACACACCTGTTCTCCCCCTGCCCTTTTCTGTCCACACTCACGCCCTGTGACCCCACCCATGATATTACCCCCATGTGCCAAGGACGCCCACATATCCACCTTTACCTAGACATGACCCCTTGGACTCCCAGCCTCTGCTGGTGACCCACAAATGTCTCACCCTAGAGCGGTTCAGAAATGACTGCTGAACCCGCCCTCCCCCACCAGCCTGCCCCCCCTCAGTAAATGGGGCACCTCCCTTCACCAGACACTCAGGCCAAGTTCCTGCCTCATGGTCTTCCCAACACTTCCCCCGTGGGATCCATCAACAACTCCCACAGACTCCACTCCCAAACAGCTGGGAGCCACCCACTGCTCTCACCTCCACCCACACTCCAGTTTAGCCCCTGCCCAGAACACCCAATGCTGCCTCTTACTGCATTCTCAGCCCCCACTCCTGCCCCCAAAGCAGCCAGGGATGGCTTTTCCGAAGCTAGAGCACCCTCTTCCACCTTCCATGGCTCCTTCCCCGCCTCTGACCTCATCCCCTCCCAGACTCAGGCCACTTGCTCCACCTACTCCATCTCCTGACTCTTCATACTCTTATCCAGCCTCAGGGCCTTTGCACTTGCTGTGTCCTCTGCCTGGGCTGCCCTTCCCACCACCTCCTGTGGTAATCACCTCCTCACTGAGGGCCTCCCTGATGTTTCTTCCATCGGCAGTGGACCTGGGCTGTTTCCTCCAAGCTCCTGATCACAAGGTGAAATTATACCTGCCCACGGGCTGCCTCCCTCCCTCACTAGCCTGATTGGCTGAGTGTCTCACCACTGTATTGGCACATATTTATAGTAGGTTCTCAATAAACGTTGAAGAAATATGTGGCTTTGTGTGGCTCTGTTCTGAGTTGCTCTAGGCTGGAGTGCAGACAGATCTGGACCAGCAACCTCTCTGTCTCTGTGGTCAGGGCTGGGAGACCCATGGTAGGCTTCCAGGAGGAGGAGGCACTCAAGCTGAGCCTGGCTGAGCCTGGGGGCAGAGGAGCAGTCCACCCATGGCCTTCTAGGTGCTCCATTTCCTCAACCTGCCTACCAGGGAGCACCTTGGGTGACAGTGAGGGAGGGGTGAGCAGAGGACGCCTGCTGCATCCCTGTGTAGGTGGGGGGCGGGGGGGACTGGGCGGCACCGGCTGGAAAGGGTTCGGTGGTGAAAACGCCAGGGTAACCCTGATCTCGCCAGTCCGCGCAAAGAACTGAAGTGTAGCTGAAAGAGTCCCGGTGGCCCCCTTGCCCAATTGGGGAAATTGAGGTAGGAAAGGGTAGGGCCACGGCCACACAGAATTGAGACCTCTGGACTCTGGTCTGCCTCCAAAGCCGCTCACAGACCGGGGGCCTGGCAAGGAGGGCAGGAGGCGGGGTGGGGCGCGTCCTCGGTGACAGCAGCGCCCGGAAATGCGCTGGCTGGGAGTGGGCTCTCCGCCCCTTACGCCCAACTCCTGGGGCTGAGCGTCTCTCCAGTGCGCTGGGGGCCCTGTGCTTGGGGCGGCTGGGACCTGAAGCGGAAACCCCAGGATCGGAACTCAGGCCCGCGGGTTTCTGAGCAGGCTGACCCTGAGGGAAGGACCAGAGAAGGGGATAGCGGCTGGGAAAGGAGACCCTCGCGGGGACGCGATCTGGACGTTAGTGGAGAGGGAGCTGCGCCCCGGACTCCCGGAACCGGGCGACCTCGGTTCTCGAAAATTCCCAGGCCCTGAGCGCGGCGCCCGGAATAGCAGCCCCGGGGTGGGGTTAAGGACGGCCAGTCCCGTCGCGGTTCTCCCGCCCTGGGCTTCCCAAGGTCACCGGGACATGGACTCTCAGACACCAGACCGCAGTTCTGGAGTGCCGGGATCCGCGCGAAGCAGTCCCCTGCCGCAGATCCGCTCGGAAGCGCTCCTCGGCCGCGCGAGGGCGCAAGGGGCCGCCGCCTCTCTGGACCCCGACCTGGGCGCGCCCTGGGAGGCCGGGTGGAAGGAGCCTTCCCGTGCTCCCTCCGCCCCTCCCCACGGGCGCCGCTGCTTCGTCTCGCCCTGGGGCCGTCCAGGGAGCCGGGACGCACCGCCAGAGCTCTAAGTCGCCGGTAAGCCCCTTTTCCTATCCACTCACTATCCGGGGCCACCTCTACTCCTCCTCCCTGGGTCAGTAGGGCTGTGGAGGGGTGGGGGCATGGGGACGGTGAGGCAGCAATCCCCCAGGGAGAGAGAAAGCTCATCCCCACTTCCTCCCGGGGGAACTGAGGCCCAGAGGCGTGGCTTACCCTGTGATCACACTCACCAGCAGGAGTTCAACCAAAACCGGGTGTAAGTGTCCTGCTCTTTCAGAAAGGGGCTCTGGGTAGTGGGAGGGTGGTCCTTCTAGCCCAGGGGTGTCAAACTCATTTTCACCGGGAGCCACGTCAGCCTCGCGGTTGCCTTCAAAGCGCCGGATGTAATTTTAGGACTGTGTAAATGTAACTACTCCTTAACTAGGAGCAAGGAGCTCGGCGCTGCCGCTGGGTAGATACAAGGTGCCGGCTGGATAAGGCTGGATAAAACAAGGTGGAGGGCCGGATTCGGCCCGCGGGCCTTGTATTTGCCACCTGTGTTCTAGCCCCTTATTTTCCATCTCCCAGATTCCCACCTCATAGCCAGTGCTGAGTCAGGAGAGGGTGTCAGAAGGCCAACCCTTCTTCCCGTATCTTTGCTCTTCCCTCCAAATTCCTGCTTTATGGGCCAGCCAGGACCCTGGCCTCAGAGAGGAGCTGAGATGCACCTGGCAGCACAGCTCTGGTCAGACAGAGGAGCCCCCAGCTGGTAGCCTTCCAGGTTTTCACCACCCGCAGCCACCTCAGCACCAGACCCCTGAAGCCCCAGGTCCAAGTGTCAGAGCTAGGAGGGCCTGAGATACAGGGAAAATGAGGCTCAGGAAGGGCCATGGGTCCAGCAGGGCCCAGCTCTGCATCCCCCCCTGCCCCAGTGCCCAGGAGCTTGTCCTGCATGTCCTTTGGGTACTGCTGACTGCTGGGCTCCCTGGCTCTGGCCCAGGTAAGGACTCATAAGGTTGACACTTCCCTCCTCCTTTCTCTGCCAATGTCATGGTCACACAGAGGGTGTGGATGACAAGTGGCTCTATTTTTCTCCTTACAGATGGGAAAACTGAGGCTTGTGTAAGGCAAAGTTGCCAGCCCAGCCTCCCCACCCCAGCTGTCTCCCTCTTTTCTGCATCATCCTCATCAGGGGCCCCTTTCTCTTCACAGACCACCCTGGTGATCCATTCCACACCCTCTGCTCATCAGGTCATGAGGTGCTGGCTGGCCTAGGGTCAGGTCACCCCTCTTTGCCCCTCCCCAATCCAGGGAATCCCTGCTGCCAAGAGTCTGGGAGCAGAGAGGGCCCTGGAGGGACCTGGTCCCTGACCCAGCCCCCATTGGCTGCACCCTCTGCAGTCTCAGAGTCCTGGACTGACCCCAGATGGTTCCCACTGCACAGATGGGGCAACTGAGGCCTGGGGAAGCGGAGTGGCTGGCCCCTGGCCACTCAGGAAGGTAGAAGCAATGATGGTGGAGAGAGCGGTGAGGGGCTCTGACCCTGGAGACACTTGTGCACTGTCCTGGAATGATTTGTTCTATCATTAGACACTGATTAAGCACCTACTGTGTGCATCACAAGACAATAACTAATAATAATAATTATTATTTGAGCTCTTCATTTCCATTCCAGGCTCTGTGCCTTTTATTTTTCTTATCTGATCCGGAGGACCCCTCAAAACTTTCCTCTGAGGGGGTCTGTATTTTTCAGAGATGAGAAGGAAGGCTCAGAGAGGTTAAGTTACTGCCCCAAATCTCACAGTCAGGGCAAAGCTGGGGTTCAGCCCCTGGCCTGACACCTTTACTGCAGCACTCTCCTCTGCTCCCCCAGCCCCCACCACCTATGGAACCTCCTGCTCCTGCTGTGGATCCTCCTGAACTGTGGTTTGGGGGGCAGTGCTCAGGTAAGGGAAGACATGAGCCTGGGGAGCATGGGGACCCAGAAACCATGTAGGGTTGCCAGCCTCCCTTTCAGGCTGACCATGCTTCTCTCTCTCCAAGTAGGGGCCAGGAGAGTGGACACTATGGGGTTCCTGGAGCCGTTGCTCCAGCTCCTGTGGGCGGGGACTCTCGGTGCGCAGCCGGCGCTGCATCCGGTAAGCAGTGGGCAGGATACATTGTCTGAGCGTGTCGAAGGGGTTCCTGCCCCTCCTCTCCTGCCAGCCAGGCTTAGCCCCTGACCACACCCTTCACCTGCCCACACATGCTGTGTGTTTTAATTCCACTGATCCACCTGGAATGTGGGTAGGGTTGGGGGGTGGGGAGTATGTGTGTGGAGGGTGTGCAGGCGGGCTCTGGGGAGGGGGTTACTGAGGGGCCTGACCATACTCTGGCCACCCTACTCCTCATAGGTTTCCCAGGGAAGAGCTGTGCTGGGGAGACACCCATGAGTACCGCCTCTGCCAGTTGCCAGTAAGCTCTGTTCACCTCCCATACCCTCGAGTCTGTCTTAAAGCCTCCTGCTTCCCCACTCATGGCCTCAAATATGTTTGCCGCCCTGCCAGCTTCTCTGGGCTTCCCTGAGGCTGTCCCAGCCTCTGACCCACCCATCTCTGTCCCCAGGACTGTCCTGCAGGGTCCATGGCCTTCCGAGACATCCAGTGTGCCCTCTACAATGGCCAACCTGTCCTCAGCCTCCAGAAGACTTATCAGTGGGTGCCCTTCTATGGTGGTGAGTAGCCTGCTCTCCTATTGGTCCAGGGGGAACAACTCAGAGCTGGCAGGGAGAATGGCTGCTAGGAAGGAAAGGGGACTTGGAGAGTAGTAAGGAGAGTAGACATAGGCTCACTTAGGCTTTGAAGGATAAATAGGAGTTGGTGAAGTGAAGGGACAAAAGCACAGGTGAGGTGCAAAGCAGAGGCAGAGGGAGACAGGGTCTATTCTGCACAGGGTTGAACACCAGGCTGAAGATTTACTTAGAGCTGTATCCAGAGGCCAACAGTTCTCAAACTTATGCCGGTAGCAGGAAATACAGCCTGTATTGAGCTGAAAATAGCATGTTATATAACTGTGTGCCTGAGGCAGTGTGCCTCCAGGTTTAAGACAAGCAGCTTTCGATGCCACGATGGTACAGACACAAATAAGAAAAGCTTAGAATAAAGAAAGGTCCATCTATAACCTCATGGTTTTGTTTGTTTTTTTTTTTTTTTCCTTTGCCTTAAGAATTGGCCCACTAGGGTCAGATCAGGCTCCGTTCCAGGCAGGGTCAGCCAAGGTCAGGGAGGTGGGAGCTTGAGTGGGAGGAGCAGGAGTCAGGGTTATGAGCCCACATTTGTGAGTGGAATGCCCTTTGTCCCCCCTACCAGGTAGAGGGGGAAACTGAATACTAGGGAGGGCCAAAGATACACCCAGGCTATGTGCGACCCAGTCAGCACTGAACAAACATTTTTTATTGGGCACCTACTGGGTGCAGTTCTGCTCAGCGCTGAGCCTAGAAACACGTCTGGAAACTAGTAGGTGTTCAATGAGTATTTGTGGAATGAGTGAATGAATGCATGCACACATGCATGAAGGCCCAAGATACTTGCACGGGAGAGTCCCAGGGAGCTGGAGGCAGAATGCCTAAGTTCAGTCCTGGCTCTGCTTCAACCTTCATGTGTAGTATTGGCTGAGACTCTGGGCCTTAATGGCCCAAGAGGATGGATTTCTGGGGGAGCTTGGAAGGAAGAGGGCTGTAACTGGGATTGAAGACCCCTGGTTTACCCTCTCCTTCTGCCCCCAGCGCCCAACCAGTGCGACCTCAACTGCCTGGCCCTGGGGCATGCCTTCTACCATAGCTTTGGCCGCGTTCTGGATGGCACTCCCTGCAGCCCGGGTAGCCAGGGACTCTGCGTTGGGGGACGCTGCCTAGTAAGGACTCGCCAGGCCCCGCCCACCTCCCAATGACGCTCCCTCAAACCTCATTTATTTAGTTCTAGATCCTGTCCTCCCTCCTGGCTCTGCCCCGACGGGCCCTGCCCCCCATAGGCTTCACCCCAAGCTTCCCGCTAGAGCCCGTCCTTTTACTCTCAGGTCCCGCCCAGGCCCTACTCCTTTTGTTCCTTAGTTCTTCCACCTTCCACAGGCCACGCTCGCTCGTCCTTAGGCCCCACCCCAGGCTTCTACCTCTGAGCCCTGCCATTTACTCTCAGATCCCTTTCTTTTATTCAGTCTCCACCCTGGTCTCTAGACCCCTCCTCCTAGTTCTCAGAGCCCTGCCTCCTACCCCTAGGCTGAGGCACCGAGTTGGGCAGGGGGCTCTTGGTGACATGTGTCCTTCCCACTCCTTTAGAGCGCCGGCTGTGACGGTTTGATGGGTTCAGACACCCGCGAGGACCACTGCGGCCTCTGTGGCGGTGCCAACGACTCCTGCCTCTTCGTGCAGCGCGTGTTTCGTGACGCCGGTGACCACTCGCCCCGTCCTCTCGCCGGTGACCACTCGCCCCGTCCTCTCTACTCTAGTACAGCGGGCCCTTTAAGAAGCTGTGGGCGCGGAAGTGAAGTCCGGTGCTGATTGGGCAGTCTGCGGCCCTGCCCTATCTTTTTTATTCATTCTGATTAGTTAATGCGAGATTGTCCCGCCCTGACCAGAACAGATGGGATTCTAACTCTTTCGATGCTTCACTTATAATCGTTAACTCCAAATGTTTACAGAGTGTTTGGGGGGATACCAGGACCAAGACTAACCTCCTTAGTTGGACCATCTCATTTAATTCTCAAAGCATCCTTCCTACACCCCATCCGCACCACAACACCCTCTTTCCCTCCTGCCCAGGAACCTATGCTGGGTACTGGAATGTGACCCTGATCCCGGAGGGCGCCAGACACATCTACGCCGCCCATCGGAGCCGCAACCACTTGGGTATCACAGAATTCCAGGCGGGGGGAGGCGCCCTGCGGGTCTCCCGGGTGCGGGGAGACTGAGGCGGGAGGAGCGCGACCCCAAGTGTCGGGAGGTGGGAGGGGCGGGTTCCGGAGAGCCCGGGTTGACCCTTCCCTTGCAGCGCTGATTGGGGGCGACGGGCGCTACGTGCTCAACGGCAAGTGGGAGGTCAGCCCTCCCGGGACCTACGAGGCGGCAGGCACTCGCGTGGTTTACACCCGCGCCACAGGGCCAGAGGAGACGCTGCGCGCGGCGGGTCCCACGACCCAAGACCTGCTTCTGCAGGTGCGTGCCTGGCCTCCAGGGGGCGTCTGGGTACGTGGTGGGGGGATTAAAGGATTAAGGGGAGGCAAGAGAGAGAGTGGGGAGGGTCAGAGGGGTGAGACTGAATTAGAGAGGGTCAGAGGGGCCAGGCTGGGGTAGACAGTCAGAGGAGGGAGACTAGAGTAGAGAAACAGAGGGGCAAGGCAGGAGTGGCGAGTCAGAGCAGGGAGGATGGGCTCTCAGTTCCAATTTCCACTCCCTAGTACCTGACCCTCCCCCCAGGTCCTCCTGCAGGAACCCAATCCCGGCATTGAGTTCGAGTTCTGGCTCCCTCGGGAGCTCTACGGCCCCTTCCAGGAGCAGGCACAGGCCCTGAGCTGGTCCCTGAGGCAGCCACAGCCTCTGCATGTGGAACCTCAGTCTCCTGAGCCCCACGAAGCCCCGGCTTTCCCCACACGGAGCCCAAACCCCACCCCAGGTGAGGGGGTAACAACCACAACCAGGGTGGGGGCAAGCAGGGAGGTGAGGCCTGTGCCCTAATGCTCCATCTCACAGATCCCTGCCCACCCTGTCCTGACACCCGCGGTCGTGCCCACCGGTTGCTCCACTATTGCGGCAGTGACTTTGGTGAGAGACCCTTTTCCCCAACCCTCACCTGGCCCCTAACTGACTGCACTTGGCTCCTTTCCTGCCTACATCTGACCCTGATTTGACTTTACCCTTGACTCCTTGACCTGACTCCAACTTGACCTCTTCTTCTGGCCCTAATTGGACTCCTTTATCTGACTCGTTGCTTTAATTTGACCTCTAAGTCCTCATTGATCCTGACTCCAGTACCCTCTCCACAGTCCCTACAGGGCCCCCACATCCCACCTGACCCCCAGTTCCCTCATATGGCAATGGGGTGCGTGGATGGGTGTCCAGGCCGGACCATCCAGTTGGCTTCAGCACCACTCTGCCCACAGTGTTCCGGGCTCGAGTGCTGGGCCACCTCCTCCAGGCCCAGGAGACCCGCTATGAGGTGCGTGTGCAGCTTGTCTACAAGAACCGCTCACCACTGCAGGCCCTTGAGTATGTGTGGGCGCCGGGTCGCTGCCCCTGCCCACCAATGTTCCTCCATCGAGAGTACCTGCTGGCTGCCCAGCGCCTCGTCAGTCCTGACGGCACTAAGGACCGGCTGCTGCTGCCCCATGCAGGCTATGCCCGGCCCTGGAGCCCCGCTGAGGACAGCCGTGTACGCCTGGCTGCTAGACACTGCCCTGTCTGAGCCACTAGACAAGGCGTCACCACACACAGCAAGGAAGTTGTGCCTGACCAGGCTCAAACTCAACCTATTTCCCCTCTTGCCCTGGCTTCCAGGGAGCTCAGAAATATCTCCCACCACAGCTCTGTGACTCTCCCTCACACATACTTATATACCTTCACATGCAGTCAGATCCACTGTTGTGAGTAGGCAGGCAATGATGAAAACACACTGAATTGCTTCTTTAACTCATTTCCTCTTTCAACCCGGCTGCCAGGAAACTCGTAGCTATCTTATACTCAAAAACTTTATGTCTCCTTTCATTCCCCTTGCCTCACTCTTACTTGCTTAGATATGCTCTCACAAGCAGCAGGGCCCAGAAGAAGACATGCCTAAGGAATCACTGTGATGTGTCAGCGTCCCTCCTTGCCCTGTCTACCAGGAAAGTCATCACTGCTTAACTCCCTAACACTCTGTACTCTCTCCTCTCACTGCCACTTACCCACACATGCTAATATACTCAGAAACATTGTCACAGACATGCCCCCTGGAAGACATGCCTAACCAGGCTCTGTACTGTACTCATTTCCCCTTATGTGCCGACTACCAGGAATTTCAAAGATAATCTATTTTTTCTTTCCATTTTATTTTGTATTGATTTCAGGTGCACAGCTTAGTGGTTAGACAATCATATACTTTACAAAATGTTCCCATCAATTTTTCCAGTACTCAATTGGCACCATTCATAGTTATCACAACATTATTGACTATATTCCCTGTGCTCTGTATGCCCGTGACTGTTTATTAAGAGATAATCTTGACAGCCTTAGCAGTTCTGGCTGGGTTTCCTCTAGGCCACGCTGCTGTTCAACCCTTTTTAATTTTTATTTAATTTTTACAAGCACTTGTTTTTTTAACAAGGGCACCCCACTTCCACACACATGGCCACAGAGGTGAGGAGAGGCCCTGGTAGTCAGATCCACAAATGTGCCCTCACGGCACGCACATGCGTGATCTCACAAACCCATCCCCTCCTCCCGGTCTATCCCCCACCTCCCTTCAGCATGTCTGACCCTGTGTGGGAGATGACAACAGGGAATATATGAAGGTGGCGGACTAGTGGAGGGTAAATGTGGCTTTTATAGGTCCCAAGCCCCTTCTCCGTGCCTGCTTAGGGGCTACGCAGGGGACCCCTCCCTAGCAGAGGAGGCAGACAGAGCCCTGCCCTCAGCCTATGCCCATCCTCATGTGGTGTCCTGGATAGATTCTCCTCATTCTTCTGGAGCAAGAGAGCAGACCTGAGTGGTGTGAGAATTAAGGGTGTCTGTGTGGTGGCCCAGCAAACTCCCCATGAGGATACCCTGGCGGGGGGCGGGGACTGCCTTCCGCCTCTCCACTCTGGGTAGGGAGGCTCACACTGTCATTTGGGACAATCCTGCTCTTCTGTACCATGTGGTCGTGGTTTTCCCTGGAGTGCAGGTGCTGGCAGTGGGCAAGGGGCCCACAGTGTGCAAGTCTCAGAACTGGGTGGGCTCAGCCCCAGATCTCGCACGTGACCGTAGGCCAGGGCCTTCCCCTCTCTGAGCCTCAATTTTCCATCTGCGAGTATCTTTTTAGCCCTTTGACCATGGGAATCACACTACTCTGGGATTCTTCTAGCCTCTCCTTCATTCATGCATTGCTTCAATGGGTCTTTATTGAGTGCCTACAGTATGCCAGGGGCTCAGCAGTGCCTGGGCCTCCCAGGCCTGTCTCTGTCATCTGCAACAAGTGTCGAAGCTGGAGAATCCTCGGAACCCCAACCTTTGCGGGCAAAGTGGGGTGTAGTTCTAGAGGGATGTGTGGTGCCTGGGTGCCCCCTGGTGGCAGGACAGGGAAAAGGTGGTCAAGGCGCTGGGTTACCTGCAGCCGGGACGGCCCTATGCGTTTGTACCTCCTCCTCTACAGCCGCTTTGCTTATCGGCGCTTGCTTTCCTCATTGCTACGAGTGTATATTCGTGATATAGCCTTTCCTATAAGTTAGCCAGGTGACTGCTCGGCTAGCTGCCTGCTGAGCCACCGGGCGCCAAGAAATAGACAAAAGTCACACACGGTAACTACGCTCTTCACAGCTTTTATTGAATGCAGGTTCACTCAATGTAGAACATCGACGTACAATATCCTCCTCACACTAACAATCTAAGAGAATTATAACACACACACTGCAATCAGTGGGGGATAATGAACCTGAGTCCCAGAGTCAGTCTGCAGGTCTGGGAGACAGCATGGGGGCAAGGGAGTTGTCAGTCCTCTTGCAAGGAAGGATTTCTGGAGCCAGGTGAGAGGCAGGGCAGAGCCTCTGGCAGCTGATGCCAAGGGAGATCAGTGTGGCGTGGAGCAGCACTCTGGTGTGTGAAGCTCGGCTGTCTCAGCCGTGGTCTGGAACCTGCCTCATTTATACCTTGAAAACAGTGTACTCCACCCTTCTGGGTCTTTTTGATACATGTCTTGGCACCCCTGACGGCAAGTGTGGGATTTCCCCAGGAGCCTGTCTATGGGTGGTTACACTCTGCAGACATGGCTCTTCTAAGATATCTTGGGTGTGTCTTCTTGCCAGATGTGTCTAGCATGACTTAGGTAGTTTCCCTCTTGAACCAAAGTGTCGTGGCTACCAGTCAGCCATCTTGGTTGACGTGAGTGACTCCACTTTGTTTGATATGTTTTATGCTACTTTAACTGGACGAAAGCCATTTTATTGGTCCTGCTCTCCACACTCAGGAGTGTCTCTCTCCACCCACCAGCCTCCTTACACCAGCACCCACCTACGGCTCCATTCCTCCCGCTATTAAACTGAGGTTGTCCCCTCTGCCTCCCTGCAGTGTGCGGGTATGTCTGGGAATGAGAGTCTGGGGCCCTCTCCTCCGCAGAGCTCCTACGCCCAAATCATCTGCACCCACTGGCGTGAGGCACGTGCTCCGCAGAGGGGCCAGCGCAGAGCTGTCTCCTGCGGGCAGGATGGCCACCTGAGCAGTGGCTTCCCCGGCCCTTGGCAGTCCTCACCAACATTGTTTCTGGCAATGATCTTGTAACACACTCCCAGCAAACATCACATTGTCTTGGTTCGCTTTTTAGCTTTAAAGCAATCTAACCATTCTAAAGATGCTCAAACTGAGCAACTTTGTGGGTCAGGGCGGAACTACCATTTGCACTTGCCAAGCAAAAAATCATACTGTTTCACTGTTTTACATGGAAACACTAATAACTCCAGGGGGTTACACAGAGTGACAGAAAGTGACTTTCTGTTTTCCCCTCTTTACAGTCTCCTGGCTCTTTTTTTATTAGTTACTGTGTCCCCTCAGGGATGCACCACGCCCATCTGGGTCAGGGATCCACACATTGGGAAAGTGACCACCAATGGCTACAGGCAGAGACTTCCTCCTGGAGGAAACACATGGGGCGTGTGTCCTTGCTTGTCCAGAAACTGGGAATTCTCCAAACTGACTTCCCACAAATGGTGATCTTTACTAAAAGATAAAGAATTAAAACCAGCACATTTGAAACTTGTGTCCATATGAGTAAAAAAAAAAGTATTTCATTAGCCCCACAAAAAAAATTGTTTTCAACAATATTTCCAAACGCCAGCCTTGGCGGTCAGTCATGCTTTTCGTTTCTAATGCTCTGCAGAGGGCACCACCCTGTCGTCTGCCCTTCTCTCACTGACTGTACCAGCCAGCTGACCCTCAGGGGGACACCTGTCCACTCAAAGGCCTGGACTGTGACAGCCTACAGGGTTCGATGTGGGTGTGCAGGTGAGATTGGCAGACACTTTGGAAGACAGCTTGGCCACGTCCGCTATAGATAAATGCAAATCACGATAGTGAGTTAAATAGCTATGTCCATGTCCCAAGCCACAGAACCTGTGAATGGGACCTTACTTGGAGAAAGGGTCTTTGTAGATGTAATTAAGGGTCTTGAGATGAGGTCATCCTGGATTATCTGGGGTGCGAAACACAATAACAAGCGTCTTTGTAAGAGAAAGCAGAGGAGAAACAAGGCGCCATGGAGGTGACAATGGAGGCAGAAACTGGTGTGATGAGGCCACAAGCCCAGGGAGGCTGGAGCCCCCAGAAGCTGGAACAAGTAGAAAGGACCCTCTGCTGGAATCTCAGGAGGGAGTGCAGCCCTGTAACAGTAACTCTGGACTTCAGAATGTGAGAGACTAAATTTTTGTTGTTTTAACAAAATGTGTGGTGATATGTGGTGATGTGTTATGGTCACCCTACACTCTCCCATCTCTGACAGGTATATGCCCCGGAGAAATGAAAGCCGTGCTTGCTGAAGGCCAGTTCTAGAACATTCCTAGCAGCTTTAGTCACAATAACTTCAAACAGGAAACTACTCAAATGCCCATCAACCACGGGATGGGGCAGGTACACTCTGGCCTACCCACAGGGTGACGCGCCATCCACCACCGAAAAAGAGCAAAGTACCGGCAATTCTCACAGTGGCCTGAGTCTGACCGACACAGCTCTGAATCGGGCAGGAAAGGAGGGAAGGCATGTTGGGGCTGCGGAGCGACTGGGAGGGGCTGCCCTATTGCCCTACTATCTCTGAGTCACTGGTTACACTTTTCTGTATGTTCAAATTAATACAAGTCTGAGGGGTTAAAGGTCAATATTTCCACATGGGAAGACAGGTATGTGTCCTCCCCTCTTGTGCTCCCTGATGAGCTGACCAGGGCTGGGCCAGGGACACCTTTGAGCACCTGTTTCTCTGCTCCCTGGGGTGGCGGGGTATGGGGGATGCCAGGTGCAGAGTGAGCTCAGCACTGCCATCCCCTCACCCCAGACCAAAGCCAAACACCACATTCTTCAAACAGCTGGGTCAGTGATATAAGCAGATTATGAGATTCCAACACCCACGTAGACTGCCTGGCAAGATGGGGGTTCATTAATGATTGCCTTCAATCTGTCCCCTCCTCCCTCTTGACAAATCTTTTGTCCCCAAGGAAAAGCCTTCTGGGTACCGGCACGGTCCACCCCCAGACTCACCTCCTCTCTTCCCCTCGCTCACTCAGCTCCAGCCACACAGTCCTCCCTGTTCTTCCTCTGTCCTGCCAGACACAGGCCTGCCTCTGGGCCTTTGTACAGGCTCTTCTCCCCGCCTGGACCCCCCCCCCTGCCCTGATTCTCACAAGATTCATGCCTTCATCTTCCCTTCATGTCTCAACTCAAATGTCACTTCCTTAGACAGGCCTTTCCCTGACCCTGACATTACAGCCCTGGCCTCCTCACCTCCCAGCTGCATTTTTCGCCTGTCATTCACCTCCCTCTAATACGTTATACATTTATCATGCCAATTGATAATTGTTTTCTCTCTCTGGGACAATACTGTAACCTTGGCTACTGGATCAGGGCCCGGCACACAGTAAGCGCTCAGTATCTGTTGAGGGGTGGAATGAATGATTTGAACCCACTGCTCAGCAGTAACACTCAGCACTTCCACCTCCCTTGCTAGAGTTCTCATGGATGAGGACATGGGGTAGCGGTGGTGGTGGCTGCACAGGGCTGTCTCCTTTTTTTAGGGGGAAACTGTTTTAGAAGAAGCCACCAGCAGCTGGGGGCAAGCAGGGCCTGCTAAGGGGTGAGGGGCATGACATGTCAAAGGATTTCAAGACTCGGCTGATGAGTTTAAGCAGAAACTGTAGTGTCTCCAGACATCATCGCCCGGCACCTCTGAGACAAAATTGCCCCCAGCTGAGAATCACCAAGCTACAGCCTTGGGAGCACCTACAGGGTGAGGGCTTGTGGCTCATTCTGCCGGATGTTCTCTTGTGTTTCTACCAGGAGTTGTGGCCCACTAGAGTCAAGGAGCAGCATAGCTGGGGGTGGCAGGTGAGTGGTGAGAGGGGTGGACTGAAGGACAAGTGTGGGCCACAGGTCCTCCCCAGCTGTGACTGCAGATGCCTTGGGGTTACAGCCCCTTCCCAGGGTACAAAACCTGACCCCTCAGGCTAAAGATGGAGCTCATTGCGCGTGCAGTTCAGGCTCTAGGCACCCCTGTCCCTGCTGAGAGCACCCACCACACCACACCCCCCAGCTTCCAGCTCAGGATCCGCCTCCAGGAACTTAGACTTGCACAGGGGATGTTCTATACTTTAAATATTGTTGGATTACATGTGCTATTCTTTGGGTTTTTTTTTCTTTGCATCTATATGCACCAGGCTCGTCACCTTCCTCACATGTTCCATCTTTGTCTGGTGTCATGATCAGGGTCACACGGGCCTCACGAAGGAGCCCAAGTGCGAGCTGTAGGAGGCCCATCAGCGTCCACCCATCTTCCCTCTCCCAGTTTCCATGAATGCCAGTCTGGCATTGACTGCCAGCCCCCAGGCCTCTTTGCTGCTTACAGAGGGATGGCGGGTGGAACGAACAGCCACTCCTCCCAGTGATCAGCAGATGGTGGATAGTGAGCACCTGGACAGAGTCTCAGGTGTGCATTGGACACAGGCTCCTGGAGCTCCAGGTGCCCACAGTTGTTCCAGGCTTGGCCATACCCACTTCTTTGGCTCCTCCTCCTACCGCTCCCTACTGGAGCTTCCTGGGGTCCCCTTCCAGAAGAAAAATTTGGACTTGAATTCTCATTTCCGATTCATCTCGGCCACTTGACCTCTATTCTGGTCCTTGTTTTCCTCATCTGTAAAGTGGGGCTTTTACCTTCTCATCTCTGATTAGATGGGATGGTCCCCCCAAAGGCCCCCTTGTCCCCTCCCCGATGGGCAGATGGTAAGAGGAGCTTGGCCAGATGTGCTTTATTGAGCCCTCCCCTAGCAGGCCAGGTGTTTTAGGCGCCAACAGTACAGGTATCGGAGCCAGGGGTGGTGGTGGGGCCAGCTGCAGGTGACTTCAGTGGTGGACTCTGAGGTGGAATCCAGAGGGGACTCAGATTGGCAGGAGACAGGAAGCTCAGGAACCGAGGTACTGGTTGGGGCTTGCGTTCGGGACCCTTTCTGATGTTTGCTGGACTTGGAGGCCTTGGGGGCCAGCTCCTCTGGTCCACTGGAAGTCTTTGGCGGAGGCTGCATGGGGATGTTGGTACCACTGGGGGACAGCACAGTGGGGGGGCCCTGATTGGAGGTGTTGGTCCACTTCAAGGAGCCTGGTGATGGCTGCAAGGAGCCTGGTGATCGCTTCGAGGAGCCTGGTGATGGCTGGGAGGAGCCTGGTGACGGCTGGGAGGAGCCTGGTGACGGTTGGGAGGAGCCTGGTGATGGCTGGGAGGAGCCTGGTGACGGCTGGGAGGAGCCTGGTGATCGGTGGGTTGGCTGGGAGGGCCCCAAGGAAGTGATGGACGGCTGGGAGTGCTGCTGGCCAGGGGCCTGGGGCTGGCTGGAGGAATTGGCTCTTAACCCAGGCTGGGCCTGGGACTTGCCAGGCAGCTTGGAGCCACTGGCAGGGCCTGTGGCCCGGGACTGAGGCTGGGATTGGCCCAAGGTAGTACGTGAGGAGCCCCCAAGGGCTGACGGAATAGTGGTGGTCTGTGCTGGGGAGTTAGTTGAGGGATCCATGGAGGACTTGGGATGCAATGTGCCTTTTAGCTGGCTGTTCTTCCGCAGGCCTGCGAGGGGGCTGGGCAGGGACTTCACTTGTCCTGCTGGAGCTGGGTTACACTTACTTTGGCTGCAGAGAAAGGGCCATGGGGTAAGGTACATCTGGCTGGGCTCTCAGGCCCTGGGGCGGTGCTCACCTGCTGGAGAGTGGGATGAAGGTTGCTGGGAGACAGGGTGGGGTCAGCAGCCAACCTTGGCAGGGACGGTCATCTACAGGCACTCACACACAAATGAACCCATACCACGCACACACACAAACCCACGCATATACAGGCACACACACAGGCACTCACTCACATACACATATGCATGCATGCATGCGCACACACAGGCCCTAGTTCCTAGGGATGGAGGTTACCTATAGTTGGCTCTGAGGGCAGTGGTGGGGCCTCCACCACAGCTACTGGAGTGATGAGAGCCTGGCTGTGGGCCAGGGCCTGAAGGACTGGTTCCCGAGAGCATGAGAGAGAGAGATGGACAGTGAGAGGGGCAGGCAGAATGCCTGATGCCAACTGCCAAGATGCCAGATGGAGGCCAGAGTCAGGAGGAGGGGAGGCAGGAGTGAAGGTGAGTGGGAGTGACTAAGCTGAAAGATGGACAGACAGACTGAGACTGGGACAGATGGACACCCCCATGTCCTACAAGCACACACCGTCCCGGGTTATTCCTGCTGCCACGTCCAGGACTCGCCCGCTGAGGTCTCTCATAACGCTGTCCACGGCCTCGTGATGTTTTAGAAACAGCGGACGTATGATGCGGCGGTACAACATGCGAGCCCCGTTCCACGGCCCGGGAATCATGCAGAATAACAGGAAGGCGCACTGCAGGCATGGGCGGCCGTTATACTTGGCTCCCCTGATCTGGGCTCCATGAGAAGGGGTTAGACCTCTCACTGGGCTATGTGGACCTAAGCCAGCCTCATCAGATGCCCCTTAAGATGGGCCTGGCCACCCCCATCAGACACCCCAGGAAGCAGCAGGGCAGGCCCCTCAGACCCCCCAGTCTCTGGTCGTCTGCCTGCTCCCAAGAGACCCTGTTGTGTGTGTGTTGCAGTGGTGCCCACCTTGCCCACGTAGTAGAAAGGGAACCAGGACAGGAGTAGATCGCTGAAGAACTCGGCAAGCCCGAATAGGCTGTACACTACCCAGTAGGTGAGCCATACGGTGTCGTCCTCCTTGCTTGGACTCTCGATAGCTTTGATCCTGGGGGGAGGTGTGGCAGGATCAGGGGCTGCCCAGAGACCCTGGACACCCCCCACCCGGACAGCCCGCAGGCACTCACGAAGCATATGCGGGGTACACAAAGCCGATGAGATTGCACAGTAGAGATGCCCCGTAACCGAACAGAAGATACAGGCTTAGCAGAGTGGTGGCTCCTGCAGAAAAGAGGGGTGTGGGTAGGGGTCTGGCTCACTTCATGCCCAGCCCGCAGGGCACCCAGATTCCTCTTGGCCTGGCAGATGCACCACACAAAATTGTCACGAGCCTCGGGGACCCCTCTAGGATGTTTGTTGCCCCACAGCATCTGGGTGACCCCCACTGTGGCCCTGAACCCTGAGTCTTGTGTCTGTAATTATTTAACATGGCCATGCCCCCTACAGTACTGTGAGCTCAAAGGCAGGCAGGGTCCTTGGCCCTGGTGGGTACAGAGTAGCTGCCCAATAAACATTTGTTGAATGAATACGTAATCATCTGCAATTTTAACCACCTCACTCTGGGACCTATAGGAGGAGCTGGGCACATGATGCTAGCATTTGAATATAAGTAACAGGAAAAAACCCTAAAATCGAAGCCATTCTGTTGTTAAGACATGACTGCTGGTGAGCAGACAAAGGCAATGTGGTTTAAAATTTAATCTTAGTGTGGGGTTTCTCGGTCTTGGCTGACATGCAGGCCAGGTCATTCTCTTCGGGGGCCTGTCCTGGGCACTGTGGGGTGTTGAACAGCCTCCCTGGTCCCCACCCGCTCAATGCCAGAAGCACCCCAGTCGTGACACCACAGATGTCCCCAGACATTACCCAGTGCGCTAATGGAGGCAGCATTGCCCTATTTGAGACCCCTTGCCTTAGTGGGAGGCAGCAAAGGGCAGTACAGAGTCTCTCAGACCTTGGGGAGCCCTCTGGTCTTCCATTCACTCACCATGTGACACTGAACAAGTCTCTATCTGCTTGGAGATTCAGTTCGCTCATTTGTCAGTGGGGTGGTAGTGGCCCTGCCTCTTAGGGTTGCTGTGGGGTTAGCGAAACACACTTGACAGAGCGCACTCGCCCTCTCCACACATTGCTGAGGGACTTCCGGTCAGGAAAACACTCCCGGCAATGAAGCTCAGAGAATAGTGTGGGGGTGTGGGGAACCAGGAGCATTAGCCACTCTGAAAACAATTATGGTAACTGTCACATTTATTAAGTACTACTTGTATGCTTTCCTGTTCTGTCTCATGCAATGGCCAGAACTAAGCTGTTGGGGAGAAGGGCTTGCCCAGGGTCACTCGGGAGCATTTATAGTCTCCTACCTCGCTCTCTGAGGTGGTAATCTGCAGAGAGAGATAGCAATCACCCTGGACCAAAGGGCAGAGTCATCCACACCCCTCCCTCTACTGCATTAGTTGTTATCCCAGAGTCTAGGGCCAAGAGTGGAGAAGAGCCTCCCCAGCTGACTCCTCTGGGTTTCCCTGTTACCTGGGGTTGGAGATTTGGCCATCTGGGGCAGGTAGAGCCCAAGAGTTCCCACATCTGGGTGAGGGGATAGGGGAATGTCACCTCTTCCCCAGAAATTGCAATTCGGGGAGCACTGGCTCTCTCCCAGGGCAAGCCTCCCCTCAATCCCTATTCCTGCAGCCTCAGCAATATGAGGATGACCTTGGACATGGGTTGGGGAGGGCACGGCCTGAGATCAACAACAGATGGGCCCAGGGAGGTGGGGAGGAGTGGATACGCCAGACAAGGCAGGTAGCAGGGGCATCCTCCCACATAGCCCTTGCCTCTCTGGGCCCCAGTTTCCTCCCTGTAACTGCCAGCCTCCCTCTCAGGCCCCTTCTGGGCCCCTCCCCATTGCTCCATGACCTAAATTGCCCAACCACTGGTACCAAGGATGAAAGCCAGGCAGGAGGTCAATGGCTTGTTCTTAAGGGCAGGTCCCTGGCTGAGCAGAAATGAGTTGGGCACCGGGAACCTGGGGGGAGATTTTGGACCCTCCTTGGGCTGCCTGGCATGGGGATCTCTCAGTGGGTGGGAAAATGGGAGAAAAGTGGACTAGCAGCATCTGCACATTGAAGGTGCTCAATACACCTGGCACTGTCCTCACCCAGAGCCCACCCCCCCACCAACGTCCTTGTGATTCACTCCAGGGGGTCTTCCTAGAAGAGGTGGCAGAGTGGGTGGGCCTGGAACACTGCAAAAGAGGGAAGGAAGGTATTTAACACCTTACTAAACAGTTTCTGAAAGTGGCAGGAGCTACCCCAGGTCACTGAGACGGAAAGAGAAGAGACTAAGATGGGAAGTTACAGTCAGGGGTGGACAGAGGACCAAAGCCATTGATCCGTGAGAGGAGAAGGCAGGCCAAGGGGATGGTACTAGGAGGGAAACCATGGGAGAGGAGGTGGGAGACCCTCCTTCCTGGCAGGAAGCATGCCTTCTGAAAAAATCAAGATCTCTACACTTGCTTTCAGGCTTGGGGACATCTGGGAAGGGGTGAAGAGACACTCAGAGAATTGGCTACCTCTCTGCCCTCCTCCTCTTCCCCAGCCCTGGGGCCAGCAGGGCAACTGGAAGAACCAGACTTCCGCCTGGCGGGCACCCAGTGCCCCAAGGGAGGGGGCAGAGGAAGGCCTCCAGACCGGAGGGCTAGAGTGGGGGTGCTGCAGGAGCTGAGAGAGGTATTGGCCTCCACCGAGGTGGCACGGCGGGGACAGCAGGAGGGGCTGCGGGCTCACCCGAGGTCGCAGTCCACCACCCCTCCCCAGGCAGGATCTTGGTCTCCCTGCTGGACATAGGTGCGAGCCCCTCCATACGGCCCGGACCCTGCAGCCGGGGCAGGCCGGAGGGAAGCAGGGCTGAGGCTCAGATGCCCCAAGGTTTCATTGTGCCGGTCGGTGAAATGGGGCGACGTCCCCGAGCGCCCCCGGACGGCTCACCCGCGGCCAAGTACCGCTTGTCGACACCGGTCTTTGCTTCGAGCGCCACTAGTGCTTCTGTGGCTAAGTTCCTCTGTTCCAGAAGGCTCTCCAAGCGCTGGCGCAGGACGTCCATGGCACCGGCGGGCCCGGGGCTGGCAGCCCGAGCTCGACTTCAGTGCGGCGCACCGGCCCCGCCGCGCGCGTGCAGCCTCCGCCTGGAGAGAGCGGCTCCGCCGGGCTCTGGGGCTGGTTTCTGCCCCGTGGCTGGTCTCTGTACCCTGGCTGGTCTCCGCCCCCTTCCCCCGGCACCGGCCAATGGGAGGGCAGGGCGGACAAAGGAGTGGGGCCTGCCCCGTCTCCCCCGCCGCATTGCCCTCTGGCCAGCAGCGGCCGCCGCAGGGGAGACTTTAAAGGAGGGGGCGGGGCGGGGCGCAGTGGTCCAGTGCGCCGATTAGCCGCACAGTAGTGGGACGTAGCTGATTGGAGGGGCGGGGTCACGGACAAGGATTATTGGCTGAGCGGTTGTGTAAGTGGAGCTGGGAGGGGAAAGAAGCTTGCTGAGGTAGGCTCAGCTGGTGGGAGGGGCCGGAGAAAGGCCAGAGGTGATTGGAGAAAAGGGAAAGAATTAATTGCCAAGAACAGAGGAGGGGCGGGGCATATTATACAGAGGCGGGACGGAATCTGAACGGAGGGTAAGAGGCGAAACCAAACTGAGGAGGTGGAATCACTCTAAAGAACAATTCTGGTTGGACGGGAGAGGAGGCAGGGCTTACTCTAGGCGGAGCGGTGTGTAGGAAGGGGCGGTGCTAAATAAAGGGGCGGGGTCAATCTTAGCAACAGTGAACTCGCTCCTCTGGGTCAGAAGAACTGGGTCATTGTACAAATATGGAGACTGAAGTTCCCAAGAGTTTGGGTCTGCGTGTGTCCATCCTCCCATTTCTGTCGGATCTTTGTTCCCCCTCAAGGGGAGTCGCAAGGGCCCCTGGGAGTTGAGGCTTTTCAGGGGTTGCTATGGCACCGGGAGCAGGGCGAGCGGGGGGCTGACGCGGCGGTTTGGCCAGGGGGTGGGGCTTTTGGAGGCCCCGCCCCCGCCGCCATGCGGCCCTCCCAGACTGCCCTTTGGCTGCCCCTGGTCTTGCTCCTGTGCCTGGCCCTAGTTTGCCCCCACTCTGTGGCGTTGGCCTCGGCCCGGGCCCCCATCTATGTCAGCAGCTGGGCCGTGCGGGTGTCCCAGGGTTACCGGGAGGCCGACCGTCTGGCGCGCAAATTCGGCTTCGTCAATTTGGGGCAGGTGGGTGGGACCCAGATGGACGGGAGGGGGCGGGGACTGGACGACCCAAGACCCTAGATCCCGACAGACGGAGGTGGTTCCTCAGGTACCCTAGATATCAAGAAACCCCAACCAACCCCTCCCTCGACCAACTTCAGATTCTGGCACCCTCAGAGGACACCAGAAGCCCATACCTGGGCACCTGGTTGGGGGAGGATACAAGCAAGGGGGCTGACCCCAGTCCGACCTGGGCTCCATCAGGGGAGTCGGGTCCCAGCGATGCGACTGCCCCCCACACACACATTCCCAGATCTTCCCTGACGGGCAGTACTTCCACCTGCGGCACCGGGGCGTGGTCCAGCAGTCCCTGACCCCGCACTGGGGCCACCGCCTGCGCCTGAAGAAAGACCCTAAGGTGAGCCTGGCCTTGAGGCTGCCTCCTCTGGGTCTTAGCCACTGCCCTGTTATTCTCCCCCCCACACAACATTATTCTTGTGATTGTTATGTTATGTGACCTTTGACATCTCACCTGCTCTCTCTCAGTCTTAGTTTCCACTTGGCTCTCCAGTCTATACAGTGGGGACCCCGATGGGGAAGATCTATGGAGAGCAAGAGATCACACATGTGCACAGTGCACATTTCAGGGCCTGGCACACTATCACCATTCCTTGTCAAAACCCCACCTTCCCTCCTCTATCTCATCCTGAAAGATTAAGGTTCCCAGGTAACCCATAAAGAGGGGCAGTTAACATTCTAGCTCATGGGATGGAAGGAGGGGAATTGTCCCATTTTGTGACAAAGGAAACCATTCCAAAGAGGAGGAATCCTGCCTGCAGTCGCACAATGAGACCGTGGCTGAATTGGGACCACGCACCCTATCTCCAGGCACTCAAAGAGATGACAGGGAAAAGGCCTTAGATGCCAAGCTGAGGTTTTGAGACCGAGTCTGGCAAGCCCTTGGGAGCCATAAAGGGGTATGAACTGGGCTAGGTGGCTGACTGGCAAGGAGTCAAGAAGTCTGACTGTTTGAAATCCTCCTGGAGCATTGGCAACAGGGAACACTGGCCAGTTGGAGATGCGGTTTGCAAGATAGAACCTAGGGCTTGCCAAGGCGTGAGATGCACAGGACAGAGGCAGAGAAATCAGGGCCAGCTCCCAAGACTGGAGCAGAGCAAATGGAAAAGCGATGGCCCTGATTACTGAGATGGGGCGGTGGACATGAGCTGGCTCAGCGGGGTGGGGGGGGGGTGAGTGGTAGGAGATCAACGAGGAAGAAGGAAGATTGAAGATCTGAGGAACGGCAGCCTGGGCAGGCAGAACATGTGCAAAGGTTCTGAATGAGGCAGCCACTGTGGTGGCAGCAGAGGGAGGCTAGTAAGGGCCAGACAGGCAGGGCCTTGTGGGTCCTGGAGAGGGCGGGGTGGGGGGAGCCATGGGAAGGTTTCGACAGAGAGTGCTGCTGCTGTGTGCTGAGAGTGGGATGGGGGGTGGGGGGGGGTGCAGCTAGAGGACCAGAGAGTGGTAGAGAGAAGTGGCCACTGCAGAGGGAAGATGGGCAGGTCTTCAGCAGAGAAATCTAGAACAGGGACAGGGGGAGGGATAGAGTTGGGATCCCAGGACCCCTCAGACTTTCCAGGTAGTGGCCAATTGTCTGTGGGCCCTGGGAACAGGTGCTCCAAGTGCCTCAGCCCCCTCTGAAGGCAGAGCCCCAGGCATGTTGTGACCCTGAAGGGAAGCCCCAGAAAACACAGGGTCCCAGGCCCTGCTCCACACTACAAGGGTCTCAGGGCAACCCAGACCCACATTTCACTCCAACCACAGCCTCACAGACAGTTGCCCTTTGGTGGACCCTGGGAAGAGGTCTGGGAAGACCCTAGACACAGGCTTGGGTCCTTTAACCAGGAATTGGTAGGAAGGGCTCAGATGAGCAGGTCTTCTTCATCCATGGGACAGAGCCCTCTAAAAGTGCATATGGGTGTGAGAGCAGGATAGCGGAGGGGAGGGTGGGCTAGCCCTGTTGGTTCAGCCTCCCCTCTTGGCACATGTCCCCCTCCAGGTGCAGTGGTTTGAGCAGCAGACTCTACAGTGGCGGGTGAAGCGCTCGGTGGTGCCCACGGACCCCTGGTTCTCCAAGCAGTGGTACATGGTGAGTGGGCAGGGCCATGTGGCTGGGCGGGGCCATTTGGGAGCCCCACTGACTATAGCCCACCTGGCACAGAACAGTGAAGTACAGCCAGACCTAAACATCCTGCAAGTCTGGAGCCAGGGGCTGTCGGGCCAGGGTATCGTGGTCTCTATCCTGGATGATGGCATTGAGAAGGACCACCCGGATCTCTGGGCCAACTATGTGAGCCCGCGGTGGACTGGGGCAGGGACTGCTCCACCCTCCCTTGGTCCCATGGCCCACTCCTACCTCCTCACATCCCCACCCCACCCCCAGGACCCTCTGGCCAGCTATGACTTCAACGACTATGACCCAGACCCCCAGCCACGATACACACCCAGCGATGAGAACCGGTGAGCCATGTGTCCCACAGGGCCTGGGGATGGCCCTTGTGCCCTGTGGGGGGCCGGGTGAGCTGTGACAGGCACCCCTCTCTGCCCTGGCACCAGGCACGGGACCCGCTGTGCTGGGGAAGTGGCAGCCATAGCTAACAACAGGTTCTGCGGTACAGGCGTCGCCTACAACGCCCGAATAGGAGGTACTCCGGCCTACTAGGGACAGAGGCTGGACCAGGTGGCACTGGGTGGCTGGTAATGCCAGGGACAATTAGCAAATCAAGCAGGGGAGGAAGCTTTTTGGTGTCCATGCCCTTGTTGTTCGGCAGTTCAGGAGCCCTAGACTCAGGGTAGGGACTGCCAGATGTCCCACTCCCTGGGGACAGAGAGAGGAGCTGGCCAGGGCATCTGGAGCTGGCCTGGACAGGCAGGGGCACCAGCAGGGCTGCCTGCAGAGGACTGACAACTGCCTGTGCAGGTGTGCGCATGCTGGATGGCACCATCACTGATGTCATCGAGGCCCAGTCACTGAGCCTGCAGCCGCAGCACATCCACATCTACAGTGCCAGCTGGGGCCCCGAGGATGATGGCCGAACGGTGGATGGTCCCGGCATCCTCACCCAAGAGGCTTTCAGGCGCGGCGTGACCAAGGTAAGTGGGGGGACCTAGGGCTTTGGAGGGTTTGTGCCTGCATGAAAGGCTGATGGCCCCATACCCTGTCCTTTGTCCCGTCTCCATCTGCAGGGCCGAGGTGGGCTAGGCACGCTCTTCATCTGGGCATCTGGCAACGGTGGCCTGCACTATGACAACTGCAACTGTGACGGCTACACCAACAGCATTCACACCCTCTCTGTCGGCAGCACCACCCAGCGTGGTCACGTGCCCTGGTACAGTGAGGCCTGTGCTTCCACCCTCACCACCACCTACAGCAGCGGCATTGTTACTGACCCCCAAATTGTGAGTGGGCCCCGCCACCATGCTCGCCCTGCCTGGCCAAGCCTGCGTTCCCACCTTCCCTCTTATCTCGCCCATCTTCCCTCCAGTCCCTGCCACCTTCCCTCCTATCCCCCTGCCTTCTTTCCAGTCCCCCACCTTCCTTCCTGTTCCCCCCGCCTTTGCTCTAGTCCCCCTGCCTTCCTTCATGCCCCCTACCTTCCCTCCTGTGCCCCAACCTTGCCTCTTGTGTCCCCACTTCCCTCCTGTGTCCCTACTTTCCCTCTGGTCCCCCACCTTCCCTCCTGACCCCTCACCTACTTTCCTGTCCCCTCATTTTCCCTCCTGTTCCCCCATCTTCCCTCCTTCCAGGGATTGCTCCTGAAGTGCTGGGACATGACATGGGTCCCAGACCCTGTCCCGCTGTTGCCCCCTTACACCCCTGGCCTGTGTTTCCAGGGTGCAGACCTGGGTAGCGCTCAGGCCCCTCCTCTGGTGTAATGTTCTACGATGCCGTCTTGAGTACCTGGTTCCATGTGAACAAGAGTTTTCATGTGCACCAGGCCCCCTGAGTCCGCATCTCTGCCCCCAGGTCACCACGGACCTGCACCACCAGTGCACTGACAAGCACACGGGCACTTCGGCCTCTGCCCCACTAGCTGCAGGCATAATCGCTCTGGCTCTGGAGGCCAAGTAGGTGACAGTGGGGGACCCTACCTACCACCGTGGCCTTCCAGTTGTAGACCAAGCTTACCCTCTCACCTGCCTCTAGCCCATTCTTGACATGGAGGGACATGCAGCACTTGGTGGTTCGTGCATCCAGGCAGGCACATCTCCAGGCTGAGGATTGGAGGACCAATGGTGTGGGGCGCCAAGGTGCGGCAGGGCCGGGTGGAGGTGGGGACACCATGCCCACAGGACGTATGACAGCCCCCCTCCATGTAGTGAGCCACCACTATGGCTATGGGCTGCTGGATGCTGGGCTGCTGGTGGACTTGGCTCGAGCATGGCTGCCCACACAGCCCCAGAAGAAATGCATCATTCGGGTCTTGCACACCCCCACGTGAGCGCCCTCTTCGGTCCCCACCACTGCGCATACCTACCACCTCCTCATTCCTCCCTCCACACTGGTCACTGCTCCAGCCCTCTCCTTCACCTATCAGTAACACCCAGGGGCGGACACGTGGGAGGCAGGCCCTGAGGCCTCAGTAATCCCAGAGAGTGGGCCCCATGACCTGAGTTCAGACCCTGCCAGCTGGCTGTCACGCCCCCAGCACGCCAGCAGGAGGGACCCTGACCCCCCCCTCACCCCCATGACTCCCCCAGCCCCATCCTGCCACTGACACACGTGAGGAAGAAAGTGTTGGCTTGTGCTGGTCGTGCCAATTACATCCGCTCACTGGAGCATGTGCAGGTGCAGCTGTCACTGTCCTACAGCCGCCGGGGGGACCTGGAGATCTCACTCACCAGCCCCATGGGCACCCGCTCCACACTTGTTGCCATCAGGTACAAGGGCAGGGACTTGGCCCTGTGGTTCCACACAGGGAGGGGCTAGTACAGCGTGCGGTCCGGCGTGGTCTGCACAGGGAGGGGCCACCTCTATGGGGGCCGGTCCTACAGCCAGCATTTGGCATTGTAGTCAGACACTTGCTGTGGCTCTGTGGCCCCTTCATGACTGTGGTTCCAGAGCCCCTCTTTTGCCCTACCCACATCTGTCTGTCTCAGACCCTTTGACGTCAGTGGCCAAGGCTACAACAACTGGATCTTTATGTCCACCCACTTCTGGGATGAGGACCCGCAGGGCTTGTGGACCCTGAGCCTGGAAAACAAGGGCTACTATTTCAACACGGGTGAGAGGCTGGGGTCTCTGAGGCCGGCCTTGGTTACCCCACTGAGGAAGGGCTCTCAGTGGCCTGCTTGCACAGTAGGTGTCCAGTAACCAGAAGAAATAGCCATCCAGTTATCAGCCTGCAATGGATGCCGGGAGGTTGGGCACCGTCTGAGTCTGAGGCTCCATGATGGGCTAGGGGTGGCTGGGAAGTGTGGCCCAGATTGGCAGGATCAGGCCGCCAGTAACCTCTGCTGCTCATCCCCGTCATTACTATGACTTTTGCCCAGGGACACTGTACCGCTACATGCTGCTACTGTATGGGACGACTGAGGACATGACAGCAAGGCCCACAGGCTCCCAGGTGACCAGCAGCGCGTGTGTGAAGTGGGACACAGAGGGGCTATGCCAGGGTGAGTGCCTGGTATGGCATGGCCCACTTGCTGGCAGTGTGCATGTATAGTCCAGGGCGGGTAGGTGGGCCGGGGCTGCAGGGTTCAGCCTCACCTCTGTGTCCATGTCCCCCTTGCAGAATGCCACAGCCCCACCTCCATCCTGGGCCACCTCTACCTCTCCCACTGCCCATCACAGTGCTTCAGTCACAACCACCAGGCAGTGACTGCTGGGTCTGGGTGCCTGGCCACACGCACCCTGCATGTGTGCACCAGCTGCCACTTCTGCTACACCTGCCGTGGCGGCTTCCGCTCAGCTGAACCACCTGCTGCCTGACATACATACTGGATGATCATGGGTGCTCCTGCTCAGGGCCCACCCCCCACAATGGCCATCCCCAGCCCACTGGGACTACCTACCCCTACTGTGGAGACCACCGCCTGGCCCAGGCCATGGTGCTGACCCTGTTGGCCATAGCCTTTGGGAGCCCCCTACTCTGTAGTGTCCTCTCCACAGGCCGCCCACTCCCCTGTGTGGGCCCCTCCCCGATGCTGGAGGCCACCCCTGTTACCACCCAGTCCCAACTGCTGGCTGGACACCAGAGACATCCAGCAAGGAAAGCCGATGTACGCCTTGGCTTAGGTCTTTGGCGGGCACTGCTGCCCCGCTCTCTCATTCCAGATCAGCGGCGGGGGGTGAGAACCTGCTTCTGGATGGCCCTGACTGGCCACCAGACCTGCAGGCCTGGGGTGGCCTGTGTGGAATCCTGCAACCTGGACTTGGCAGGTCTAGGTGAAAGAGAGAGAGAGAGAGAGAGAGATGTCTAGTTGCACAGTTAGGATGTTGGGATGGGGTGGGGTGGGATAGGGCGGAGGTCAGCTCACAGCCTTGACCACTGTCCCTTCTGAGCCCCAGAATCTGGGGGAAGGTGGAGGGAGAGCCAGTGACACTACCAAGTCTTGGGCACCATGTCTGACTTCAGAGTTTGCAAATAAATGTTGAATAGGAGGTGTCAAGTCTGTAGGTGCCTCATCCCAGGCGACCACAAAGGAAAGGGGGTCAGCCTGGGGCCCAGAGATCCCAGCTATGGGGGGTTGGAGATGGGTGGGGATTCCTAGTGATACCCACATGCTTGGAGAGCTGAGCTTCTAGGACCTGGCCCCCCTTTCCCCTTCCATCCCATTGACACTGACAAATAGTAGAAGAGTGTCTGTGAGCTTCCAATAATTGTTCTCCATTCTCTGAAAGTCGTGAGGAGGCTGAGGGAATTACAGGTCTGAGGTACATTGCTCTCATCCCCTCATGGCCTCGACCTCCCCGTTTGTAAAGTGGATTTCCCAACCCATCTGGAACAGAAAGAGGGTTCTGAGGTGCGGGGGTGGGAAAGGAGGTACAGAGTAAGCTATTATTATTATTTTTTAAAGATTTATTTATTTTTAGACAGAGGGGAAGGGAGAGAGAGGGGGAGAAACATCAATGTGTGATTGTTTCTTGCGCACCCCCCATGGGGAGCCGGGTCCGCAACCCTTTGGTTCACAGGCCAGAGCTCAATCCACTGAGCTACACCAGCCAGGGCGAGAGTAAGCTATTAAATGCCTCTCCTCTGTCCTCACACACACCAGTGGGGTAGGGACATGTTTGTCCCAATTTCCAGAGTGGGAAGGGGACCTCCACAAGGAAGTGAAGGTTGGTCTGTGCCCTTGACTATGGGGCTTCACTCAGTCTTGGAGGGGAAGGCTTTGCCTTTTGTAGGAACCTATAGGCCCCAGAAATCACTCCCTTTTGTGGCCCTGGGAACCTGGGAATTTGCTCTGCCACTGGGTTATGGTTGGCCAACTTTAAGCCTTGAAGGGGGGAAGGATCTGTTGAAGGCTTTGCAGCTGGGCAGGGAGAGGCTTATGCCTCAGCACTTGGAACCAGATGCTGTCGAGGACCCCTGGCCTAGATCTGTTTGGAGGAGGAGACATGGGTGCCCAGTTGGACCCACAAGAAGCAGGTGGTCAGCAAGGGTGGAGTCTCATCTCCCTCCTTTGTCCTCCCTAGCTGCCCTCCCAGTCCTGCCCAGGCACCGAGAGTCTCACCCCACTTAGCTCCCAGCTCTGGATTTAGGTCTGAGGATGAGCCAAACCCTAGCAGGGCAAGACTGTGTGTTCAGGGGCACCTGGCCTCCCTCTCAGAGCCTCGGTGGCCTCCCCTGTGCCATGCACCATTAGCACATGTCTCCCCAAATGTTTTGAGAGTCACAAGAGGCAGTTTTTCCAGCTGGCACACAGTAAGCACTCAAAATGCACCTGCTTGGGGTAGCCCCTTGGGAAACAGTTGGGCAGGCTATTAAACACTCTTACTTAGTGACCCAGAAATTCTGCTTGCAGGTATGTAGCCAGTAAAACTGAAAGCAAAAGTCCACACAAAAACCTGTACAAGTGTGTTCACAGAGCAGGATTCACAACTGCCAAAATATAGAAAAAACCCAGGTGTCCATAGGCAGATGAACAGATAAACACATAGTCCTCCAGTCCTCCGCACACTGGAATATTACTCATCCCTGAAAAAGAGTGAGGCACTGACACTCTGATGTGGATCCCAGGCCACAGGATCCTGTGCTGTGGCAGAAATAGACAAATACACATGGACTACAGAAATCCTATGAAGAAAAAGGGACAGCATGGCCACACTCTAACAGCGTGAGAGGGACAGAGAGGTACAGAGAGAGCCCAAGAGAGAGCTGATCCTGCCTGGACAGGCTTTTATTGATTTTCTGGGGACATTACATCTGGGATGGTCCTCATTTATTATGCAAAGGTTCACTGTAGGTGATTACCTTTTACAGACAACAAAGGACAGAACACCGCTAATTACTTCCGAGAGAAGGATGTTACAGATCAAGGGGGAACGTGGTTGAACTGATTACACTCCATACTTGGGTGGTTTACAACAGACTTTAGCTACTCAAAGACACTCTGTAAACCTTTAATGGCTCAATGCAGGGTGAGGGAGTTTCAGCCAAAGCAAGTCTCATTGCAGCCTAGGTACAGTGCAGGCCTGGTACCCCAAGGGAGAACCTGTTCGTGGGGGTGGCTCCTGCACGCCCGACTCCACTCCACCTGGCGTGCAACCATGGCTGGCACCCCAACCCCACCCCAGATCCCTAGTTCTCCACTGGGCACTCTGCCTCTGCGGGGGTGGGAGACCTTCTCGGAAGCGTGGTCTCCGGGAAAAACCGCGGTGCTCTGTGGGGGAGGGAAAGCGTCCAGTTCCACAGACGGTCTCAGGGACCCTGTGAACCTATCCTGATACCTAAAGAGTGGGGCACGTTCCCCCAAGGGAGGCTTCTGGTGGGAAGTGCCTGCCTTGCACCTGCCCTGTCCCGCATCTTGGCCCGAAACGACCTAGCCGTGGCTCTGACAAAAGCCGTCTCCTGGGGACTGCCCCCGTTCTTCCATCCGTTGGCGGGGGGGGGGGGGGCCCATACAGATGTAAGAACGGGGATCTTCGCAGTGGAGTTGAAGCTGCTCGGTCAACGTTTGCCACCTCAGAGCAGAGAGGGGGAGTTTGAGCCAAAGCAAGACTCTTATCTGCCCTGGCCGAGCGCAGGCCTCAGACCCCATGAAAGAACCCGTCCTTGGGTGTGGGTCCCGCCAGACCGGACCCGCACCACCTGGCGTGGAACCGAGGCCAGCACACTGTCCCGGCCCCAGGTCCCTAGTTCTACCCTGGGCACTTTGCTTGTGTGCGGTGGGAGACGTGCTGGGAGGTGTGTTCCATGGGAAATCGCAAGGTCCTCTGTGTGGCAGGGAGAACTTCCAGTTCCACGGACACGACCCAAGGGACCTTGTGAACCTGGCCTGATATGTCCAGGGTGGGACACGTTGCCCCGAGGGAGGCTCTGGTGGGGGTGCCTGCCCTGAGCCTGCTGGGCCCCTCGTCTTGGCCCGAAGCCGGCTAGCCGTGGCTCTGACAAAAGCCATCTCCTGGGGGCCTCCCCCTGGTTCTTCCATCTGTAAGGGGGGACACCCTTACGGTGGCAGAACAGGGGGATCTTCCCAGTGGGGAGGATGGGACAGAGGGGTCTGCGGGTTTCCAGCAACTTAGCCCAGTGACTGGCACCCCGGCCCTAGGGGACCGAGCTCCATGGAGGCAGAGGGCCACTTATCGCAGGATGCTGGTGTCCTGCGGGGATCAAGGGACGGCGTGGACACTCTCTAGGCGAGAGAGGGTGCCCACGCCCTGAGAGAACCCCCGGGAGAGCCCGAGGCCTGGCAGCGGAGGCTCCCATTGCCTTCCCGGACTCCTACCGTGGGGCCTGGTCCTGCTCTCCTGGGCCCGGGTTCACTGCAGGTGAATGCGCTTTGCGGACACCAAGAACAGGAGGCCCCAATTCCTTCACAGAGAAGGGGGATCCAGCTCTGGGGGACTGAGGTCAAAGCGGTCACACTCCCTTATTGGGTGGTTTAGCACAGACTTTACAGAGTTGAAGCCGCTGGGACCCAGTCTGCCGCCTCGGGGCAGGGTGTGGGAGTTCCAGCCAAAGCCAGACTCTTAGCCGCCAGGGGGAGCACGTGCCTGACACCCCACGGGAGAACCCGTCCGTGGACGTGGGTCCCGCCCGCCCAGGAAAGCTCCACCTGGCGGGGTACCGTGGCCGGACCCCCGTGCAGGCCCCGGGTCCCTAGTTCTTCCCAGGGCACTCTGCCTTTGCAGGGTGGGAGACCTGCCTGCAACTGTGGTTCAGGAGAAAATGCGCAGTCCTCCGGGTGGCAGGGAGAGGGTCCAGTTCCATGGAAACGACCTCAGGGACCCTGTGAACCTGGCCTGATATTTCAAGGGTGGGGTACGAACTCCCAGGGAGGCTTGTGGTGGGGGGGCCTGCCTGTGCATGCGCGGCCGCGCGTCTGGGCCCGAAACTAACCAGCCGCAGCTGCGACAAAAGCCATCTCCTGGGGGATCTTCGCAGTGGTGGGGACATGACGGAGGGGTCTGCGGGTTTGCTGCCACATAGGTCACTTGCTTGCACCCCGGCCCCTTGTGTCCGAGCCCCATGGAGGCAGAGGGCCGCTTATCGCGGGATGCACGTGTCCTGCGGGGGTCAAGGGACGGCGTGGGCACTCCTCGAGCGAGAGAGGGCGCCTGGGTCCCGAGAGAGCCCCCGGGATAATCCCCAGCCCTGGCCCCCCGTGGCTCCAGTGGCCTCCCCAGGCTCCTGCCATGGGGCCTGGTCCTGCTCACCCGGGCCCAGGTTCGCCCCAGGTGAATGCCTTTTGCGGACACCAAGGGCAGGAGGCAGCCGATTTCTTTAGGGAGAAGTGGCTTTGAGCTCTGTGCGGACCGAAGTCAAAGCGGTCACACTCCTTTCTTGGGCTGTTTAGCACAGACATCCAGGTGTTCAAGACGCTCGTTCAAGGTTTGCCGCCTCACTGCTGGGTGCGAGAGTTCGAGCCCTTGGAAGTCTCATAGTAATCTATGTACAGAGCAGGCCTGTTTTAGTTTAGAGAACCTGTCAGTGGGGGTCGGTCCTGCTAGCCATATCCCACTTCTCCCTTTTCCGAGTGGGAGCCGGGCTACATTTCCACCATGTTGCACATTTCCTTATACCACATCTTGGCCGGAAGTCCCTGATTCTTCCCTTTTGCACTCTTCCTTAATGCAGGTGGGAGACATGCTTGGAAGTGTGGTCTCCAGGAAATTGTTTAGTCCTGTGGACAGTAGGGAAAGCATCCAGTTCCACGAACACTGTCTCAGTGACCCTGTGAACCTGGAATGATGACTCAGGAGTGGGGGACATTGTCTCTGGGTAGGGAGGCCTTGTCTCCTAGGAGGCTTCTGACCTGAGAGGCCCCATACCTGTCCTTGGGCATGCCCTGAAATTATCTAGCCATGTCTTTGAAGAAAGCCATCTCCTCCGATTCTGTTCTCTTTTCCCATGGGTATCAGAGTCCCCTTATGGATGGAAAGACAGAGAGATCCTCACAGTGGTGAGGACTGTAGTCGAAGATCCGTAACGTTTCCCAGAAACTAGGTGGGTGATCTGGATCCGGGCCCGCAGCATTTGTGTGCTGTGGCGGCAATAGACAAACTCACACGGACTACAGAAATCTTGTGTAGCAAAAGGGATGGCATGGCCTCTCTCTAAGTGAAAGAGGGCGCGAGAGCCACAGAGAGCCCCCTGAGAAAAGCTGACCCCTCTCCAGACAGGCTTTTATATCCTTTTTGGACACATTACATTGGGTTTGGTCCTCATTTATCACGCACTTATTCACTGTAGGTGATTACCTTTTACAGACAACCAAGGACCGAAATCTTGTACTTACTTCAAAGACAAGGATGTTACAACTCCAGGGTAAAAGTGGTCGAGCTGGTTACACTCCATACTTGGGTGGTTTTGCACAGACTTTAGGAAGTTCACGATACTCAGTAAACATTTGCTTCCTCTATCCAAGTTAAGGGAATTTTAGCGAAAGCAAGGCTCACAGCCACATAGTTACAATGCAGGCCTGATTCCCCACGGGAGACCTGTCCTGTGGGCGAGGGTCCTGCCTACTGGACCTGGCTCCCATGGCTTTTCCTGTGGTATCTTGGCTACACTTCCCCCATTTGGAACGGTTCCCTATAACACTCGATACAACATGGATGGACTTTGAAATCAAGACTCTCAGTGAGAGAAATGAGATACCCAAGGCCTCATAGTGTGTGATTCCTTTTTTTTTTAATTTTTTAAAATATATTTATTGATTATGCTATTAGTTGTCCCATTCCCCCCCCACTCCACTCCATCCTGCCCACCTCCTCCCTCCCACATTCCCCCCTATAGTTCATGTCCATGGGTCATACTTATAAGTTCTTTGGCTTCTACATTTCCTACACTATTTTTACCCTCCCCCTGTCTATTTTCCACCTACCATCTATGCTACTTATTCTCTGTACCTTCCCCCCCTCCCCCTCCCACTCCCCTATTGGCAACCCTCCATGTGATCTCCATCTCTATGGTTCTGTTCCTGTTCTAGTTGTTTGACTAGTTTGCTCTTTTTTTGTTTTAGGTGTGGTTGTTAATAACTGTGAGTTTGCTGTCATTTTTACTGTTCCTATTTTTGATCTTCTTTTTCTTAGGTAACTCCCTTTAACATTTCATATAATAAGGACTTGGTGATGATGAATTTCTTTAACTTGACCTTATCTGAGAAGCACTTTATCTGCCCTTCCATTCTAAATGATAGCTTTGCTGGATACAGTAATCTTGGATGTAGGTCCTTGTGTTTAATCTTGGGTAATGTAATGATAATGTGCCTTGGTGTGTTCCTTCTTGGGTCCAGCTTCTTTTGGACTCTCTGAGCTTCCTGGACTTCCTGGAAGTCTATTTCCTTTGCCAGATTAGGGAAGTTCTCCTTCATTATTTGTTCAAATAAGTTTTCAGTTTTTTGTTCTTCCTCTTCTCCTTCTGGCACCCCTATAATTCAGATGTTGGAACGTTTTGAGATGTCCTGGAGGTTCCTAAGCCTCTCCTCATTTTTCCAAGTTCTTGTTTCTTCATTCTTTGCTGGTTGGATGTTTCTTTCTTCCTGCTGGTCCACACCGTTGATTTGAGTCCCAGTTTCCTTTGCATCACTATTGGTTCCCTGTACATTTTCCTTTGTTTGTCTTAGCATAGGCTTCATTTTTTCATCTGGTTTTAGAATAGATTCTGTGAGCATCTTGATAACCAGTGTTTTGAACTGTTCATCCGATAGGTTGGCTATCTCTTCCTCGCTTAGTTGTATTTTTTCTGGAGCTTTGAAGTGTTCTGTCATTTGGGCCTTTTTTTTTTTTTTTTGTCTTGCGGGTCTGTTACTTTAAGGGGCGGAGCCTTAGGTGTTCACCTGGGCGGGGTAATATTCATCGCTGTGCTGTGACACTGTACGTGGGGGAGGGTCCGAGAGGGAGCAATGGCGCCCGCCTCACTCTCCTCCGGATTTCAATCTTTCACTCCGACACCCACAATCAAACTGGGCCACAATCAAACTGCGCCCACAGGAACCCCTCTGGTGCTGGTTCCCGAGTGGGTGGGCTTGTGCACACTCTAGGCCCCTGTGGGTCCCTCCAACAACCTCTCCCGTGAGGCTGGGAGTCTCTCCTGCTGCTGCCCCAACCCCCTCGGGCGTTTTCAATCAGAGGTTTGAGGCTTTATTTCCCCCGAGCTGGAGCCCTGGGTTGCGCGGTCTGCTTCGCTGCCTGTTCGCCTGGTTTATCTATTCACGAATGTGGGGCCATGGGGTGCTACCCACTGCTCAGCCTGCCCCGCTCTCTGCCACTCTGAGTCCGGCCCTCTCGGTTTATCTGTGCGAATGTGGAGCCGCAGGGTCTGCTAGTGGTCGGACTGCCTGCGCTGTTCGTCCCACACTCCGCCAGTCTCAGTCACTCGAGTCCTCTCCACCCCGGTGCCCGTCTCCGCCCCTCCTACCGGTCTGGATGAATGTTTATTTTGTATTTCCTTGGTATCGGACCCCCTTGCCGTTCGATTTTCTGTCAGTTCTGGTTGTGCGAGGAGGCGCAGTGTGTCTACCTACGCCGCCATCTTGGTTCTCTCCGTGTGATTCCTTTTATGTTAAATGTCCAGAACAGGCAAATCCACAGAGACAAGAAGTGGATTGGTGGTAGGGGAGTGACTGCTAATAGGCTTCTTTTTGGGGTGAGGCAAACATTCTAGAATTAGACTGTGGTGATGGTTGCACAACTCTGTAAATATATGCACATATATAGTGGCAAACCACAGAATTGTACACTTTCAACATGTGGACTTTATGGTATGTAATGTACATTCAATAAAGCTGTTAAAACATACACACACACACACACACAAATAGTCCTGGCCAAATAGTTCAGTTGGTTAGAGCATCGTCCTCATAAGCAAAGGTTGGGGGTTCAATCCCTGGTCAGGGCACATTTAAGAATCAACCAGTAAACACATAAGAGAACAAGAAATCAATGTTTCTAAAAAACATCAATAAAAAAATCTTAAAAATCGCCCTCTTCTCTGAGCGTGTCTTCCCATTCTAGCTGAGATGACCATCCAGCACCACCCACAGGGGAGGGGTTTTTAGAGGTCACAGGAGCGATTTTGACCCAGATCCAGCAGGGGAGATGCGTCCCTGGTCACCTCGCTGGTAATTCACGCAGCTAGCATTCACTGAACGCTCATTGTGCCAGGCCACCGTGCCTGAACAGGAACTTTGCTCCCACGACAGCCACGTGGGGTGGGTATTGTGTTCCTCTTTTGCAGAAAACCGGGCCTCTGGTGCTTTGTTACGCAAGAAGGGAAGCTGGGGCTGGACCCCACGCCCACCCCTTGAGTTCCCAGGCTTGGCGCCCCGAAGAGATCATGGTCGCGTCCTCCCTGGTCCTGTTTGGGTCTCAGCTCCTGTGGTATAGCCCCAGGTCGCTCCCGGGCGCGGCCTCTTTAAGAGAGGGCGTGATATCGCAGGAGGAGGCCGGAAGTTCGCGTCAGAACCTGGAAGGAGACGCCGCGCTCCGACCGGAAGCAGAAGTAGCTTCTCAGGCGCCTGCTGCTCAAGGGGGCGGGCCCAGCTATGGCGAGGTGGTCCCCGTCGCCACCTGGGTCGCTGAAAGGGTGAGGCGAGTTAGAAGGGACGGGGCAGGGCGGGTGTGTAGGAGTTTGCGAATGCCGAGAGGTGGACTCCTTTGTAACGCTCCTCCGTTCTCTAGCTTCCAGGGATGATGGGCTCGAAGGCCAAGAAGCGCGTGGTGCTGCCCACTCGACCGGCGCCCCCCACGATGGAGCAGATCCTCGAGGATGTATGTGGAGCGCCCGCCGAGGACCCAGTCTTCACCGCCCTGGCCCCGGAAGGTAGGGGGAGCCCAGCACCGGCAAGGGAGAGGCCGCTCCAAGACTCCAGCAGCGAGGTGTGCGAGGTTCGGGCATGGGGGCGAAGCACGCCCCAGCTGCAGCCCGTAGTAGCAGGACCGTAGAAACCGTGGATTTGGAGCAGAGGTTGTGGCACGATATTTACCTCCCTGAGCCTCCTCTTCTTACAATAAAGTGGGGCGCGTGTTCAGAGGGGCGTCTAGGACTGGGGTCTGCAGCCAAATTCTCCCCGCCTCCTGTTTTTATAAGGCCAGGAGGCGAAGAATGCAGTATACGTTTTTTAATTCTTAGGGTGAGGGAAGACCATTTCTCGACAAGTGGAGATGTTATGAAATTAAGGTTTGTGTTGGTAAATTGTTGATGCACAGCCATGCCTGGTCGAGGATGTGTGGGCCTAGCTGCTTTCAGGACATAATGGCAGAGCCGAGTAGTCGGGACAGACTGACTCGCGGGCTCTGCAAAGCCAAAACTGTGTATTGTCTGGCCTTTTGTGGGAAAAGTTAGTCAGTCCCTCGTGGAGATGGTAGCTGGTCAGTGACTGAGGACTTTGGCCTACAGCCGTTGGGTGAATTTTGTGCTCCGGGTGGTGAGGTTTGCTTTTGCTTACTCATGAAACAAACCTTCGTGGAGAACCTGTTATGTGCCAGGCTCCATTGGAAGCCCTGGGGTGAAAAGGTGAACAGAGGAGATAACAGCTCTGCCCTCGGGCCTTAGGGGCCAGAGATAGTAAACTGGAGTCTTGTGGATAATATGGGAAATATTCTTTAAAATTAAGTAATAGTAAGCAGATTCAGTTCTTTGCTCCATGAAACCACATTTCAAGTGCTCAGGCGGCACTTGTGGCTGCTGCTGTATTGGACAGTTGAGGCGGAGTTCTCTTCCATCACCGGAAATGCTCTGTCGGATGGGCAGCCTTAGGAACCTAAATTTTACTTAGCCCCAGCCTGGGTCATCTGACGCTTCTGGAGCCCTAGCTGAAGAATCATGGGCAGGTCTGCCACCATATGGAGGATGGGGAAACTGAGGCACAGGCAGAGGTAGGGCCGCTCAAAGGAGAGGTGCTGTCCCTGCTGGCCCGTGTTCTGATCTGGGACCACACTTAGTCTCCATGTGTGCTGTCTGGTTTATCTGCCACTTTATTACGGAAACAGATGGGGGGGGAAAGTGATTGATAAGCACCAGAGTTTCCAGGGCCTGTGCCGGGTGTTTGTCCTGCAGGGGTGTGGCAGCAGGCAGTTGCCAAGCAGGGCAGGCCATATTGTTCCCATTCACACAGGACCAGGTAGAGCAGAGAGCACCTGGACATGTCTTTAGGTGACTCTGAAGCTGTGCTTTTTCTGTCCTGCCCCCCACCCCACCACTTCCTTTGGCTGGGCACGCTGCTGTTAGGAAGTGGGGTCACCTAGAGACATGTTTCCCCACCCTCCTGCATTTGTGGCCTCCTGACTACCAGTATTGGGGTTTTGTGAGGTTTCAGGGCCATAGGATAGTTTTTCAGGGAGCAGGAGGTTGTATTCTAGGCTTTGAGAATAGGCATGAGTGCCAGTCTGCTCAGTGGTTCTATTGTGGGGTCAGTGCCTTTTACAGGAGTGGTGTCCAACCCTGGGCAGGGCCTCTTTTGTGACCCATCCTCTCTGGTCACATGCTTTGCTGGGGAGGTAAATTGAGCCTTCTCTCTGCCCCTTTCCTGACCAGTGGGCTATGTTCTGTCCCCAGACTCCTCAGACCCCTTCTGGAGTGCTGAGAACCCTGAGGCCCAGCGGGAGCAGCTCTACCAGCAGAGCCAGGCCTTTGTGGCCACCAATCAGCGGCTGAGGCAGGCAAGTGAGGAGCTAAGACAGAGGTGTGATGACCTTCGGCAGGCCAGCCAGGAACTGGAACAGGATGTCATCCAGGTGAAGAAAGTGGCACTGTCAGGGGCCTCGGCCACCTCCTTGGGCTGACCTGGCCCTCGGACTCACCTGACCACACAGCTCCCAGACAGTGCACCCCACAGCCTCCTGGAACTTTTGGTCCTGGCCTGGCACACCTCGGACATGGGCCCCTGGGTCCCAGAAGCAGATTCTGGGCTCTCTGTTTTGTGGACAAGCCCCACCCCAGGACCCAGAGACCCCAGGGATCAGAGCCTGCCCTTTGTGTGGTTGCAGCAGGGCAGTGTGGAATGAGGGGGTGCACCTGCCTTACCCGGGAACGGGCCCCTTGCCAAGGGTCAGGACAGGCTTTGTGAATGCCGTTCACCCTCAGGCTTTTCTTCTGGGCCTCATTGCTAGCAGCCTGGACTTGGTGTGGGGCATCAGAACCCACCCTCCCCTCTCTTCCTTTGGTGACCCTGCTTCACTGATCACCCATTAGACTGAGCTTGTTTCTGTGTGAACTTCTGTGGGGCCCTCAGAGGTTCCAGAAGAGGATGGGGGTTCTGTCCCTTCCTTTGCCCGTGGTGGCCTTGGCTATGTAGGAGCAATTGCCCAGCAGGGCCCAGATCTGAGAGGGGCCTCCAGGAGGCCCAAGCACTCAGATCTAAGGTGTGGGCTCTCCCCCAGGGCAGCACTTGTCTGTCTGGTTCATGGTTGGGATGCAGGACCAACCTACAGTGGGATCCATCAGACAGGGGTGCTGTCCTGGGCTCCCAAGATAGAAGCTGTTCAGTTACTTGCCTGAAGCCCTCATCTGGCCACCTCCATCCTGGCAATCCAGGCCTGTCATGGGTGTCCCCACCAAGTCCCTCAGATGAAATCCCCCTGCCATCAGCCATCTGGCAGTGTCTCTGTGAGCTCCTCCTTTCCAGGGTTCCCCTGGAACTTAGGGAAGCACCTGGACCCAACAGGGCAAGTCCTTGACATGGGTGACCCAGCATCCCCAATATTTTTCGTTCCTTTGAAAAAAGGGTGCCTGCTTAAGGCTGAGAGAACCCTGAAAACTGAAAATGCTGGTTTGGCTCCAGTTAGGGCAGTGGACACGGAGGCTACATTGTCCAGGGCCCCCTAGCCCATCTGCTAATATCTTGAAGGTGCCCCGCTGCCCTGAACTGGCAGGTCACCCCTCCCTGCATATCCCTGGCCTTCAGGTGGAGCTACTTGAATCTGATTCTGGGGGCTCCTGAGCATGCGTCCTCCTCCCCAGTATCAGGAGGAGACACTTCAGCTACCTTCCCCTGCACATCCACCTGTTCTGAGTGTTCTCCATGCACAAATCCCGCAGCCCAGTCTGTCTCTAGCACATCGACCCAGGGCGGGCCATCTGATGGAAAACCCACAAAGCACTCCGGTTCTACCCTGTCCTCCCCCATTTGGAAGCGGGGCCATGTAGAGCAAGATTCAACAGCTCCATTTATTAAAGGTGCACATAAGATGCCTGGTTCTGTGCCTTCTTTCCACCAGACAATGGCTTTAGGTTGAATGGGGGAACAGGGCTATATTTATTTACACATGTCTGTAACACTCCAGGGAATAGACTCAAGGGGCACAGAGATGGATGGACCAAAACAACCAGGCTCAGGGTGGGTTGTTAGGGCCGCTGGCCAGGTGACAGACTGGGGCAGAGGGGGTGAGGTAATGCTGTACTTGCAGGTGCGTTGCTTCAATTCAGCACTCGGCTGGTGGTGGTTTCCCGAGGTCATGGGCTGAGGGTGCTCTGGAGGCAAACAGGGTCCCCTCAGCATGGCCAGGTGGCCAAGCAGCCCTGAGGGGATCCAGGCTTCACAGATGTCCTTTGGGTCCTAATACTTTAGTCCTCCAGCTCAGTCCTAGAATCAGTTGTCCAGTGACCACCACTCTTCTCAGGGCCCAGGACCCCCACCGTCCCGCCCCATATGGTTGTGAGGTGTGGCTGTGCCCCTGTCATGGGAACAGAGAAGGCAAATGTGGCTGCGGGACATGGATGGGGCACGAGCTCCCTGCGTGCTGGCCGAGGTGGGAGCCGCCCCTTCTAAGGACAAGGGGCAGGTGGAGGGGGCAGCCTGGGAGGGTCTGGGCATCTCACCCAGTCACAGCAGCCACTCTGGCTCTAGAGGTAGCTCTGGGAGTTCTCCTCATGGCCCACATGGGGAAACTGAGACATAGAATGTTGAGAGCACCACCCAGGGTCTCACAGTGCACGGGTGCTCCCACCCCCAGGCCCCACCATTTCAGACCCGCTATGGCTGGGCAAGCTTGGTGTGTGTTTGCATGTCTTCTTCCACCAGGCCACTTTGGGAGGCAGCCGGCCCACGGTGAGTGTAAGAGCGTGCATCTGACGGCCGCCGCACGCAAAGAAGAGATCACCTACTCCTGCCCCTTCGGGCTAAGGACAGGGACGAGGACTGGTGGTTTCCGAGATGCATCTGAGACAACCCCTGCCCCAGTGTATCCTGAGGGGTCAGCTGTGGGTGTGTCCCACGCGCGCGGCCACACCCTCATTGCCACCATCCACTGTGTGCCAGCTCATCCTGGGAAGTTTGGTCACAGGAGGAGCACTTGGTACGTCCAGCCATTCCTGCATCCCGCCTGTGGCCCTCTGGGGTAGAGTCCAGGCACCTGTTCCGCAGGACAGGATGTTCCAGGCCTTGTAATACAGCATGACAGAGATGTGTTAGCAGCAGCAGCATGGTCTGTGGGGGCTGGCATCAATGTGGCCCCTGGAGCTGAGGACAGTCCAGCAGAGGAAGCACTTCTGCTCCTGGTCAGCTCCTTCCATAGACAGGGGACAGGAAGGGACAATGGTGCTCGTGGGCAGGGACAGAGGCTCCTTCTGCACTTCCATCCAACTGTCAACCATGCTTTCCCGCCCCCCAGAGAAGGTACGTAAAGTCTAGTTGTTACCGTGTTGCCGGTCTCCCCAAATGGCATCTGCTCTCTGGCCCCTCCCAGGCAGCTCTCTGCACTGCGGCTGTGACAGCAGATCCGCGAGCCTAGAGCAGCTCCTTCCCAGAGCCAGACTTCCCCAGAAAAGAGGTCATTTGCTCTGTCTGCAGGAAGCCGAGCAGGAACCTCAGCAGTCTTCCCTGCATGCACACACACTGGCAGGGGCCTGGGTAAGCCTACCAGGCTCCACGTGTCCCTCCATCTGAGTCTCCTCTGACATCAACATTCTAGCACTCCAGAAGCCCTGGCCACCACACATCCAGCTGGCCTGGACACAGTCCTGGGGCTTCAGGCCTCACCCCTCCTCCAAGGCCACCATGCCAACTCCACCACAGGCTCCACAGTCGTGCCCTCCTATGGACCCAGGGTTTGTGTGTCACCAAGGTGAGCTGGATTTGACTGTGACTCTCATCCTCCTGCCCATTGTACTTCACCCGCCACAGCTGGTCCTGCCTCCACCCACCTCCCTGGACTCCTCTTCCTCCTCTACTTGAAACCAGCACCTCCCCCAGCCAGGAGTAGGGATGTGGGGTGGCCCTGCATCACCCAGCCCAGTCTTCTTTTGCCCTTTTTTTGCTCCTCTCCAAGCTGTTCTGACAGCACCTTCTCTGTCCCGCAGCCCCTGGCTTAGCACCTAACAGGGGAGGATGGGTAGAGGGGGAGGCCTGCCTCACTGTTGGGCTCAGCTATACCTCTCCCTCAGCTGAGAGCGAGAAGGCAAACAAACCAGCAGTTATCATTAACAAATTACTCGGCTGCCCCCTTAATTATGGGCTTTGTTCTCCACTGGATGCCTTGGGCCCAGCTGGCAGATGCTGGATGGTACTACCCTCTCTCTGCACCCCCGTCTCCCACCTCGAGGGAATACTGTAACCTCCCTTGGCTCCCCAGAGATGAGGGTCCTGCTGAGGCTTAGGCCCAATAGGGCTGGGGGTGGGTGGTTTCTGCACATGGGTCAGGCCAGGACTTGAAGTCCAGCCAGCAGCCCATTCCTTCTCAAGTCCTCATAGCGCAGAAGCAAGCGTGAGATATGAGGCCCCCATGGGCTAGAGTGGGGCTCCGATGGCAGGGCTCCGGTGAGCAGGCGGTTCCTGGGACTACCCTCAGGACAACCAGATGGCCAGTCAGAGAGGATGTTCCAGAAGACTGGTCCAGGCAACTATTCTAGGAGGTCAGTGGGCGCAGGGGCTTTTTCCACTGCCGAGTCAGTGGTCGCCACCACCATGGGGCTGGGTACATAGTTGAAAGGGGGTACTCGAGCTGAGCGGCTGGGGGAGCCATGCCGGCTGGCAGCAAAGCCCCCCACAGCCACTCCCAGGCCCTCATGGATGAAGGGGGCCAAGGTGGGCCCCTTGGCAGGGCCAGGCCTATCCACATCACTGCTGAGGAAGGATGCAGGTCTGCCAGCCGGGGCCTGGGGGGGCCCCCTGCTCTCCAGGCTTGGGGACGTGCTGGAGTTGGTCTTGGTGGTAGAAAAGTCCTCGGTCTGGACCACGGCATCACTGGTCTTACGCTGAGGGGGACCGCCAGGGCACTCCTCAGGTGAGGTGCCTATGAGCGGAAGGGCAGTAGCAGGCAGTGTGCTCCGCAGGATATGTGGCACATCCTCGTCCCGGATGCGACGCCATGTGGTGCCCGGTGAGGCCACCCTGGGCAGAGGTCGGGCCTCCCCATTGCTGCTTTGGTGGGCATCATCGGCTTTGGGACCAGGGGCAGCACCCTCAGGCCTTCTGGTCATGCTGATATGGGGCAGAGAGGCATAGCGCTTGACCACCTCTGGCTGGTTGGCTTGCTTGCGGATGGGCAGACGGGATGGGCTCTCAGAGCTAGTGCGCCTTGGTGGCCGCTCACCATGGCCTGGCTGAGCTGCGAGGGGCCGTTGGACCAGGGCCTGTGGTGGGGGTTCCCGCAGTTCCTTGCAGCGGGAGGAGCAGAGGAAGACGGTAGGCAGTGTGGGCCGGCTGCGGCGGGGTGAGCTGCCCTGGGAGGCAGAGGTGGTGGCTTCAGCAGTGGACAGTTCTAAATGGCGTCGGTGCAGCAGGCCCGGAGATTCCTTGATGAAGGTCAGCTGCCTTCGGAAACCCGAGCAGTTGGAGGACTCGCTGCCACTGGATCGGGCTGAGGCCACTCGCACCAGCCCCAGGCGGCCCCCTCGGGCACTTGGGCACCCCTTGGGCCCCACCTGACCCCTGGGGCCTGGCTCTGGGATTGCCCTGGCCAGGGGTGGTGGTCCCCGTCTGGTGGGCTTCTGCATGAAGGGGATCCGCACAGGCGACTTCTGCGTTTTGTGCTGCTTGGCCAGCAGGGTCCTCATGGGTGTCTTGGGCACCCGGGAGGCCCCAGGGCTGGGCAGGGGTCTTGAAGCATGGGAAGCCGGGAGTGACTTCCTAGGCAAGGGCTGGGAGGCACGGGAGGTCTGGGAGGAACTGGATGAAGGAGTCTTAGTGAGGCGGGCTGGTGGAGTGGCACTCCTCTGTGGGGGGCTTAGGGCAGCAAGCTCTGAGATCTTGCCGGGCCTGTGCAGGCTCCTAGACCGCTGCTGCCCGGGGCCCAGGGCTTTGGTGGGAGCTGCTGGCTGTGCAGGGCTCGGGGGTCCTATCTTCCTCGGTGTGGTGCAGGGACCAGGGGTGCCTTTGGGCTGGGCCCGGCTGGCCGGGCTGGGCACGTAGATCACTGTCCTTCCTCGGAGCATGGCTGGCACCCCAGGCATGGTCTTCTGAGCACCACGCAGCTTCTGCGGGCCGCAGGGCAAGCAGGGGCTGCTGCTGCGCTGGGCCAGGGTCATATCTCGTTTCTCTGGCCGAGTGGCACTGCTTACCTGTCCCTCTGCCCGTGGTCGCCGCCCTTTCCTGTGTGGGGAGGGCTGCAGGGTGGAGCCCACGGACAACCCTGACATAAAGGACAGGAGAGAGTCAGACTCAGATGATGCCTCTTGGGTGTCTGCCACTGCTGCCTGGTGCAGCCAGGTGACAATGGAGTTGGCACCCTCCTGGATGGCGCGCCACTCGACGCTGTCCAGGTCTGAGGCATGGTCTGACCCTGCTGCCTCCTCACTGTGCTCCTGGGTCCCCTCTGCTGGCCGTTCATCCAGCTGGGCATCTTGGGGCTTGCAACACTTTGGATCTGATGCCTGCGGCCAGCGCCTAGGCACAGCTGAGCCAATGCAGCGCCGCAGTAGCTCCACTTTGGCCCGAGGACTGGGGTGGCCATCTTTCCTGCCTCCAGGGCCTGGATCCTTGGTGACCACTGGCTCACGGGCTTGGAGCCTGCCTGCTTCGGGCTCAGGTTCACTGAGGGAGCTGGTGGAGGAGCTTAGGGAGTAGCATGGTGGTGTCTCATCAGCAATGAGGCTGGGCTGGGCCCGGGCAGGCATTGTGGCCTTGGGCACAGCCTGTGCCTTCTTCCTGCCAGCCAGGCGCTCCCTCTTCCCTGCCTGGGGAATAGCGGGCGCCCACAGGGAGGGTGCCACCACCGCTGTTGTGGACGGCTCCTCATCCGAGCCATTACTATAGAAGCAGTACACAGTTTCCTCGGTGGGTGTGGTGAGGCACAGGGACTGCAGTGCCCCCTCCTCATGGGTTCGGCCCCCCTGGGGGCTGTCCCTGTCCACACAAGCTCTCAGGGGCCTTCGGAGGGACAGCTCCAGCCCTGCTCGCCTCCTGCCTGTCCCCCGGGCTGGCTCCGTGTTGCGGCCCACACTCCTAACCCTGTGCCGATGTGCAGCAGTTGGCCTGGCAGGAGCCTCTCGGCCTCCTGGCTTCTGCCTATCCCCATGCCCACTGGGCAGTTTCCTGGGAGGTCCTTGCAATGTCTCATTGCTGAGTGAGTCCACACTGAAGTTGACTGGCGTGCCCTCAGCCAGGTCAGTGTATGAGTTGTCCTCCCGGGCCGGGGCAGGCACCAGCATGTAGACGGGCACAGGCAGTGCGCAGCGGCCAGGCACCAGTGCTGAGGCCACTTTGCAGAGTCGGGTAGGCATGGCTGTGCCCAGGCAATCCCGCAGCATCTCCAGCTCCTGACTGGTGGCAGGTGGCCCCTCAAGGCGACCACTGGCCTCATCTCGCCGGCGGTGTCCAGCAAAGTGCTGGCTGGGGCCACCGCCACCACCAAGATCCGAGCAGGCCGGAGGCAGCAGTCGCAGCTCAACGTCCTTCTGAACATAGTGCTCGTGCAGGGCCAGTGCGCTGAGGCTGGAGGCACAGGAGAAGTTTTCATCAGGCTTTTCTACAGTGAAGCGCACACTGCCAGCATCCAGCTCAGAGGGCAGCCAGCAACGCTCCCGGCAGTCGGCGATGTCCAGGAAACGCTTCACATAGCTTTCCCATTGCAGGCTGAATTGGGTGGTCTCACGCTCACCCGGAGGCGGGGGGGCCAGTGGTGGTGTCTTGCTGCGGCTCGGTGGCATGGTCTGCCCGGGGCTGTCGGGCAGCTCGCTGGGGCTGACTGTGCCACTGCCCAGCCCACTGCAGGGGTCACTAGGGATTGAGCTGGCAATGGACGGGCTCTCAAAGCTTCCCAGCGAGCTCACTGAGCTGCAGCGGCTCAGCACCAGTGGTGTCTCCTGCACACAGTTCTCTGAGGAGCTAGATGGTGTGGCATCCTCCACCCCCAGGGTCCGGCCTGGAGGTGGCGCAGGGATAGCCATGGGCAGGGAGGTATCCCCTGGCCCATGCCAGGCCTGGTCCAGCTCTGCCTCGCTGGGGCTAGCCTCCTCCAGCCCCTCCAGGGACGAGTCACTGTCATTAAGGTCCCCTGCCTCGCTGGGGCCCGGGCGGCCAACCGAGGACAGTGAGGACAGGGAGCTACAACGGGACAGGCAGAGTGGTGCCGCCTCCACCACCAGCTTCTCAGCCACTTTGCTCACGCCCTCTGCAGGCAACCAGGCCTGCTTCCTGTTCCCAGAGACCAGGAGCCCCACACCAGCCTTGGCTGTGTCCTCAAGCAGTGGCACATGCTGGTAGGTGGGTGACAGTTTGATGGTGCGCACACATGCATCAGTGGCTGCAGCCTCCCGGGCTGCTGGCTTAGCCTGGCCATCCAGTAGGTTGAGGTCAAGCTGGCTGGGCCGCACCTGGCCACACGGCGGCCCCTCTCGGTGCTCTGCCAGCGAGGCCAATGGGCAAGGCCGCGTGTGGTCACGGGGACAGTGCCCATCGCTGGTGCTGCCACTATTAAGGCTGTCATTGGAGAGGCTGGCATGGGCTGCCTTCAGCCGCAGCAGTGGATGAGCTCTGCTGCCAGCCTCCCGGTGCCCTCCCTCAGGCCCCCAGCAAGGAGAGTAAGACTGGGCTCGGCCCTCCCTTGGCACCTCCTGCCCAGGGTCCCCAGAGCTGAGGCTGAAGCTGTCATCAGATGATGTGTGCAGGGCTGAGATATCCTCCACCAGCCGATCAATCCGTGCCACTGCCAGCGCCAGCTTGGCCTTGGCCCTGGCTGCCAAAGATGCCTCCCCACTGGCCTCCTTCTCCACTTCCAGGCCACTGCGGTGGGCAGGTGGGGCACGGGCCAGGGCCTGGCCTTGCAGGAAGGAGCTGCCCAGAAAGAGGGACAGCACAGTGGGGCTCGCAGGCTCGGCAGTGGCAGCCACAGCAGCCAGGGAGGGCACGTCATCGTCATCGAAGCAGCCCGAGTCCGAGGCATAGTCCTGGGCCAGCCCATCCAGGTGCCGCAGGGGTGGTAGTGGCTTCTTGGAGGCAGCCTCAGCCTCAGCCTCAGGCAGGTCCTGCTTCTCCAGGTGGTCGAGTGCCTGGGCCAGGTGCCGCGCGTCCAACTCAGCCTCCAAGGCCCGCTGCTTGCGCACGTATAGGCTGGGCACACAGGTGCTAGGGGAGATGGCAGTGGCCGCCGCCTGGTACTTGGCAGGCCGGTGGGCCAGCAGGTTGCGCAGGGCAGCAGCACTACCCATAGCAATCATTTTGTGCTTGGAGTGCACAAGGTTTCGCAGCATGGCCACAGCGCCCAGGTCCCACAGCAGCTCCTGGTCACGTGGACTTCGAGCAGACAGGTTCCAGAGCGTGCCACAGGCATTGCTCACGATGGTCAGGCTGTGTGACGTCAGGTGCTGCAGCAGCGTCTGCAGGCAGTTGTGGTCCCGCAACACCTGCCTGCAGCACGGAGGGGCGTGTCAGACAGGGCCCTCCCCCCCTCCCATCTCACCAGGAACAGGGTGGCCAGATTTAGCAAATAAAAATATAAGGTGCCCAGCTGAGTTCAAATTTCAGAGAAAGGAATAAATATGTAGTATAAGTCTATTCCAAGTATCGAATGGGATATACTTGCGCTAATTCTTTTACTTAAAAAAATAATATATTTATTAAATATTAATAATAAATAATACTTATTTTTTAAAATTTAGTATATCTCATTTTAGCACAACATCTCATGTGATGTTTGGGACAGATATACTATAGATAAATTTTATTTGTTTTTAAAAATATTAAGTATCATGCCCTGGCTGGTGTGGCTCAGTGGACTGAGTGCCGGCCTGCGAACCAAAGGGTCACTGGTTCGACTCCCAGTCAGGGCACATGCCTGGGTTGCAAGCCAGGTGCCCAGTAGGTGGCACATGAGAGGCAACCACACATTGATGTTGTTTCTCTCCCTCTCTCCCTCCCTTCCCCTCTCTAAAAATAAATAAAATCTTTAAAAAAAATAAAAATATTAAGTATCATTTGTAAACTATTAGTTTATTTAGTAAATAAATGTTTTATTTTAATAAATGAAATCTTTAACAAAGTATAGCTCATGCAATATTTGGGAATATTTATACTACAAAAATTAGTCCCTGAGCACAAATCAGGAACATCCACTTGCAGGAAGACAAACCAGGGCTGCCTCAGTGACAATTCCCTATAGAATGGGATCTGCTACTCCCAGCCCCAGACCACATCTGGGGGTCCACCTTCCCCCAGCACCCTACATGGCACCCTCCACTCACTGTGACTGTGTGGGGGGGTACAGGCCCACCTATAGTCCTCGCGGGTGGCGATGAGGCTGGACACATTGCGCAGGATGCCCCCGCCGCTCTCAATGATGGCCAGCGAGTTGCTCTGGCACTTGTAAGTCAGCGTGCTCACCAGGAAGCCCAGGGCACCATCCACCTGGCAGATGGCTGCTTTGTTCTCTGTACTGTGCGCTGAGAGGTTCCACAGGGCGCTGAGCACACTTTTCAGGGTGGACTCCTAGATGCGGGGTGGGATGCGGGAAGGTCAGCGGAGGGGGACTGCAGGTACTGGCCCCACCCACTTGGCCCTCTCCATCAAGGTGCAGACAAAAGGCTGGAAGGAAGGGCACCCAAATACATTTGCAAGTAAAAGTGAAAAAATAAACCTGGCTTTCACGGGAACTCTGACTTGCAGGGTTGGAAGCCCCAGGCCTGAGGACCACCTGCTAAGCTAAGTAGTGGCTGTTCGGTTTGATTTCCTCACAATGGAGAACCTGTCACCTGTTGCCAGTGTCTCCCTTCCCTGCACCTGGCATTAAGCAGCCTTGCCAGCGCCCTCTCCCCTGGGTCTCAGGTGCATTGCCACCCCCCACCACACCACACCCACCCAGTGCCCACCTTGGAGGCTCGCAGGACACATTGCATCAGGGCGGTCATGCTGCCGACCTCCCTCAGTACCTTCTTGCTGTTGATGTCAGCCCGCCAGGACAGGTTGCGCAAGATGCTAGATACCACCTGGGGCAAGGCACAGGGCAGGCAAGGTGGACCCAGGGCCCCCGACCCGCAACCTCACACATGGTGGGGCTATAGAGAGACTGGGGAGGATGCCCATCACACCCACAGAGGAGGGGACTCTGTTGGCAGGGGCCCTGGGCAGTGGGACACCCTACAAGGCTCTCCCCGTGCCCCACCCCATTCCATCCAGGTACCTGCTGGAGATCCTCACTCTCCGAAGCCAGCTGGGCCACGATGGCCTCCATGCTGCCCCGCCGGGCACACAGTGTGGCCTGTAGGGTGCCACAGGATATTCACGCCATGGTCAGTGGGGCAGGAATCTTGAGGGACACCATGCCCCACCTTCAGGCTTTCCCCCTGAGTCCCAGCACCCCATCCTCACCACCATGGCAAAGGGACAGCAGTCACCCTGTTGCTTAGATGAGGAAATTGAGGCTGAGATAGGCACAGACACCCAGCCTCCCCCGGCCCAGAGGCCCCACTCTCTGCAGCAGAGCAACCAAGCAGATGACGGCCTGGCTGACCACGTCCAGTCATAGCCTCTCCTCTCACAGCCCTCTCTGTGCCTCAGTCTACCTACTTGTAAGTTGGGGACAACTGTTTCCACCTCTCAGGCCTGTCTGGGGGAAGAGGGTGGGGACAGCACTGATGCCACCTGCCCACCCCACCTTATTGGCAACATCCCCGAAGGTGAGGTTGGTGAGGGTCATGCCAGCATATCTGCGCAGGGCAAGGTTCAGCGGGTCCCGGGTCATCTTGTACATCTCATAGTCCACCTGTAGTAGCTCTGCCACAGCCTGCAGCCCACCTGTAGGAACATGGGAGGGGGCACAGCAAGGCTGTGTACAGCCAGGGGGCCACCCCAAACAAAACACCTCCCTTCCTCCCAGCCTCTGTCCATGCCATTCCCCTGCTTAGGTGCCCTCCATCCTATCCCAAGATCTGCTTTCCTCAAGTCCACCTTTGAAGCCCAACTCCAAGGACACCTCATCCAGGCAGCCTGCTGCCAGGCTGGCACAATTCCCTGGATACACTGTGACCCGCCTCCTTTCAGTCTTCCACCTCCATTCACACTTCTTCTGGCTACCAGGCCTTTGCATGGAATGCTTTTCCCTGCTATTTGCTCAGGTTCCTGGCTCCCTTCTGTTCCCAGGTCAAGAAGGCCTTCAACACCCCAAATGAGAACCACTTCAAGACCATTAGACCTCAAGCTTCTGAAGGCAGGGCCGGGTCCCAGGGGCAGCGCCTGGGCAGCAGGTGTTCAGGAGCTACTGATTATTGCCACACACACAGTTCTTTACTCACTACAAAAAACTAGGCTTTCACTTTACAAAGAGTAAGTGTACATGGGGGGAAATGGGGTAAGTAGAAGAGAAAGAACTCACAACTCAAATAGAAAGTGCCCTTCCCCCTTCCCTGAGCAAGGACAACAAAGGCAATTTGTGCATTCAGGGCCAGAGCTGCCAGACACTTCTGCGGTTTCCAGATCTGGGCTTTTATTTGGATTGGTTGCTGCCTCCCTCGTTTTTCTGCGTCTTCTTACATAAATCCAACCAGGGGATAAGTTCCCCAGCTGGGAAAGGAATGACTTAAAAAGTATACACTTTCCTAAGTGTCTGCTGCCCTGTTAGGGTTGCAAATGCCCATTTTTGCACAGCCAGACAACAGGAAATCTGACGAAACCTTTGCGTGTTTGACCATCTGCTAGGTGAGAAGAAGTAACCTCATTTTGTATTAATTAGAGTAACATTAAGCATGTCGATGGTGTTTTTTTCCATGTTTCGATTATGTTAAGAGAGATAGTAAAGCTTCCAAATGGAAAACTTTACAACCTCATCCCCTCCCCAACCACCCGGTAGCTCTGATTCTGTGGATTAGGTTGGACCTCTCACCTCTGCCCTTGGCTTCCTGGCCACTTCCCTGTCCTCTGAGCCCCAGAACCATTAAGGATAAAAGGCTGCTCCAGACTGAATGAGGCCTAGAAGCCTCAGGCCAAAAGAGGGGTATGGAAGGGGCAAGGGGTACACTCACCCAGCTCATTCATGGCACGGCGGTATTCCTCATCGAAGGACAGCTTCATCACCGCGCAGGTGGCCTGGCAGATCTGAGGCTCAATGGGGACTGGGGCTGTGGACCAAGCAACCAGGTCAGAGCCCTCCCAGTCCATGAAATGATCCCTGTTGGGTCCCATGCCTCCCTGTCTACTCCAACCTTCAAACACCCCAGGGCTCTGCAAACTGCTGCACGAGCACTTGGCACCTGAAGGGTCACTCCCAGAGCAGTGGCCTCCTTTTCCAACCTTTCCTAAAATGCATAACAAGGGGCCTGCCTCGCCCAGAGCTGAGGTGGGAGGTGAAGTCATGCTGAGTGCTCAGGAACTTTGGCGGTGCTTTTGTCATAGGTTAACTTTGCGATCAGCTGCCGAAACTAGGACTCTCAAAGCCTGCACCCATGTTTCTAGTTACCCACAATCCATCCATGCATTCAATGACTGTTTCTTGAGCTACCCTGCAACCAGGGTATGGGTTGCAGGTGGCTGTCCTTTTGCCATTCTGTCATGGCAAAGTTGCCATCAGGCCTCAGCCCACACAGGGCACAGACAAGGTGCACAGTAAAGACTATAACAGTATCTTTAGCAGTGACAACGGCTAATGATAGAGAAGCCCAGGCTCTGTGCCCATTGAGCCAGTACGGTTGGAGACGCTGCCCACTCACCGTGGCCCACCCTGGCTCCCTCGGACTCTCCATCCTGGGCCTGCAGCCAGTCCCAGCTGGTCTCACAGTAGGCACGGATCTGCTCCAGCACGTGCAGGACACGCATCTCCTTGCGCGCCAGTCCCTGGTCTGGCTGGGAGAAGATGATGTTGTGTAGCGCTGCATTGGCATGCATGCGTGCGTCCTTGGCTCCAGGCACTCCAGGGGTCCCATTTCGACCCCCAGCCCCAGCCTCTGTGCCATGAAGGATCTGCAGCAGCAGAGGCAGGCAGCCTGAGCGGCGCATGGCTACACAGCTCTCAGGAGAGCTGGACATGGCGAGCAGTGTGCGAGCTGTGTCCTCCTGGTCCCGCGTCGCCAGCATTGACAGCAGCCAGAAGACCACTTCCACCTGTGGGGGTGGGCAGGCATGGGGAACTTCACCCGGTGTGCCTGGCCCCAGCCAGCCTGCCGCCCTCCCTAGCCAGGGGCAGCTCCCATACTTGGGGTGACTCACCCTAAACACAGTAGGGGTCCTGTGACCCCAGCCTAGGAGAACCACTTCCTTCCCCCCCCATCCTCACCTTGCATCCCCCAGGGGCACCACACACACACCTAGGGAGGTGGGTGGGGAGCCTCAGTCACTGTGGAGATGTTCCCAGCCCATGAGGGCCAAATGCCCACTCTACTGGCGTCACCGGGTACTCCTAGGGATAGCCCTACATCTAAGTGCCCTCCTAAACGCACAGGACGGGTATGTCCACTCACATTGCCAGGCTCCAGACCACATGCTGGCCTCACCAGCCTCACTGTACTCCAATCCAGCCGGCTACCCACTCCCCATCCCGCCTCTCAGTGCCCCTCCCACTGGACTGCCCCTCACCTTGCTGTTGCCTGGCTGAGGGGCGCCATCCTCCGGGTGCATGGGGACCTTAGTCTCAGGGTCCTCATCCAGTGGCACTGACTTTACTGCCAGCAGGGCCTATGGAAAGAACACCAGCACTGGGGGTTACGGCAGCGCCCCACAAAACACCCAGGCTGGCGATGCTGTCCACAGTCCTATGGTGATGTAGTGGAGGCTCCACCTATTCCTACACTCTGGGTGGGGCCCTCAGGGTCCCTTCCTTGCCTTGGGTCATCACTTCCCCCAAGGGCACTGACTCTGCCCCTCCCAGTACCTGGGGCTCCGTCTGCTGCACACGGTCCTGTGCAGACAGTAGCTCCTTGTCAATCTGCTCTAGGCGTGAAGCGCGGATCTAGGTGGAGAAAGGCACAAGGCTTGCTGCAGCTGACCCGTCTCTGCTCTGACCTCGTCCACTCCCTGATGTGGCCCACCCCCCTACCTCTGACTTCGCCCACTCGATGATATGGTCCTGATCACTCTTCTAACCCCACCCCTACTTATTTTATGGTATAGTGGTACCCACTGTCCAAACCCACCCTTGGCTCTAACTATACCTACTCCTTGATATGGCCTACCCACTCTAAACTGTACCCTGATGTTTGACTCCACCCACACCCTGACCCCACCCGTGATCCAACACTCCCTAGGTTCTGACTCCACCTACCCATGATTTGGTACTACTAGCTGTCTAGACCCTGCTCCATTTTTCTAGCCCCGCCCCTATTTAGGCCCCACTCTACACCTGCCTACTCCCCCACTTGGTCCCATCCCAATTTAGCCCCATTCTTCTGGACCCACTCACTCCCTGATATGGCTCTGCCCACTGGCCAAATCACCCACTGTTTGCCCTGGCCTCAGTGTTCTTTGCCTTTGAGCCTGGCTCTGCCCTTAGGGCCCTCTGGCTCCGCCTCCTGAGCCACACCGCGCCCACAGCAGTCCCTGCCCTCTGATTATACCAGAAGCACAGAACTCTGTCCCAGACTCTTCCCACAACTATCTCTGCGCTCGATTCGCACACTGCGTGGCCCGCCTGCCTCGGCCACGCCCACTGCCGCACCTGCGCCCACTGCCGCACCTGCGCCCGCTGCACCATCTCGTCAGAGGTGCCAAATCGTTCCTCCATTAGCGAACGGATGTGCTGGGATTCGAACTCAAGCTGCTGCCGGATCAGGTCCATCTGCATGGAGAACTGCTGGGAGGGGCGGGCAGGCCACGGTGAGGCGCTGCGGGAGCCTGGTGACCAGGGGCCTGCTCACCAGGCCCCTGGCCGGGGGCGGGGCCGACCCACGGCACCTCCCCTCGCCGCCCGCGCCCTCCCCGCGCGCTCACAGTTTCCACGTGCGGGAGCTCATCTAGGCGTTTGGACAGGCCTTGCAACTGCGAGTAGTACCAGAGCTTCTCCTTTTCTTCCTTCTCAATCTCATTCAGCAGGAAACACCTAGGGAAGGGCAGGTAGGTGGGCCCGGCCCGCAGAGAAGGAGCCATTAATACGGGTGGTGTATTTTCATTTTTGCAATCGCTTATTGCGTGCTTAGTGTATGCCAAGTTTAACAGGCAACATCGCAAAGTCGTGCCCTTGATGCTCCCCAGCACTAGGGTAGGGTGGGTGGGGCACAGAAAGTTATTTAAAAAGAGAAAATAGTTCCTTGTTAAACTCTGGTCCTCGGAGAACCACCCTGAGGGGGGCTGTCCTGAGTCTAACACCTATCCCACACTCACTAATCTCCCTCCAGCCTACACATGGAGGCTTCAGGCTCAGATTGCTCTATTTGCAACAGTCTCCCTCTTAACACCCTGTGGGGAGACACTGCTATTCACATTTTACAGAGCACAAGTTTGAGGCTGCACGGGGCTAGAGGACTTGCTTGAGTCACACAGCAGCACAGCATGGACCTCCAGGTCTCTCTGACCCCACACAACCGAGCCAAACTGAGCAGAGCGCCTGGACCCTGCATCCCTCTGCTGGCCCCCCGCCCAGGTTTCTTGGGCTGCAGCCATCTCTCCACAAAGGCTGCCTTAAGGCCCTCTGGCTCCAGGCCTAAGTCTGAGTCCTGGCACTAGACACAGCCCTGTCCCTGGTGACGACTGGGTGTTGGGGACCTCTGGGGAGGTCTCCTAGGAACCCTCCCCTTTGGCAGGAACGCCCCCTTCTCTTTGTCCTCCAGGTGAGATCAGCTGTGCCAGGAAAGAGGGGTGGAAGAGCCACAGAAAGTGGGTGGCCCTAGAGGTGGGTGGGACTGGGGCGCATGCAGGTGAGCCAATCAAAGGGCAGAGACTGCTGTGGTGGGGGGGCATCTGGCTGGGAGCGGGGCTACATGAGCGCTGCCAGTGATCAGTTTCACGTGGTCTCACCGTTCCCTGTCCAGTTCCTCCAGCAGCCGGATGGTAGCCCGGCTCAACTCCCCAAAGCTGTCCTTGGAGGTCCCGGAGCCATGTACCGGGCTACCCTCAGGGGTACGGGCAGCAGGCTCAGGGCCCAGAGCAGGGGGCTGGAACTTTAGGTTGTACAGACTGGTGATATCCATCTGCAGGGCTGGAGGAGTACAGAAGGAGGGGGCAAGGTCAGTACTCTTGCGTGCCTCTCCCCCCAGCTCCTTCTGGGGATGGATCGGGGTCACCCCGGTGTACAGAGAGGGGCCTCAGGCTGGCCCCTCACCTTTCAACTGCTCCAGCACCTCAGTCTGCCCTGAGGACACCAGCACTCGGGCCTCCTGCTCCAGCTTGCATTGTAAGTGCTTCAGGACCTCCTGGAGATGGGGGCAAGAAAGAGTGCTGGTTGGCATGGCCACTGCCATGGGCTGTCTCAGATCCACTCCCCTGTGAGATGCCCTTAGCCCTGCCTACCCATCCCTGGGGTCCAGTGCCCTGGTGTTTGTCCCTGTGACCCAGGCCCATGTCCTCTGCCCAGCCCCTCCACCCCACCTTCATGCCAGATGTCTCCGTCTCCAGCTTAGACAGGTGGCTTGAGTTGTCTCGAAGCTCCTGTCTCAGGTGATTGTTCTCGGCCTTCAAGGCCTCCACCTGCCGTACCAGCTGCTCATAGGATGCCATGGAGCTTGTCATCTTCAGCTCCTGCAATGCCTGCAGCCACAGGTCACATGAGACTCTGAGGAGAAGGCAGCCCTGGACCTAAGCTCTAGCCCTCCCACCCAACCTGGAGCTGGGTCCCAGGCTGGAGAGGCTGGTGTGGACTGCTGCAGGCAGGATGGTGCTGGCCCAGGGAATCCCAGGGACAGATGGTATGGCAGATGGAGTGACAGACATAAGCAGGAACAATGGAGGAGAGAGGCAGAGCCATCACACGGGTGTTAAGACACACAGACAGCCCAACTGACCGACAGACACAGATAGACTTCCATCCTCACACCTGTGTTCCCAGACACATGTGCTTATAGATGGCCAGACAGCCAGAGAGACTGACAGCTGAGACCCAGCAGATGGACTGGCTAACCCAGTGCCGCCAGGCTCGCACAGTCCCAGCCTGAAGCAGATGGACAGCCAAGACACATCCCTGCAGCAATGTAGCTGCCCAGAGGCTGGGTGGACAGACCACCAGCTGGCCCAATTGTTGGACAAAAAGAATGTCATGAATGTTCTAAGAAACCAATGGACAGACTGACAGTAGAGCCCCAACCCAAGCCCACCACAGTCACCTGGGGATTAAGAACCTGGATGCTCTGCAGCCCTCACAACCCCTCCATCAGCGGCTGTAACTGAGTAGCTACCTTTGTAGCCCAGGGGCCTTGCAGTCAGCCCTCTCCCAACCCCTGTGGCCCTCAGTGGCCCAGGCCCCATTGCCTGCGCTTCACCACTGCCGCCTGCTTCTTTGTGTATTTGGCTGTCCTGTCTCACTCAGGCCCAGCCTCCTCCCTCTGTCTAACCGGCCAGTGCCTCTTCCCTCAGCTTGGCACTCCTGCCAGAGCCTTCCTGCCCACCCCACCTTCCCTCTTTGTTCCCTTAACATCAGCGCTCCCCCTCCCTCCGCCTTTGTCTGAGGCTCACCAATGGCGGCCCTTCCCCTTTGCCACCTCCTCCTGGGAGCCATCTCCCTGCCCACCTTAACCCCCTCCCCAAATCAGCCAACCCTCCCCTACTTGGCCACACTTTTTCTTCCCTTGCTTATTCATTTTCCTCTCTCTCTTCTTATTCCAGAAGGCCCTTGCTCACCCTGAAGTCACCAAGGACACAGCTGGGTCTGGAGCAGGGGTAGGGGGCTCAGCCCTAGTGGTGGGGTGAATCAGACCATCCAAACTGGCTCAGAGAAACTACTGAATGCCTGGCTCTGTCATTTGACTTTCTTGTCACAGTCCTGGGTCTTGGGGGCCACCATTAAAGGGAGAAGCTGAGGCCAGGGGGACAGACAAGGCATGACTGGAACCCAGACATTGGGCATGCTCAGAAGTCCAGGAAATGCTGGAGGCACAGAAGCCCCGCTCCCTCTGCAGGCCTCAGTTTGCCCATCAGAGGAGTCAGGGGAACTCGGTCTGCCAATCCCATCTTGTGGCTGATGCAAGGGTCAGGAGGAACAGTGGTCATCGAGCAAACACAAGGCAGAGGGGACAACACCACAAGTCCTAAGTCAGTAGGATGGGGAAGCCAGCTGCTTGGGGACCGTGGCCTTTTCCTACCACCCCAATATTGATCCTTCCCAAGGCTCAGACAGGAGTCCCAGCTGAGGATCACGCCTGGGGTTGTGGTAAGGTCCCTGTGGTCTGGCCAGAGACCTATGTCCTGGCTGAGGCCACAATGCTGTGCCCCATGCAGAGGAAGCACTAGGCGAAGCACAAAACCCTGTATATCCCTCCCATCCTCCAAACCCAGACTACCTGCTCAAGCAATCCTCGGCTCAAGCCGCCCTTGCAGGGCCGGCCTGGGATACCTTCATTCCCCCTGACACTCTCTATCCTCATTAGATGGAGCTTGGCAGCAGGGCCCCCACACGGTTCCCCCACATTCTGGCCTGGGTCCCTATTCCACTCTCTCACCAGCCCCTCAAGCCCTGCCCAGCTGGACCCTCACTCCCCTAGCTCCCCACATCCCTCCCATCAGAGCAGCCTCAGTGGCCTCCCACAGTCTGCTCCTCATGCACAGGCAGAAGGAAGCTTTGGAAATAACTGGTCAGATTCCATTCCTCCCCTGCTCCAAAAGCTGCCATGGCTCCCTAGTGTCCTCCACATTAGACCTGTCTCCTCCACATACACTCCATGCTCTTCCCCCAGGCCTTTGCACATTAAGTTCTCCTGCCTGGAGGACCTTTCCTGATTTGCTATCTCTCACACAGTAGCTTCCTCAAGGAAGCCCTCCAGTCTGCCTCTGACCCCCAGGCTGCATCAGAGGCTTCCTGGGGCTTCCCTGAGATATCTTCATCACCAAAGGGAAAGCACCAATAGCTGGAGGTTCCTCTAATTAAGGAGTAAATGGCCAAATTTCAGCGGAAGATAGCACAGATGTGAACCAAAGGGGCCCTTGTCTTTCCTTCACTCCAAACCCCCACTTTACTGAAAAGAAAACAGTCCCAGGGAGGGGCAGCACCCTCCCCCAAAGCACACAGCAGGCCTGCCCTCAGACTCTGGGATGTCCAGGTATTGTGTTGCGTGGGACTGACTGCAGCGACGCAGGCACCCACCTCCCTGGGACTTAGTTTACCCTCTGGCTCCACTCTGGAGAAACGGAGGCTCCAGAGTGTGCGCGGAAGAGAGAAGTGGGGAGATGGAGACAACCATGCAGAGGCGGAGGCCGCGCCCCCTGCCCTTCACCCAGCAAAGCACGCCGCTTACTTTATCTCACTCAGGCTGGGCTGGGCGACGCACCGCGCAGCCCCGCGGGCCTGGGTCCTCCTCCCTTGGTGCAGCTCCCAGACCCCTCTGGAGATCGTAGCGCTCCTGGGCCAGGGCGGCCACGGGGCGTGGGCTCCGGGGTTCGGGGGTCTCGGCGGCGCGGAGAATGGGCTCTGGGACGGACAAAGGCCGGTGCGGGCCTGGCAGGCGGCGCCGCCACTGAGGGCGCTGGGCGAGACCACCGCGAGCGGGGGAGGATGCTGGATGCAGGATGCAGGCGCTGCGGCCAATGGCGGCACGGGAAGACGGGCTGGTGCCATGGCAACAGCCAATGGAGGCCAGGGGCGGGGACCGGCTGCCGCTGCAGGGTGTCTGGCCATCTCGCAGGTTCAGGGGCTGCAGGTGCGGGGATGGGGGTGGGGAGGTGACCCCAGGGAAAGGGGGCTCCCCGAGGACTAGGGCCCAGTGTCCCCCACCTCATTCTGGGATGAAATGCCTCAGAACCTCTCGCGGCTGGATTCACAGAATTTAAGAGTGAAACATCCAGTCTTGTGTATTACATCAGCATCTTGTGGGGGAGCTCCCGGGGCAGGAGCTGGGGCAGGGCTGGTCAGCCTCCTCCCCTCGGATCGACCCCACCTTGTCAGGGTAGGCCAGGGTGGGACAGGGTTCAAGATCCAGACTGGACACCGCGCCCCCACAGGGTCCTGGCTAGTGGGGACAGGGGGGAGGATGGGGGATGGGCAGGTAAACTGGGGAGTGCCTGGGACCCTGCATTGCGCCCTCCGCTCCTTGTCTCCTTGGCAGAGTGTCAGCTCCTCCATGGGCATCTGCCTTGACTTCCTGTTTCCTCCCCCCACCATGTCCCTCTGTCTTTCTCTCTCTCATCTCTGTCTCCCTGTGTCTCTGTCCCTCGTAGAATCCCTAATTCACCCTTATAGAAGGGAAGTCAGAGGAGGGAGGGGCCTTGGGTCCCAGAAGGACATGTCCCCAACTGTCTCAGATCCTCGATGGATCCACTGAGGCCACTTGAGAATTTAACACCCAAGGCCAGAACCTGCAGCTGCAGCCCAGTCATTCCTGCTGCTTGACACATGCACACCCCAAAAAACAGAGACGTGGGTTTGGGTCCTCTCTCTGTCTTCTCCCTGTGTCTGGGGCTAGGGAGAATTGTTCACTACATGACCCTGCGTTTCTTCATATGGCAAATGGGGAGGCAGCTGCAGTGATTGCAATAGCTGGTGCCAGGGACTAAGGAGAGACAGCCAAGAGCACAGGACCACGCTGTTTTCCTGCTTGGTCTACTGCAAGAGGTCCTGTGTGGCCATCCTGGGCCAGCAATGCTGGGGGCCCCAGAGGACTCAGGCCTGACTGTCCCAGAGCCTCCAGAACTGGACACAGCTGTCCCCAGCCTGTGGGATTGGGGAAGCAGTGCACTGGGCAGGAGGGCTCTTTCTGGAGGCTGGGAAGGCTGAATTGAGGAGGCAGCACCAGTGCTGGGCCTCTTCAGGATGAATAAGAATGGGCCCTGGGGTCAAGGAGGGAAAAGGCATTCGAGGCTGAGGGAACAGCATGTGCAATGCCTGGAGCTGTGAGAGATTAGAGCTCATTCAGGGGATATGGGCTTCTGGTGAAGCTAAGGAGTACAGCATGTGGTCGGGCCAGACTGGGGGAGTTAGAGCTGAAATGGGGGAGTGGAGGGGACAGAGCCCAGGGCTCTGGCTTCAGTTCCACCTTGCTACCCCTGTGTAGCCTTGGGTGTGTCTCTCTCTGGCCTGAGTTTCCCATTTTATTTACTGGAAGGTAGGTTGGAGAATCCCTGCCCTTACATCCCACTGAACTAAGTCACCTCCCCCACTTAGTCTTAAGATGTCACTGCTCCCCAGCCCCTCTCGGTCAGAACCTTAAAGATGGTAGGGGCTTGTAGGGTCCCAGATGGGTGCGATGGGGGCCTGGAAGGCTGAGAGAATGTGGGGGCTGAGACCCCAAAGCAGGATGCTCTTGTCCACAAGCCTCTTGAACATTATATCCCTGACATTCCCCCCAAATCCTTGACCCTATAAATCTTTGAGCCACAGTCACACTCAGGCATCACTGGAAATTCTAGAACTACAAGAGCTTTGGGAACCCCTCCCCCCAAGACCCCAGGCTCCATTTGGAGCGGCTGAAAGACCCCCCCACACACACATTGCACAGTGGCCAGGCCTAGCAAGAGGGGCCCTTTCCCAGCTCCCCACTCGCTGCTGCTGGGTTCTGGAGAAGAATCTTGAATCAGGATGTTCGCTTCTTCACATTCCCTGAGACACTACCCCCTTCATCTCACACACTGCAGGGTTACTCGTGGAGTATCTTTAGGCCTTCTGAGGCTGACCTCAGGAGTCTCTACCCCCTTAATCTCTGTCCTTCTCCACCGAGTCTCTCTGCTGTGCCAGGGGTTGGGGGCAGAACCAGGGGCATCCTCCATTCTGAACTGGGTGGAAGGTTGGAGGGAAGCAGGAAAGCACCAGGTCCTCATCAGTTGACAACCACAAGCCTCGGGCTGGGTGACCTGGCCTTGACAGGTGAGGAAAGACTGCCCCTGGCTGTAGGGGAGGGGCCGGTCAGTCCAAGCCACGCCCCCAAAGCCCGACCCTGAGTGGGTCGCCTGACCAGGGTCCTGGACCTCATTTTCATGGGTGAGGAGGGGTCGGGAGTGCGGCCCTGTCAGCACCAGGGACAGTTCCCTACAGTGTTCAGGTGGTGTCTGAGGGTGCCTCCGCCTGACAATCAGGCTCCTGGCCCTGCTCCGGGAGTGACCTTGGGCTCCCCGCTGCACCCCCGGCCCCTTTAAGAATTTCCTCTTAACTAGGGGATGTTATAGCTCCAGGATTCAGAACGACTACGGAGACCTGCAAAGAGCTTGGCCGGGTGAGATGGCAATTATTAGGAAGAACCTCAGCGTTGGCGAACGTCAGGGCCCTACGCTCGGCGCCCAGAAGCGGCAACTAAGGCCCGGATAGGCGCAGGGCGTGGCCCGGGCCCCCACACAAAGCCTGTTCCGCTAGGTACCTCGGCACAGAGTGCTCCTGCCGTAGCCACCACCGCCCCAGCCGTCTCTGCGTCCCTGCAATGGGTCGGGTCTGGAGGTCTCCCTTCCAGTCCAAGTCCTGGGCCCGGCGAGGCTACGCTTGAGCCGACAGGGGGAGGGGGTCTCTGCAGTGCAGAGGAGGGACTCCCAGCCCTGCCAACAGCCTAAGGCCATTTCCCAGACAACGGTCTCCACGGCGACTGCGCGAGACCCCAGATCCATCAAGTCAGTGTACGCAAGCCTTTGTTTCCCCTGCCGCCGAGACCAGTGTCCCCGCGGTCCGCACCCTCTGGCTGCGCCCAAGGCCGGGTCCCCCCACCCCGCGCCCTACCTGGTCCCGGAAGAAGGCCGAGTGCAGCGAGCTCAGGAGCCCTAGGAGCCCCATGGAGCTGCGGCTGCCTTGGACCAACCCTCGCCCCGCCCTCGGCAGTGGGGAAGTGGGGAAGGCAGGAGTGGGGGTTGGGGAGAGGAGACGGAGACTCCCTGCGCCTGCGTGGAGGGGACAGGGAGGGTCGCAGAGCAGGCCAGAGCCGAGACTCCTTCGGGAAAAGGGCAAAGGAGGGGGTCTTAGGGACCTCGTAGGGGCGAGGGGATGGAGTCTCTCGGGACTGAGTAACCGGGAGGGGCGGTGCAGGGAGATCCCAAGGGAGAAGGAGGGCGCGTGAACAGAGGGGTTCTGTGCCGGCAGGCAGAGGAAGAGCGGGGAAGGGCACCTATGATTGCTGGAGAGGGATACGTTATGGGATAGTGGGAACCCACGGAGGAGGGGTCCCCCCGGGAATGGAGTTGTAGGTGGGAGGCGCCGCCCCGTTTCGGTAGTCAGCTGCCCCCTTGGACAGTGTCCTGCAGAAGCCCGGGCCCCTCTTCGAGTTCGCCCAGGCTGGGGCTACATGCTCAGTTCATTAGTCACTCAACGCATGTTGGCTGTGCGCCTGCGTTTACCAGGTTCTGAGTTGGGCGCTGGACATGGAAGGCCCTGATGGGGCTACAACACCCGTAAATATTCAGTCATTTAACAAACATACATTAAAGCACCTCATGTGTGCTTGTGTGCTGTGCGTTGAACAAAGTCAAAATCCCTGAGCGTGGGAACTGACATTGAGGGGAGGGGCCGACAGTCAATGAGAGGACAATGTGTTTACTAGCGGCGGGTTCGGCGGAGAAGACAGCAGGGAGGTGGGGGGCTGTTGGGAGGGGCACTTGAATAGAGACTGGAGTGGTGACTCGAATGGGAAGAGTGTCCCGGCCTGAAAGAACACCCAGAGCAAAGAGAGGGTCAAGTCGTGCAGGGTCCCAGTAGACTCTGGAGGACTTGTGCTTTTACCCCAAGGGATGTGGCAGTCATGGAGGGCATTGGGCAGGGCAGGGGTGTGTGGACTGGGTATTCTCTGGTGCCTATGATGGCTGCAGGGAGGACAGGGTGTCAGTCTGAGGACCAAACCTGACTCAAGTGCTCATAGGCAGCCCTCTGGTGGCTGCTCGGGAGAATAGACTGTGGGTGCAGGGAGAGCAGGGCAGAGGGACTGTGCTGGTACAGGAGGGATGGTGGGGGTCACAGAGAGAGTGCTATTATGTACTGTGCTAAGTCCTGGGAGGACAAAGAACAAGCGGCAAGAAGAGAAAATTGGTGCTGCTTTGGCGGGGATAGTGAGGGCAGGTCTCATGAGCAGGTGCCATGGATCCTTGCAAAGGGCATCCAGGCAGGGGGCACAGCCCACGCAAAAGGCTGGGAGGTGAGACAAGCCGGGAGAGTCTGGACAGCTGCAGGGAGGCAGGCTAGGCAGATGAGGTGGGCAAGAGGAGGAGAGGAGGGCAGGCAGGGCTTCCTGGGCCATGCAGGACTCTGGGTGATAATACAGGGCTTAGAGAAGTCAGGGGAGGATGACGTCTGTATTTTTTTGCAAATTGACATCCAGGTGGGAGATAGTGAAGGCCTGGCCAGGGTGTAGCCATGGGGGTGATGGGAAGTGGCTGGATCTAGGACAGGTTCTGAAGGCATCTGACAACTGAAAGGGGGTGACTCAGAAAGGGAGGGAGCTGCCTGACTGAGATGATGGAGACAGGGGTGGGGCAGGTTTGGGGAAAGTGGGCTGGAGCCCAGGGAATCGAGACCAGAGGGACAGACTGGGAGGGACAGGCCACAAAGGTGGGAATGTGGCTGGAAGGTTTGAAGACAGAGCCTGAGCCATAGGACAGGAGAGGAGCCTGGTGGTGAGACATCTGGCATTACAAAGGCTCCTCCAAGCCCCCTGAACTCCCTGAAAGTGCTCCTGGACTAGGGCACCACCTGGAAGCTGGGATGTGCACCTCAGTCTGAGTAGGACACACTATTCTCTTCATTTGTAATGATGCTTTGTGGCACCTGGGCAAGCCAAGTGAGACTTCAACCCGATCCAAGTCCTTGTCATGGAACAAGAAGAAGTTGAAGAGCATGACAGAAAGATTTACCAAAACACAGCAAGTTTACTAAAGCTATAGTACGCACTCCAGAAACGAGAGTGGGTGACCTTGGAGAACAAAACACGCTGATGGGTAAGGGTGGAAGGTTATTAAATGGGGTCAGTGGGGGATAGAGTGGTCCTCTGCTTCTGACGCTGGAGGAGTGACTGCCTATACCACCCATCCTTGTCCCTCCTCTCCAGACATCAATTTTTTTTGGAGGGGGAATTCTCAATTACAGGAAATTGAGGAGGAAGAATCAGGTCAGTGAATGTCGCATCTGTGATGTTCCAGCCAAGATGGAGAAGGCAGAGGTAGAGATCAAGGCCTTTGTTCCCTATTCTAACTTTCCTGCCTTGTAAATCCCCCTGAAAGATTTCAATCCCATAATCATATGGGAAGATGAAGGGTTGATGGTTAGTCTTCTGTAGTTGCTTCAGGCTGACTAGACCCTGCCTAGCCTGGGATCAAAAAATCTCTTTTTGGCCCTGGCTGGTGTGGCTCAGTGGATTGAGTGCTGATCTGCAAGCTGAAAGGTTGCCAGTTCGATTCCTGGTCAGGACACATGCCTGGGTTGTGGGCCAGGTCCCCCATTGGGGGTGTGCAAACCGATCAATGTTTCTCTCCCTCTGTCTCTCCCTCCCTTCCTCTCTCTCTAAAAGTAAATAAATAAATAAAATCTTTTTTTGTTTGTAAGAAAAATCTCTTTTCCCCTATCTAAGGGCCTGAGCTCTATATCCCCTGTATGTTCAGTTATGGGTTGGAATCCTTGGAGTGTTATCATCTACACATGAAATTGTTGTAACCTAGAAGATACAAACTTAACAAGAAAATTAAAAAAGGCATGGACCAGCCCTGGCTGGTGTGGCTCAGTGGATTGAGTGACAGCCTGTGAACCAAAGGGTCGCTGGTTTGATTCCCAGTCAGAGTACATGCCTGAGTTGCGGACTAGGTCAGGTCCCCAGTAGGGGGCTCACGAGAGGCCACCACACATTGATGTTTCTCTCCCTCTCTTCCTCCCTTCCGCTTGTCTAAAATAAATAAATCAAATCTTTTTTTAAAAAAGGCATGGACTAAATCACAAAAGAAGGAGAATAGTTTTTAATGGACCAAGGAATGAAAAGAACCAGGTGAAAGAAGGGAGAGCCTAGTGCACCTGTTTTACATTGATGAGATATATTTTTTAAAAGATTTTATTTATTTATTTTTAGAAGGGAAGGGAAGGAGAAAGAGAGGGAGAGAAACATCAATGTGTGGTTGCCTCTCAAGTGCCCTGTATCGGGGCCCTGGCCCGCAACCCAGGCATGTGCCCCAACCAGGAATTGAACTGGTGACCCTTTGGTTCACAGGCCTGTGCTCAATCCACTAAGCCACACCAGCCAGGGAACATTGATGATGTATAATATTTAAGTTGTTTCTGGACCTCTGGGTCAAAATATATTCAGAGGTTAGGAAGGGCCTCCTATATAACAGCTGCTCAAAAGTGCTTACTTTTGATTTGGGACCTGCTCTGTACATTAGGAGGGCTATGGACAGGAGCTGGAGCCATGTCTCCCGGGTTTCCTGGCATAATTTTGCTAAGATTTTCTTTAAGATATGGTTAGCCTTTTCTACCTTTTCTGAGTCTGAGACCTCCATGAACTATGTAAGTGATGGTTAATGTCTAGGGCTTGGGCTATTTGTTGGGTAATTTGGCCATGAAGGAAGAGCCATTGTCACTTGGGAGGCTTTGAGGCAGTCCAAACCTGGAAATGAACTTTTTAAGGAAGGCTTTGGTTACATTGGCTGCCTTTTTAGTCCAGATGAGGAAGGCCTCTACCCATCCAGTAAAAGTGTCTAAGAGTACCAGGAGATAGCAGAAACTCTGGGAGGAAGGCATTTGTGTAAAATCTATTTACCTGTCTTTTCCTGGGAAGGAACCCCTTCTCTGGATGGGCTTGAGAAGAGGGGGGGTGCATTATTTTTCCTCCTGGCTCATGAACTGAACAGAGGGTATAGGCCTGAGTGACTTTTTTTCTTACTGATGAGAGAGAGAGATTGATTTGTTGTTCCACTTATTTATGTATTCATTGGTTGATTCTTGTATGTGCCCTGACTAGGGATTGAACCTACAACCTTGGCATATCCAGACGATGCTCTTACCAACTGAGCTACCCAGCCAAGGCCTGAGTGACTTCTTTTAAGGCTCAAGATAGGCCTCTCCAAATGAAAAATCTTTTTTTAAAGATTTTATTTATTTATTTTTAGAGAGAGGGGAAGGGAGGAAGAGAAGGAAAGAAACATCAATGTGTGGTTGCCTCTTACGTGCCTCCTACCAGGAATCTGGCCCACAACCCAGGCATATGCCCTAACTGGGAATCGAACCTGTGACCCTTTGGTTCACAGGCTGGCACTCAATCCACTGCATCACACCAGCCAGGGAGAATGAAAAATCTTTGATATTAAAGAATAGGTGACATCTCTACCTAGATGGAGACAGTCATGAAAGGATTTTATAATTTTTTATTGATCCTTAATTGGGAGAAGTACTCTCTGATAGCTTATCCACCTTCATTGTTTAGGGGAAAACTTTGCCTTTCCATCCAGGTGTTTTCATTAGGGGCATAACTTAGTTTAACAGGCAGAGTATATGGAATTAGGGCCATAATATAGGTATGTGACCTGGCAGCCTCCTTTGCAGGCCTGTCGGCAAGGGAGGGTTTTTTCTTTTTTCTTTTTAAAGATATTTTAGTCGGGTCCCTTTAATGTCCCTTACAGTGAAGTATGCCTACTTCTTAGGGGAGGTTTACTGCCTCTAAAGCCTTAGAATCTCCAGGCCATGTTTAATAAGGGAGTTTTTTTTGCGGTTAATGGTCCCCTCTTTTTCCAGTTGGCAGCATGAGCATGTAAAACAAAGAAGGCATATTTGGAGTCTGTGTAAATATTCACTCTTTTGTCGTTTCCTAGTTCAAGAGCTCAGGCCAAAGCTATGAGTTCAGCCTTTTGAGCCGAAGATCCTGAGGAAAGGCTTGGCTTCTATGGTCTCCTGGAGACTCATGATGGCATAGCCTGCCCTCCTCCCTCCCTGGTCAACAGAACTGCTTTTATTGGTGAACCATTTTACATTGGGATTATCAAGGTCTGTGTCCTTTAAGCCAGGTCTGCTGGAGAATACCTGTTCAATACTTTCAACGCAGGAATGTCCGATGTCCTGGTTTTTTCAGGGCCCATTTTAAGAATTAAGTTACCTGGGTTTAGGGTCTGGCATATTTTTAGAGTAAGCTCAGGGGAAATCTAAGAGAAGGGCCTAGTAGTTAGTAAGTCTTCCTCCAGTTAGCCAACATGGCCTTTTGTCTCAAGGACAGTTTGAACATGATGTGGAGTTTGGACCTCTTAAAGGTTGGTCTAGGATCAGCTCATTGGCTTTCTCCATTGATAAGGCAGTTGCCATAGGTAACCCAGGCATCCAGTTGTAACAGAGTCTAATTGTTTTGAGAAGCCATTGGCCTAGGGATGTTGCCTAGCTTTTGGGTTAGGACCCTTAAGGCAATCCCTTATTTTTCTGCTATGTATAAAGTAAACGGCTTTTCTAAGTCAGGGAGGCCCAAGGCTGGAGGCTTGGTTAGCCAATTTGAAGGACTTGAAGGCTCAGTTTAAGCCCTGGTTTCCTTTTAATGGCTCAGAATCAGGGCCTTTGATCGCCTCATAAAGGGGTTTAGCTAGCAACCTAAACCTGGAGATCCAGAGTCAGCAGAGACCCACATTCCTAAAAAGATTCTTAATTGTTTGTTTTTGTTTTTTTTGGTCTGTAAGGTTTACAATAGCCTTTGTGTGTGTGTGTGTGTGTGTGTGTGAGAGAGAGAGAGAGAGAGAGAGAGAGAGAGAGAGAGAGAGAGAGAGAAAGGGAAAGAGAGAAAGGGAAAGAGAGATCGATCCCTGGGTTAGGTGGTAGTCTAAATATTAGACCACTGAGGAGGAAATCTGGCCCTTATTGGGAGATACTCTACATCCCTTTCCCCCAGGAAATTAAGGAATAAGATAATGTTGTGGTCAGGATTCTATTTGGTGGGGCTAAAGATCGGAATATCATTAACATATTGAATTATGGTCCCACGCAGTAGCGCCAGTTCCTGGAGACTTTTTTCAAGACATTCATCCAAAGATATGAAGACTGTCTTGGAACACCTGAGGAAGGGCAGTCCAAGTATATTGACCTATGACCTGGGTGTTAGGATCCGTCCATTCAAAGGCTAACAGAGGTGAAGTGGGATATAAAAAATGTATCTTTTGAGATCTGGCACCGTAAGTCATTTGGCCTCATGGGGAACTTGGAATAAGAGTGTATATGGATTGGCTACAATGGAGTAAATGGGTATCACAGCCTCATTAAGGGCTTGTAAGTCCTGAATCATACAATACCCTTCTTTTTTTTTTTTTTTTTTATAGGTGGTACATGAGTGTTATAAGGAGATTAACAAGGAACCATGGATCCATGCAGAATGAACAAGTCAATGAGGGGTTTTAGTCCCCTATGGGCCTCTGGTCTTAGACACTACTGTCCTTTTGGGGGTATCCAGCCATTTCTTTTAATTTGTAGCGGGGGGGGGGGCGGGTACCTGGGTGGCCCTTCCACATAGTCTCTTATCCCAGATTCTTGGGTTGACAGCAGATGGTATATGGGCTGGGAGTCCAACTGAGGGTGGGCTGAGTCTTGGTTAGAGATCAAGAGAAATATTGAGTGGCCATTCCTCTGGGTTAAACTAAGAAGTTGGATATTAGCACAATACCTAGGGCCATCATTAAATCCCTTCCCATTAAGGTGAAGGACATTCTGCCATTACCACAAACTGAGAAATTAAACAGTCTTGAAGGTGACAGCTGAGAGGTGGGGTACAGTATATTTTTAGGCTACCTGTCTACCCCAGTAATGGTACAAACCAAGGATGTCTAGGGTCCCACGTGTTCCCCAGGTAGGTGGCTCCTGTGTCAATTTAAAAATTAACTTTTTTACCTGCTACATCGAGTCACCCGGGGTTCTTCTATAGTCATGAGATGTCTTTTATGCAAGCTACCGGGAACTCAGGGCTCCTTTAGTTTTTTTAGATATGGCCATTATAGGTTCAGGAGTCCCCCTCGATCTTCAGAGCTGGGGACTGTCCCTTTTCCAATGGCCTGGCCAGTTACAAAGAGGGCAAGGCCTGGTGGGTGGGGGCTCTTATCTGTGGAGCAGATGACAAGGTCCTGACTTTTTGGGGACACTATGTGTTCCAATGACCCTGCTCACTGCACTTAAAACAAGCCCATTTGGAGGATCCAGGGGTTGCCCTATTAAGGTTTCCCAATGCTTCCCTTGGGTGACCTTGAGCCTGAAAGGCACCTGTGACTGCTACTAATTGAGCCTACCACTTGGCCTGTTTGGTCTCAAGTTGGGCCCTTTCATCCCTCTGTTTGCTCTTGATTAATGACTTCTCTCTTTTTTGATATATTTATTGATTATGCTATTACAGTTGTCCCATTTCCGCCCCTTCACTCAACTCCATCCTGCCCACCACCTCTCTCCCACATTCCCCCCCTATAGTTCATGTCCATGGGTCATACTTATAAGTTCTTTGGCTTCTACATTTCCTACACTATTCTTACACTATTTTCCACCTATCATTTATGCTATTTATTCTCTGTACCTTTCCCCGCCTCTCTCCCCCTCCCAATCCCCTATTGATAACCCTCCATGTGATCTCCATTTCTGTGGTTCTGTTCCTGTTCTAGTTGTTTGCTTAGTTTTCCTTTGTTTTGGTTTTAGGTGTGGTTGTAATAACTGTGAGTTTGCTGTCATTTTTACTGTTCCTATTTTTGATCTTCTTTTTCTTAGATAAGTCCCTTTAACATTTCATATAATAATGGCTTGGTGATGATGAACTCCCTTAACTCGACCTTATCTGAGAAGCACTTTATCTGCCCTTCCATTCTAAATGATAGCTTTGCTGGATACAGTAATCTTGGATGTAGGCCCTTGCCTTTCATGACTTGGAATACTTCTTGCCAGTCCCTTCTTGCCTGTAAGGTCTCTTTGGAGAAATCAGCTGACAGTCTTATGGGAACCCCTTTGTAGGTAATTGTGTCCTTTTCTCTTGCTGCTTCTAAGATTCTCTCCTTCTCTTTAATCTTGGGTAATGTAATTATGATGTGCCTTGGTGTGTTCCTCCTTGGGCCCAGCTTCTTTGGGACTCTCTGAGCTTCCTGGACTTCCTGGAAGTCTATTTCCTTTGCCAGATGAGGGAAGTTCTCCTTCATTATTTATTCAAATAAGTTTTCAATTTTTTGTTCTTCCTCTTCTCCTTCTAGTACCCCTATAATTCGGATATTGGAACGTTTCAAGATGTCCTGGAGGTTCCTAAGCCTCTCCTCATTTTTCCGAATTCTTGTTTCTTCATTCTTTTCTGGTTGGATGTTTCTTTCTTCCTTCTGGTCCACACCATTGATTTGAGTCCCAGTTTCCTTTGCATCACTATTGGTTCCCTGTACATTTTCTTTTGTTTCTCTTAGCATAGGCTTCATTTTTTCATCTAGTTTTCGAACAAATTCAACCAATTCTGTGAGCGTCTTAATAACCAGTGTTTTGAACTGTGCATCCGATAGGTTGGCTATCTCTTCCTCGCTTAGTTGTATTTTTTCTGGAGCTTTGAAGTGTTCTGTCATTTGGGCCTTTTTTTTTTTTGTCTTGTTGTGTCTGTTACTTAAAGGGGCGGAGCTTAGGTGTTCCCGGGGCGGGGTAACGCTGGTTGCTGTGCTGTGATGCTGTACATGGGGGAGGGGCCGAGAGGGAGCAAGGGCGCCCACTCCACTCTCCACCGGACTTCAGTCACTCCCTCCGCTACCCACAATCAACCTGGGCCCCTCTGGTGCTGGTTCCCGAGTGGGTGGGCTTGTGCACACTCTAGGCCCCTGTGGGTCTCTCCAACAACCTCTCCTGTGAGGCTGGGAGTCTCTCCTGCTGCTGCCCCAACCCCCACGGGCGCTTTCAATCAGAGGTCTGAGGCTTTATTTCCCCGAGCTGTAGCCCTCGGTTGCGAGGTCTGCTTCGCTCCCCGCCGTTCATCAGGTTTATCTGTGCACGAGTGTGGGGCCACGGGGTGCTACCCACCGCTCTGCCTGCCCCGTTCTCCTCCACTCTGAGTCCGGCCCTCTCGGTTTGTCTGTGTGCGAATGTGGGGCTGCAGGGTCTGCTAGTGGTCAGACTGCCTGCCCCGTTTGTCCCACACTCCGCCAGTCTCAGTCCCGCCACGGCGCAAGTCCTGTCTGCCCTGTGCCCGTCTCCGCCCCTCCTACAGGTCTGGATGTATGTTTCTTTTTTATCTACTTGGTGTCGGACCCCCTTGCCATTTGATTTTCTGTCAGTTCTGGTTGTGCGAGGAGGCGCAGTGTGTCTACCTACGCCTCCATCTTGGTTCTCTGATTAATGACTTCTTTGAAGGCCATTTCCAGTAACTGAGCCATTGGGGTCTGAGAACCAAATTGAAGTTTTTACAACTTTTGCCTGCTGTTTGGGGCAGATTGGCTAATAAAATGTTAACCAAGTAAGGCTTGGCCCTCAGGGACAGAGGGGTCTATATTGGCGTACTTTCTAAAGGCCTCAATCAGTCTGCTCTGAAATAAAACAAGATTTTCTTCCTTTTTTTGAGTTACCTCTTTTACTTTTTCATAATCTACAGACTGGATGACACATTTTTTTCATGTTACTTATAAGACAAGGTAAGACATGTGATTTCTCCTAGTGAGGTCTGCCTGTCCCAGGCTGGATCTTGGGTTGGGCCTGCACTCACCCCCTCACTGGGTGTCATTCTGGTTGGGCTGAACCCCCATTTCATCCGCATGTCCATGAGCTACTAACTAGATCTTGTGCTTTTTCTCAGGAGTACAGCAGGCGGACAGGACAACATGAATGTCTCTCCAAGTCAGGTCAAAAGACGTTGTCAAAGCCTGAAATTTATCTACAAACCCACCTGAGATCTTCTGAGAACAAGTTTGTTTTTATTTTGCATTGGAGGAAGTCTTTCATGCTAAAAGGAATGTTAACTAATGGTTCCTGAATCTCCATTTGTAACTTCTCTGACAGGACATAACTTGATGGGGCCTGGGTGATAAAAAGCTCCACTCCTGCTATGCCCTACAGGGCTGGGTTCTCTAATCTCCATTGGTAATGGAGGATACAGTGTTGCATAAAGAGGCGTAGGAGGAGGGCTTATAGGTGGGGTGAAAGGTGCTGGAGGGGGTGTCCCAGGGGAATCATAAGAGGGGGAGGGCCCAATCCTGGCCTTCATGTTCCTCAGGATTATCCATTGGGTGTAGTGGAGGCATCCACAGGAGAGGATCATCTAAGATGTCTAGAAAAAGGGGAGTTCTAGAAAAAGGGGAATGGGCATAACAGATTTACATAAGCCTCTTTTAAGAAAAGATTTTATTTATTCATTTTTAGAGAGAGGAGAGGGAGGGAGGAAGAGAGGGAGAGAAACATCATTGTGTGGTTGCCGCTCACACACCCTCCATTGGGAACCCAGCCCACAAACCAGACACGTGCCCTGACTGGGAATTGAACTGGTGACCCTTTGGTTCACAGGCCAGCACTCAATCCACTGAGACACACCAGCCAGGGTAACATGAGCCTCTTTTTCTTGGGTCTTGGCATAGGGCCATGAAGGCTTGTACAAAAGGAACTTCTATCTTTCATGGAGGTTGCAAAAGAGATCTAATTGAAGGATAATATTATAATTTAAGGTCCCATTATCAGGCCATGTTTCCTGATTCCCTATCTTATATTGGGGCCATGCCATAACATAGAAGAAAATGAGGTTTTCTTGTTTTATTTTAAGCTGTCGAATTTGAAGTCCTTCCACTTGGCTAGAATGCAGTCTATCGGTGAGTCCTTGAGAATAGAAGAGGAGTTTCCCATAATGACTTGAGAAAGAAAAGGGGAGCACTAGTTAGGGCTAGATAACCTGACGTCTTCCCACTAGAGGATGGACTGAGAATACACCCACCAGTCATTGAAGGTAGGCTAAGAGGGTCCTAACTTAGGGGGCCAGGTGTCCCCTACACCCATAATTGCAGCTGACCTGTCCCAGACATCCCAGAGTGGTCCAGTATGGTTTCTCCTACCATGGGTCCAAGGCTCCCCACCCATCCCAGGAGCCCACTCTTTTTGGGCCAATAAAGCCATGGTCAATTATTAAGTCTGGGATGCCGGGGAGAGGCCACAATAGTTATGGGACCACAGAATGGTTTCTAAGAGTTCAAATTTGCACCTGACTCAGGTAAAACTGAGGAGCATGGGGATTCCAAAGAAAGTATGGAGATCTGATCCCCAGAAAAAAAGAGAGAAACCCAATAAAATGTGTATTTATGAAAAGCAGAGGTGACACAAGGCAAATCCATGTGGGCTAACTTACCAGCAACTGTGGGCAGAATACTCCTCTGGGATGCAAGTTTGAGGCTCTTGGTTGCCTAGAAGGTAGATGTGAGAAAGAGTCCTTCAGAGAGTAGGGGGGGAGACACCCAGTCGGGAGTAGAGGAGAGAAACTACTTGGTTCTCGGCTTCAGGGAGGGAGATGCAAACTGCAGCCACTTGTTGCTGCCTGATTGCAGGTCTCCAAGAGAGCCTGTGAAAGCAAGAGACCTCCTGGCTGGCTCACCAAAAGCTGATGCAGGGTAGTACCTGGGGAGGTCAAGGGTGGCCCCAACCAATGGAGGTTCTTATTAGGAAACAAGAAGGAATTCAAGAGTGTGACAGAAAGATCTGGCAAAGCACAGTAGGTTTACTAAAGTAATAGTACACACCTGAGAGCAGCAGACCTTGGAGAACAAGTCACACTGATGGGGAATAGGCAGGTTTTCATTAAATGTAGGCAATGAGGGAGTGGGGCATGTGGATAGGGTTGTCCTCTGCTCCTGAGACGAGGGGGAGGTGGCTGCCTACACCACCCATTCTTTTCCCTCCTCTCCAGATAGTTATTTTTTTGGTCCTATTAATTACAGGAAATTGGGGAGGGGCAAGTGGGGTGAAGGTCCTATCATGTCCCATCCAAGATGGAAAAGCGGAGGGGTAGAGCTTGAGGCCTGGGTTCTGTATTCTATCTTTCTGGCTTCGGTAATCCTGTGCATTTTCCACTAATCATATGTATTGTTGTTATATAAATTCCAACTGCAGAAAATTAAAGAAAGCTATGATCACTGGCCACCCCTACCCTGAGTCCACCCAGGTGACTCAAAGTGACCAGGCTGGAACCTTCCTAAGTAGGCTCAAAAGGTAACACACACCCTAGTGGGCATGATGAGCGCATGACACTTACACTATCCTAGGGAGGGTCCTGCTCATTTTTATTGAACACAGAAAGTTTCTGTTAAAGGTCCAGTCAATAATTTCAGCTGTGCAGGCCCATGTCTGCCCATCGTGGTGTGAAAGCACCATAAATAAGAATGGATGTGGCTGTGTGCCCATAAAACTTTATTTAAATAAAAGATGGCGGGCTCTTTGGCCAGAGGGTGGTAGTTTGCCCACCCCATGAGTGAGCATCAGCTCCCACTTCCACCAGGGCCTCCCCCACCCTCTTAAGATGGAGGGGAGCTCAAAGTTTCACTTGTACTTGGTTGTTGCTCCTGCAAGTGGACCAGTGGCTGGAAGTCCTGCCCATGCTTATGGCTGTTCAAGCTTAGGGTCAAAAACCACCTTCCAGTAAAGGGGTATATTCACCTTGGGCATCCTCTTTGCCCTTGCAAATTTGATGTGAAAAACTTGTTTCTTACATTTCATCAAATTCATTTTTTAAATTTTATGGAAATTCCAAAAATAGGCAATGACACTACAGTGAACCATCATGTACACTCTTCCCTTTCTCTTTGCTGGGCGCAGGCAGGCAGTTCACTGAATGTGGGATCACCCAAGGCTTCTGCTTTTCTGAATGAAGTGAATTTGTCCAGTGTCATCCAGAGACCTTCCAATGGGCAGCAAAGGCCTTTAAACCGCAAAGCACTGACCTGCCTGAGTTAGTAACATCATCTAACACCTAAAACATATTCATTCTTCACGTGATGGGCTGAAAGTTTCTAATCTGTTTGAAGCCCATTCCGGCTTAGGCAGACACCCACAAGAGAATTTTAAAGCCTTCTATAAATTTAATGGGTTGCCAGTCGTGCGACTGGGGGGGTGAAAGGGCAAGATCACTGGGGATAAGACCCACCTGTGTGCACAACTGAGGACAGAAACAATACTAGGCACGCGGTAGATGCTCACTGTTTTCATAATCATGAATTTCCAGGCAACTGTTGGATTTGATTCCAGTTCTTCCCCTGAGTGACTTTGGGCAGGTGACCAGGCTTCTCTGACCCTTGGTAACTTCTTCCGTGAGACGGGGACAGCAGGAACAGCCAAGTAGCAGGAACGGGACATGATACCGACGGGGCTCCTGTGAGGTGCCGGCATGGCCCGGGTCTACAGCTTTCCCAATGCACGACCACCTTCTTCCACCGGAGTCTTAACAAGAAAACCATAAACGCGCCTGCGCTCCGCAATGCCTATCCCGGAGCACCGCAGAGAACACGCGCACGCGCACGCACACGGCTCGGCCCGCGCGCTCACCACAGGGGAGCTAGGGACTCTGTTTCCCAGCATGCACCGCGGCGACGCCGGCAGCCGCCGAGGAAGGAGCTCGACGCGCAGCGGTGGAGTAGCGGCAGGGCGGGCCCCACCGCACGCACAAACGCCGGCACGCACGCGGTGGCACCCGCCCTGTCCCCGCCCCCGTACGCCCTGTGCTGGAGCGCGCCCGGGCGTGTGCAGGGCGGTGGCGCGGGCGCGGGGGCGCGCGGTGACTGTTGGGTTGGCGCTGAGGGGAGGAGGCAGCGCGGCCGTCGCCGTTGCGCAGATCCGGGCCGCTGTTGTGGGGAGGGCGCCGGGGCCAGTGACCTTCCGGAGGCGGGAGCGAGCCAGGGGGCCCGGGACGCTGAGAGCTGCCGCCGCCGCCATGAACAACTCGGGCGCCGACGAGATCGGGTGAGGACGCACAGAGCCGCGCCACCGCCTCGGCCGGCCCCCTCCCAGATTCCGCCTAGCCCGTCAAGGTCACGCTGCGGGGCCGCAGCCCGGGATCCCGCCGCTTCCTAGCCGGGGGAGGGGGATCCCGAGGGGTACCTGAGGATTCTGAGGGTCCCCGCTGCTTCTTAGCCCGGGAGGATCCCGAACGGGAGCCTCGGGGGGCCGAGAAGGGCCCACCGCCGCCGCGACCGAGTTTCCCGCTGAGGGACTCCTGAATGGGAGCCTGTGGGGCCCCGGAGGGGCCTGCTGCGCCCGAGTTTACCATTGGAGATCCCGAGCGGGAACGTAGAGGGTCTGAGGCGCCCTGTCCACCCCCACGCCTGGATTTCCCTCTGGGAGAGCCTGAACGGGAACTCAGAAGGGTCCTGGGCGCCCCCTCTGCCCCCGTGCCTAGATTTCCCGCTGGGAGACTCCAAACCTGAACGTACAGGGTGGGCTCCTCGGTGCCTGTGTTTCTTCTGGAGGACCGGAACTGGAACCTGGAACTGGAGGACCGGAGGGTTATGCGACGCCCCCAGCCCGCGCACAAACTTGGTGGGTCGGCGCACGTGGCGGACCCGACGCGGGGGTTCCGGTTCTGCAGCCGCCCAACTTTACCCACCACTGACTCTGGGCGGTTTCGCACCCTTTCCAGTGTATCCCTCCCCCCCTCTCCCCCCCTCCCCACCCCGTGCTGAGAACAAGGAAGGGTCACAAACCGAGAGCCCTCGGGCCAAGGTCAGGGGGACTGGTCCGGGCACCCCGCGGCGTCTGTGACTGTTGTTTTTTCGTTGATGGAGCGCCTTCTCACTCTGCGGCCACCTAAACCCCCCAGGGGTGTATTTAAAATAAAGAAAAAGGGAAACGGCGGGTGGGCAGAAAGCCTTGCTTCTGAGTGAGGTCTTTCTCTTGGCGCAGCTCTTAGAGCAGGTTTGTTACAGCTGTTTCCTTTTAATTATAACCTTGTCTAATGCTGAACCAGCCGAGATCCCACGAAGCTATCCCAAAGGAGCTAGAAAATGCAGTTCTGTCCTGGTGGAGGGGTTTGCTCTAGTTTTCTATGCAGAGACCAGCTTCCACTGCACCAGCGTAATTTTACAGTTAGACTTTTTTTCCTGAACAAAATGGCAAAACAGTGCAGGCTGCTTTTCCGTGGCCTTATGTACATTACTTGGTGCCCTTAGCTTTGAACAGATGTGTTTTTTACAAAGTAATTGATTTGGTGAGTCAGTAATTATTTGCTGGTGGGAGGCTGGCATCACTGGGCCTGCATCCGGCTCCAGCCACTGCATACACCTTGAACTAAAATGTATGTTGTGTGCTTAACCCCTCCCCCAAAAAACGCATGCCATTTAGAGGACCCATGAGGAAAGCACTTAGCTCCCAGCTGGTTTGTTCCCCGCCCCCCCGCCCCCCTCCGTGAACTAGAAGGCTGCGTTCTGTTAGGTAACTCAAAGGTTGCAGCACTTCTAACAGGAAACTAGGAGGCAGGGAAAGAGTTGTCATACTTCTCACATCCATACCACATGCACATGTTTTTCCAGAGTGCAGGGGTCTTCAGGCCTGGGCTGCCTTGCCTTCTCACCAGGAGAGCAGAGACGAAGGTTAGGGAAGGAAGGGAGGAATGCCCATGAGGAGGAAGGGATGCCTGGCATTTTACCCCTTTGACTTGTCCCAACTCACAGATCCCAGCCAGGATCCGAGCCCAGATCTGGACCCTCCAGACCTGAGGGCAACTTGGGAAGGCTGCAGAGTGAGTAGCAGAACCAGGATTGGGACTAGAGACCCTGCCTGAGATGTTCTCTTCCCATCCTGGTAAACCTACCCAGATGGTCTCAGTTTTAAACTTGTAAATCACAGGTGTCCCAGAAACCTTTTATTGCTTTGCAAGTAAAAATCTGTTGCGAAAAAGTACTGAGAGGTTTCTGTTTTATGTGGGAACCTTGTTTGTGTTGGATGTGGAGTCCCGGGTTCATTCTGATATCCTTGCTATGTATGTAGCTTTGCTAGTCAGGCCCCCTGGTGATGGCCCTTTTGCAGTTTTCTATGAGAGGACCAGGGTTTCAGCTTTGGCAGGGTTACCATGTGGGAGGTGTGTTGTGCTCAGATCCAAGGCAATGGCAGACATTATCAGGAGGTGGCAGGTCTGAGTGATGTCTGGTGACAGCCACCCTCACCTCCGACCTCCTTTGCTTTGGTGTCTGGTCTCCGCCCCAATAGCTCCCTAGGGAGCACTTGACAGGTAGGAGGGGCTACTCTCCTTTTTTTTGACAGACACACATGTGTGGGTGCACTTCGGAGGCCTTAGGCAATGTGTGCATGCCTGGGGCACCATTCTTCCCTGGTCTGTACTGAGTTTGTGTTTGAAGGAAGCACTTCCCCAGTTCTTGGGGGAAGTCACTACCTGAGCTGGCTTAGAAATCAGCATAAACTCTGGTGGGAGAATGGAAGCTGGGTGAGACCACTGGCTTTAGTTAATGTTTTCAGCATCCTTATTTTCACAGTCAGCTAGAACAGAGCAAGAGCTAGGTCTTGAGAGCAAAAGGACAACAGGAGCAGTGGATGTCACCTGTAGTTGTGTGTTGTCCTTTGTACCTGATGCATGGAAGGTTAGATGTCTTCCCTTCTGAGGAAAGCCTGGCAGTGACAGGCATTCACCTTGCTGGGGGCCCTGCTGAGCAGGCAGGGCTCTGAGGTCCTCCTTCCCCAGCTGTGACCTTGGAAAGTCAACTTAAAGAAAGGTCCCTTGATTCAGATTCTCGGTTAGGGACTGTGGGTGGATTTCTGAAGGCACGTGCCACCTTGTTGGTGCTCCTGGGTGCTGGGGTGAGGGCTCTCTACCTTTCCAGATAGAGACACCCAGAGGTGCTTTGTACCACCCACCTCTGGGATAGCCAAAGTGTGTCAGGAACTGGAGAAAAGTGAGGAAGATTTTAATCTGGCACACATGGTCCCATTTGCATAACCAGGGACTGGTAAGACAGGGACACCTGCATGTCATTTAGGGTAGAGTTGCAGGAGTGGAAAGACTTGGAGAAGGGAAGTGAAGTTGCATTGGGATTGGGGATGTGGGGTGAATCCATGGCTGCTCAGAGACGCTGCAAGTAGGTGACCTCAGCCCGCTGCCGCCCTGGCACTGGCTGAGTGATGGCATGTGGAGTGGTCCCAAGGTGGAGCACTTGAGTCCTTCCTGGTCTTTCTGGAATAGTTTGTTGGAGAGACTCTGGAATTAGACACCCCTAAGTTGAGCTCTGGCGGGGCCTGAGAGGGTGGGGATCAGAAGCAGCAGTGGACTGTAGACTGTACTTGTAAATGCCTGTTTGTGCTGATTGCCCAATGATGTGGGAGGGGTCATTGTTTGGTTTGCTTCAGAGAGGACTTGATTTGGAGAGGACGTTTTTCCTGTATAGGACAGGGCAGTGAGTGGAGAGGCTCCTGCCATCACTCAGCACAGACAGTCCTGGGGTTTTCTTCCATGTCACACAGCCCCCACAGTTGTCTAGGAGGGGATGCTCTTCCCTGCTGGCAGGAGGGAAGCCTGAGTATTGAAGGCAGGAGCTGGCATGGGGGGGATTTGGGGTGAGGCCCACGGGCAAGGGCTGTGCGTGCCCTCCTAGAACCACCTTCCTTCTGCAAGAAAATGAGGACAGACAGACTTAGGGAGATCAGGCTCCAGTGTGTCCCCACTGGAGACCAGGAAGGTGCAAACATAGGCTCTGGGTAAGATGTTCTTTAAGAAAGGGCCATTTGCTCAACAGCTGATTGGTCTGGGCCTTCTGCCCCTTCCCCCTGCTGCCTTGGGTGGCCTTTTTGCCAGGCACTATGGAACTTTCCAGAACTTGCCAGTGTGCTTCCGGAGCAGAGCCCAGAGTGGTCAGCCCCAGCCAGGGGAAGCCACTGAAGACTGACTTTCTGGTGCAGATACTACATGGTTGCTCTGAAGTCCGCAGAACAAGAGTGGTGTAGTCATCCAGAAACAGATTTGGTTTCAGCAGGCAGAACATTCCAGGGGAATGTTAACTGGAGCCTGGTGCCTGGTCACTTGTACAGAGCCCCTTCCAGGAGGAGGTCACCAACCCCTCTTGAGGTACAGGCCCTGGGAGTAAGACAGCCTCTCTCAGATCCCTCAGGTGGTGGCATTGCCTGTTTCCTGACGTTTGTTCTCTTGGGAGGACCTGGTAGAGCCAGACTTTGTGCTGGGCTGTGGAAAGGTCCCTGCTACCACGAATCAGCTGGCCTCCTGGAACCTTCTGTGTGCACACTGGGAGAATGTGCCCTCAGAGCAGGAGCAGAGGAAGTAGAAACACATAAAAGTGCCCAGCATGCTGCCGCCCGGCACAAAGGCTAGGTGTGTTCTTCCCGCTGCATGAAGTGATGGTCGTACAAGGGGCACCTCTTACCAGGTGCCTCAGACATCCTATGTGTCAGTACTGCTGTTTCAGAAGAAGCCTAAATTCCAGTATTTCCTCAATGATAAGAGTTTCCTAATTTATAATTCATATAACTTCAGATTTACAGAATAGTTACAGATTAGTAACAAAAGTCCCCAATTATTTGTAAAGATTTTATTTATTTATTTTTAGAGAAGAAAAGGAGAAGGAGATGGGAGAAAGTGAGAGAAACATCAGTGTGCAAGAGATACGTCCATCAATTGCCTCTCGCTCGCCCCCATCTGGGGACCGGGCCTGGAACCCAGCCATGTGCCCTGATTGGGAATTGAACTGGTGACCCTTTGGTTTGCAGGCCGGCACTCAATCCACTGAGCCATACCAGCCAGGGCTGCCATATTCTTTATCCAGCCAGATTGACCAGGGGCTAACATTCTGCCCCATTCATTCGTGCGTGGGTCTTCTTTTTTTTAAGCTCAATTTTATTTAGTAAAGAAAATGCAAACAATTACTGTTTAACAAGAGACATACTGAAAACAAAATAACATAAGAAAGCTTATCTAAAAGGATAATTGGTCTTGTGTTTCTGGCAATATGTAAGACTAGCTATTTAGCCCTGGCCCCGTGACTCGGTTGGTTGGAGCATCGTTCTGTGAACCGAAAGGTGGCCTGTTGGATTCCTGGTCAGGGCACAGGCAGCGCACGCATAGCCCCAGGGTTGGGTCCGCGGCTGGCGCGTGTGTGGGAGGCAATCAGTTGATGTTCCTCTCTCCCCCTCCTTCCTCTGAAATCAATCAATAAATTTAAAAAATAATAATAAAATACTAGATATTTAGATAAATCCTACCGATATAAAATACATAAAATGTAGGACACAACATTATTTTAGAAAAATGTTTAAATGCATGGTTGAAGAACATGTGTGTACAGTCCAAATACACAAAACACAAGAAGAATGCTGCCATGAGCAAAACTCTGCGGAGAAGTCAAATTGCTGAATAATACTTGCAAAGACAGCAAGTATGGGAAATATCAGAGACTAAATAGAGAAAATACATTTTTTAAATATTTTATGTGAAAAATAAGATACTGAAAATGTGATGAATAAACAAAAGACTATCAAAATGTCTTGCTTGAAGTAATACCAAATAGAATTCTAGAAATTTTTAAAAAATGAAAATAAAACTACATAGACACTAAGTTGAAACTTAGGTACAGCTGAAGAGATCATTGTAAACTAGGTAGTACTTCTAAACCGAGCACGGGTCTTCAGTGAAGTTTTTGAGAGGAAGTGTGGTGCCCTAATGCGGCTTTGTGTGGACCTGTTCGTGTGCTTCGTTTTCGTGAACAGAAACATTCTAATGCACACAGTACAGTGATAAAATTGGAAAGCATGGTATTGATGCCATGTTATTATCCATCCACAGGGCAGGTACCAGTTCTGTCCATGGTGCAGGTGATGGCATTTCTAGTTTTTTCCCTTTAATGCCTAATTTTGACATTTAAGTACGTGAAGGCTGGAGCTGGGACTGGTCTGGCGGGTTCTTCCTCTGTGGGTAGGCGGCGGAGGTTGATGTGCTTGGATGGGCAGCAGCTTTATTACTTTACTGTTTGGTGAATGCAATGCTAACTAGAGGCTGGTATTGTGTGAGGGAATTGGGGTTTGTTTTAATTTTGTTTTTGAGAATGCTTGAGATCTCCTTCCTGCACAAAACTGCTTCAACCCTTGGTTATTCCTGTTCTAAAGGACTGGGCAAATGGGCAGTTCCTCAGCAGTGCTAGCCAGTCTCTGGCCCTTGTCATTCAAGGCCCTGTGCCCCTACTGGGTTCCAGGCCTCAAGGGGTTGGGCGCGCTGGGTGTGGCTGGGCCTGAGTCACAGCTTGCTCTGGGCATTGCCTGGACAGTCCTTGGAGAGTAGGGCACAGATGGAAGAGGCTTCCCTGTCCCCCCCAACTGTTGGAAAGCAGGAGGCCTGCAACACAGTTTTAAGTTAATGAGACCTAAATGTGAGCCTTGCTGCTGCTTGGTCAGCATGTTCCCTGAAACCTGTTCTTACCTAGGTCCCTTCTAGGGCATTGGGAGAATAGCCATGGCTCAATACCTGTCCCCTTACAGCCCTCTCCAACCAGGGACAGGCGATGGCCTGTTTGTTGGCATTTTGAGGTTGGAAGTGGTGGGAAGTTGTTTCTCACACAGTAAGGTTAGGTTGTTCTTCCTTAGAGAAGAGGCAGACTGGAACAAGCCCCTGACAGTCCTACTGTCACAGGCATTTTGCCAGTGGTTGGTATTCCAAGGCTTGAGTCACCAGATGGAACAGAGGTGACAGTTGTGCCTGATCCCTTGATGGTTCTGTCCTTGGGCAGAGGGCAAGGCTCCCTGTCTGGTGGTTCTCTTGGTTGCTCAGGGGGTAGGACTGCGATAAGTTTTGCAGGGTCCTTGTGTCTCAGGTGGGGACTAAGCCTGGGCTACCTGCCAGCATCTGAAGACCCGCCAATCAGTGCCTCGGTCCAACTCTGAGGGTGACAGTGGTAGTGTCCCCTTTTCCTGGGTGAAACAAGCGTGATGGAGAGCTGCCACCACTGCTGCTGGAGCCCCCTCTCTCTACCTTCTCTGTCATGCCTGCCTCCAGGACTGTGGGAGGCTGGACTGTTGGGGAGGGGCTCTGAGGGTGAGGCTAGTGAGCATTGTCCCCATGGAAGCTGGAACAGCTGTGGCCCCTCAGTTTGCTCCAGGTCCAGCCAATTTGAGGGTGGCGTGAGAGGTGGGAAAGGCAGGGGCTGCCACGCCTCTCCCTTGTGTAGAACCCTCCCCTGGGGGCAGTAGGGGGACTCTGGGTTCTAGACCCACTGAGGGCAGACACAAGGCAGGTAGGCTGCAGGGATGATATGGGGTTCTTCCCGAAACTTCTAGTGTGTCTACTCAAAAGTACAGCCGAGGCCACCCTGGGGTTGGCAATGTGGACTAGGCATCCAGTGCTGGGTCTGGAGCTCTGGGGACCTTCCCAGTGATTTGGGAAGGTCCCCAGCTCATGACCATATGGTGGGTATCTGAGACTTTGCCCTACAGTCCCTAACCTTGCTGTCATTCTGGTTTGTCACCTGTGATCTCAGAGCTTGATTGCAGATGAACAGTATTGCAAGAGTGGTAGGGTAGGGACTTGGTATGGTTGTAGTCTGCGTGCATGTGCAGTTCACTACGTTATAACACCCAGCCTGCGATGTTGGCAGGTCTTGGAGTCATTTTTTGTGTCTGTAGCTATGAGGCCAGGTGATAGCCACGGCTGTCCTGTGCCGTTGCCACGACCGTGACAGCGTCAGCGTGTTTGCGTGAACTCCTTTGATGGCGTGGATTACTGCCTTGGAATGGGTCTCATGGGTGGCTCCTTTAATGCAAGAACCATTTGACCCTAAATGTTTTCTTGTTGAATTGCAGGAAGCTCTTCGTGGGCGGTCTTGACTGGAGCACCACCCAAGGTAGGTGCTGTGGCTGAGTGCCGGGCGCTGCAAGTGGACTGGCCTTGGTTTTCAAGTTGTGTTGTGTGAATTTGTCTCTTGATATCTCGGGCTTCTTTAATTCTTGATTGATTTATTATCTTGATCTTTGGGATACAAGGACATTCAATTGGACATTGGCGGGGGTGCAGAGGAAATACAGTATTGGCTTTGAAACAGTTAATTTTGTCCTGATGTTTCACAGCAGAATTAGGGGATAAACTAGACTGTAGCTTCCTAGCTCAAGGCCAAGGTAGGTTCTGGAGACAGGAGGATGATTAACATGCAGAATGTGATGGCCAGGGCTTTGCCGAGCAGTCAGTGAGTTCAGACATAGCAGAAAGAAGCCTGTTGTAGCAGAAACAGCCTTCAAAGTGGTTGTTCTGCATTTTCTTAAACTTCACTTTCCTGTATGCCTTTGCCACAGCCATGCTTAGTTGCAGCCTTTCTAGTTTATATGAAGACGTGAGGTACCCATCGTGTGGAGTCCCCCATTCTTCCTCATGTGTCTCCTGTCCTTTACCCTCTTCCCTGCCCCCCAGATTATAGTCTGTTTAAAAGTGGCTAGTTGCACACTTTCCAGGTCAGACTGATGAACCAGGAGAGTGGCATGCGCGCATGTGTTTTCACGCCAGCTTCAACGCTGTGCTTAACACTCTGGTGTGTGTGTCTGTTTCTGTCCCAATCTCTGAGCAGAGACTCTCCGCAGCTACTTCTCCCAGTATGGAGAGGTTGTGGACTGTGTGATCATGAAAGATAAGACAACCAACCAGTCTCGAGGCTTCGGGTTTGTCAAGTTTAAAGACCCCAACTGTGTGGGCACAGTGCTGGCCAGCAGACCACACACACTGGATGGGCGAAATGTAAGTGTCCAGCTGCAGCTGAGCTCTCTGCTTCTCTCTCTCATTTGACCTTCAGCTCACTGGGTCTGAGCCTTCATGGATGTTTACGTTAAGGACTGTTTCCTGTGGGGGTGATCTGAAAGCATGATGTTTTTGTGTTTGGGCTGGAGGTTGGAGTAGGAAATGGATAGGGACATGGTGTGAATTGATTAGGGAGAGTGCTCGTGTGTTGTGCTGCTGGCTGCTGTTGCTGATACCTTCTTTTCTAGAAAAAAGAGCTTCATATTCACAACTGGCTTGTTTGAAACTTTCTACAGATCGACCCAAAGCCATGCACACCTCGGGGGATGCAGCCAGAGAGGACGCGGCCAAAAGAAGGCTGGGTAAGGGGCCGGATGGGCGACCTTGCATGTTCAACAGGCAGTTTAAAGGATACATGTGCCTTTGTTGTTGTTTTTCAATTACAATTTACATTCCATATTACTCGGTATTATTTTCAATTGTACTGCATAGTAGTTAGACAACATGTGCCTTTGTTCTGGTGTTTGTGCTTATTGGGATTAGGAGTAACAGAAGGTCTTCTCCTTTGACACTTGACCAGCTGAGAATTATTCAGATTTGTTCAGTGCTGTAAAATTTTTATCTTAACAGCCAAGAAGAAAATTTTTATTAGTCTACCTTAAAAAAAAAAAAAAAAAGACAGTTCACACCCATTTACCATCTAGACGAGGGGTGTCCAACCTTTTAGTGTCTCTGGGCCACACTGGAAAAAGAGTTGTTTTGGGCCGCACATTAAATACATTTGCAACATGTAATCACAAAAATATCTCATAATGTTTTAAGTCAATTTGTGATTTTGTTTTGGGCCATATTCATAGCCATCCTAGGCTGCGTGTGGCCTGTGGGTGGCAAGTGGGACGCCCCTGGTGGAGCCTTAGGTTTTATCTGTCCCAAGTGCTCCCAGCCTGCCCGAGAGGACCAAGAGCATCTTCTCCGTTCAGTCCCTCGCTCTTCTCTGCTTAGTGGCCTGGTCATCCTTGACTCCAAGGCTCCTACCACCCAGCTCTGCAGCTTCCCTCCAGACACGAACCTGGTCGCTGGTCACTCGAATGGCCAGTGTGATGACTCCTGGGGGGTCCCTGTGAGCTGCGTGTGGCCCCTGGCGCTGGGTCAGTTGGAGCAGACCTATCCTCTGTTGTTCCCTGCCCACCTCTCCCCTTCTACCACCCAGTAGTTTTCAGAGAAGACTATCACCCAGAATGCTCCCATCCTTGCAGAGAGCCCTACTGAACAGAGCTGGGCTGGAGGCTGTTAAGAAGCTGTACGTAGGCCCCCCCACATGTGACTGATCACAAGTCTAGGTGGCGACTTGAGACCTGTATTTCTAGCAGGATCCTAGCTGCTGCTGGTAGGCAGAGGCCTCAGACTCCTGAAACCATTTTTATTTTTCCAACTTTCTATTCGGAAAGTTTTCAAATTACAGAAAACTAGATTCATTAATTGTTACTATTGCAGAGTTATCTGTATTAATATCCATCTTTGTCTGCATAGACCATTCCTAAATTTTGGAGTGTGCATCTCCTAAAAGCATGGACCTCTCACAGAACCCCCTTCCCCCCATAGCTAAAATGCTCAAGGTGACAATCAGTGTCACCCCTGTCCACACCACCATGCTCACATTTCTGGGATCGTCTCACAGGCAACCTTCACAACTTTTCAGACTGAGCTCCAAGCAGAGTTCAGATTCCGTTTGGTTATTAACGTCTTTTAGTCATTTGGCAGCTTTATTAAGATAGAATAGGCACGGGCCATAACCTGCACACCAGGTGAAACCTTGCCCACCCTCAAAACTGCTAATCAATAGCAGTCGGGACACCCCTGGCTAGTGTGGCTTAGTTGGTTGGAGTGTCATCCCATACACCAAGAGGTTGTGGGTTCGATTCCTGGTCAGGGCACATACCTAGGTTGTGGGTTTGATCCCAAGTCAGGGTGTGTACAGAAGGTAACCAATCGATGTTTTTCTCTCGTATCAATGTTTCTGTCTCTCCTCCTTTCCCTTCCTCTTTCTCTAAAAGCAATGAAAAAATGTCCTCCGGTGAGGATTAAATAAAGTCTTTAAAAAAAAAAAGCAGTTGGGATGACTTAACCTATGAGCTCCTTGGGTAGAAAGGAGAAGTGGAATAGGAGTGGAGGAGGTGGGAGGGCTAGCATTGTAGAGCAGGAGCTGAGTATTGGGTCTACCCAGGGAGTTCAGGTGGGCCTGTTTCCTTCACGTCGGCCCCCCAAGTAACAAGCTGGGCTCAAGCATTTTCCTCCAAGGTAGGTGTGAGGTCATTCCACAGGTAGTAGGGTCAGAGTCAGGGGTAGCAAAAGACAAATGATGGAGTGGCTCTTCAGTTACTAGAACTTTGCATCATCATTGTTGGTCACCAGCTTGAAAAAACCAGACTCATCAGTAGTTTTAATCATGGAGGCCCCCTTGTGTCTTCCTTACTCTCCTGAACTCCTCAGTTTCACAGTGCAGAGCTTTAGGTTATGTAGCTGTTGTGGTTCAGAATAATTGAACAGAGTACTGTAGCCTGCTGTTAAATGCGTTTGAAAAACAGTGGTGCCACAGTGCTGGATCTGGTCTCCTTGGGTCTCTGGGAAAATGCTATTCTTGGTTCTCTTTGAACTCACTGGACTTTCAGTGTGTTCGGTAGCTTTAATGTCTCTCAAACCTATGCAGACCCTCAAAATCCTGGGGAGCATGCTGGCGGATCCACACATGGACTGACCATCTTTTCCTTCTTGACACAGCAGAAAGGATCCAGGAGCGATAACAGTAAATCAAATAAGATATTTGTCGGTGGAATTCCTCACAATTGTGGTGAGACAGAGCTCAGGGAATACTTCAAGAAATTCGGAGTGGTGAGTTCTTCCCTCACCGGCAGCACCCAGGCAGCAGCTGCTCAACTTGGCCTAGTTGGGACAGGCCCAGTGGAGCCCTATGTCCTGGGGAGGCTTAGCCTGGCAGCTCTGTCCTCTTGCCCCACATCCCCCCCAGAATAGAATAACCAGAACCCCATCCTTTCCCTTCATAGCCATTTACCATCCAGGAGAGTAGTCATGACTTTTCTAGGCAGATGTAAAACTTTACAGGCTGGTATCCCAGAGGCCTTCTGGTTGGTTGTGAGGCACTAGGGAGTGTTGCCGAGAAGCCAGCCTGCTATCTTTCAATAGCAGTAGGGGGTGTTGTAGATCAGGTTCACTTGGGACCTTGGGCTAACTCATCCTGCCCGGGGCCCCAGGCAAGGTACCCTCCCCTAGTAGCTGCACCTGAGGACGGAGCCTGGCCTGGTGGGGGACTTTTAGAGCAGAGACTGTTCTGAGGTACTCGTACCAGCAGCAGGACCTCACTGTATGGGGGCCCTGGCCCAAGCCCATTGCTCCCTCTGGAAGCTCTCATTGCCATTTAGGCTGTCAGGTTTCACAGGAGATGTTTGGCCCTGTATCCTGGTCAGTGTTTCCTCAGTGACACAGACCTCCCAAGGGTGGTCCTGGTTTCTGCAAGAGGATAAAATCCTTTAGAATCTCATGGGGGTTGGAGTTAATTGGGACCATATAGGGAACTCAGTTGTCACAGGGCTAGCAGAGGAAAAGACGGGGCTAGGGTGCCAGCATTCGTGGGGCCATCCCACAGGCTTGCCCAGGCTTCTGCTGCTCACACCCCCTGTTAATGGTGTGGCCCTGCCTGCTCTGGCTGTGTCATGTTTGTCAGGTGGCACCCGAATGTTCAGTGGTTGGGACCAGGGTTTAGGAGTGCCAGAGTACACGATAAGGTCCTCACTCAGTGAATTGTTGGCAGAGGGGGAGGGGGGGGTGCGTAATGGGCACTGAGGGCCAAGTCAGCAGGACAATGGGGACACTGATCCACCAGCGTTCTGGGTCATTCCATCCTGGCATAGTGAATGGGAGGGTTATCCCACGGGTCTCCCGACTATCATCTCCCCTGTGGAATGGTGGCCTGAGCCCCTAGCCCCATGAGTGTTGGACAGCATACCCTGGAAGGCTGGCCTTTTGCCTCAGGACTCCCCAGACCAGAGACTTCCCAGCAGGCATTTGGCTTGAGACTTAACGTGGTAGCCAGAGGTGCTCACGCGCACTGTAGCACCCAGATCCTCGAATGGCTGTTCTCTTTTGCAGGTCACGGAAGTGGTCATGATCTACGACGCAGAAAAGCAGAGGCCTCGAGGTAAAAGAGATGGAGCTTGTTCTTCTTGACCTTTCCCCTCAGATGGCAAACTATCTCACAATTAGGTGGTGGTTGTAGTGAGCATTGCCTCAGAAAAGGGTGATTTGGAGACAAATGATTAAAACATAGACTCTTCCTGTGCAGCCCCCAGCTTGTCTGTGCTTCCCAAGGTCAGACATTACTGTCTTTTTTTTTTCTTTTTGGCTCATTCTTTTAAAGTTTTTTACAACTTGACATGAATTTGAACATGGTTTCTGTTCTTCAGTGTGCACTGAAAGACTTGTGTCCTTCTCCATTGTGACCTTCCTTAGTTACAACCGTCTCCTGCCTTCAGCTCACGCCAGTATAGTCCGTCTCCTGCGTTCAGCTCACACCAGTGTAGGCAGAAGTTTCATTTCATGTCGTCAGGCCAGATCTGCTGCAGCTCAGCTTGAACATGGAGTTTCCTTTATCCATCTCATGCTTTTTTCTTGTTTTTCTCCTCAGTCACTGGGGCTGGTGGGAGGAGGGGCACGTCCCTACCTGGGTTCCCTGAGCAGCCCTCCCTTGCGCGTCTGGCCTGGGCCAGCCGGCACCCAACCTCCATGCCCTTTTGGGTTTGGAGGGGGTTTGTTTTGTTTTTGTTTTGTTTTGTGGCTGCTGCTGTTTGTTCCTGCCCATCTGTTTTGGTTCATCAGCCGCTTTGGGCCCGGCCGGGAGCTGATCTGCTGGTCCGGGCCCTGCAGCCCTTGCCCTGCGGAGACCCCTAGAGCGCTGGGCTGCCGCCCGCAGCATGCGCCCGCCGTGCTGGAGAATAGTTTGCCATTTGAACTTCCATCCTCTTACTCCATGATTAAGTAATGTCTCCTCCCTTCATGTCGATTAAGCTGTTAAGTCATAGTCTTAATTTTAACGTAGACGTACATGCTTAGTGACATATTAAGTGTTTCATAGTAACTATAGTAATGTTAAGTAAGTTGTTTTCCTTTCTCTCTGTGAATTTTTGTGATTAACGATCTCTCTTTAGATTTCTCTTCTCCAGGTGTTAAATTATATCACACAGGTACAGGCCATCCTGCAGTCAGAGGAGGGAGCGGGCTTTGCTCCAGTGGGGTGTAAACGAAGTTTCAGTGTGTTTCTGTGCCGATTCCTCAGTGGTGATGTCGCCTCTTGACACAGACGCGTCCCTAGACGTCCCGCCCCAGGCTCCTTACCCACGAGTCACCGCCTCTTGTGCCCTAATGGACCTCGCGAGCCCTGTGGTTTCAGATACTCCTGCACTCTGAGAAAATGTTACCTTGTAATGTGTGTTCATCACCTATGCTGTGTTTCACTATTGCCTCCGATCTTGTGAAGCCTCAAGATGTGGGGATCCTGAGGGCTGCTCTTAGATTCTCCAGGTTGCGCCCCCGCCCCCCCACTCCCAGGCCACCTGTGGTCCTCACGCTGGGCCTGGGGTTGGGGGTGCAGGCAGGACAGGCTGGTGGGGAGAGCATTTTGGGCTTGACCCTTGGGCCCATGTTCCCCTGTGGCGCACATTGTCCTCAGCCATCTATCTCTAGGTTCCCGCGAGCCTCCATGATTCCCCATGACCACTAGGCAAGCAGAGGGCAGGAGCACCACCCAGAGCGGCAGTTGGTCAGCGGGTATCCTAGAAACAGCTCCTTCCTACTTTCCCTTCCAGGAGCTTTCACTAAGTCTTTGAATCATCTCACACACCTCCAGTCGGTTTAAGACAGTGTTCCTGTCCTGGAGGTTCTGTGTGTATCTGCCGGATCACAAGCCCTGGCCTCTGGCCCACTCAGCCCCGCTTCTGCCTTTGCTCACCTCATTCTTTTCGCCTGATCCCCATCCACACCAGCTTTGTCTCCTCTCCTGTTTTGCTGTCATGGTTCCATTTCTTTTCTCAAAGTCACATGTAGATTCTTGTGTACGTGCACGTGTGGAGGGAACACTACCAAAGAGGGCTCCTGCATCCCAGCTGTCCCTCCCTGCTAGTCTTGTCACCCAACTTTGTGGCCTTCTCTGTTTCTCCTTCCATCACGGTTTTCCTGTGATCTTGCTGGGTAGTCTCAAGGGTGGCCGCGCTACCCACGCAGCACAGGCCTGCCCCTGATTCTGTGACTCTGCCACAGAACACTATCTCCGCCCCTGCCCCCCCGCAGTGCTTATTATTTTCAGCCCCTTCTTGCTGCTGGTCCTTCCCCTCACCCATCTTTTGTTCTTCAGGGTCTCCTGGCAGCTGTCCGCCAGGTGTCCTTTTGTGCTCAGAGCCAATGGGCCCTGGAAGCAAGGGCAATAGACTGAGGGACCAGACACGCCACGTTAGCCGGGTGGTCGCGCTCACCCAGACCAACCAAACTTCGTTTATACTGCCACTTCCTTGTGTTTGGAAAATGCTAAATTACTTTCTCTTTGAAATTCTCTTCGATGACATGGTGCCTCTTGCTCTTGCTGCTGACAGCAGAGTTGACCTGCTGGAACCCGCTGTGGCCTGTATCTTTGTGTATTTTGTTACGTAGATATGTGCAGATAGATACTGTATACATACGTATGTGACTTTGACAGGACTCCTTGGGCTTACCCAACGGTGTTGGATAAGCCTAGCGAGGCACTAACTGTGGTAGAGACCATACTGTTAACGCCTAGGACAATATATGGCTGCTGTCAGCACTAGCTACAAAGCAAATTGCAAGCCGAGGGGGAGAACCCTGGGTTTCAGTGGAGCAACAGTGCACCCACAGCACCCGCGACTGAGGCGGAGCGCTGGACCACTCCCTGCCTGCACTTGTCTTCCACAGAATATTCTAGCACCAACACGGCACACCCTGCCATGTTTCATGGCCCTCGCTGTTGGGCTGTCCGGGCTGCGGCTCCCTAAGAGATGCCCCGGCTGTTCCAAAGTGTCCAAGCGGAACCCCAGCTCAAGCTGGGCCCAGGCGTCTGGCGGGTCCCCTGCCTCAGTCACTCGCCGGGTAGGCCCACACCCCCTCCCTCACTTGCTTTGCTGAAGCCCTGGGTTGATCCTTCGGCCCGTCCCTAATACTGTTCATCATCCTGTTTTGTGTCACAACACCCTGCTACCTTGATTCACTCTTCGTCGTTGGCTAGGTTTTGGATTTATTACTTTCGAGGACGAACAATCAGTGGACCAGGCTGTCAACATGCATTTTCACGACATCATGGGCAAAAAAGTGTGTAGTTGTAGTTTTATTTTACCTTAAGACCAAACCAAGTCTCAGGCAACTGAGGGATGTCACTGGAAACAGAAATTCCTTCACAGAAAAGATCTGGGCAAGAGGTACTGGGGCCCTCTGCTGTCACGTGGGACCTGGACCTCTGGTGATGGGTCGGGTGGCGGGCGGTGGGTGTCCAGTGACATCACAGGTTGCCTCAGGCTTGGTTCCAGTGACCACTCCTTCAGATGTCTGTACTGTATTCCGATTGTTCCATCCAACCTGCGATGGGCAGCCAACCTTTGAGAATAGGTTTCTTGTAAAACTGAAAGAAATGTAAACATCCTGAAGGATTGGTTGTTTTAATTGGGTCACTTACTGTGAAATTCCAGTACCAACCACATGCTCTCGATAGTACTTAACTCCATGCAGTCAAGTGACCTCTGGTTGTTTCATCTTCATACTGTGTTGCCACCACGGAGGTAACTTTCAGAAAGTGGCCCTGAGCTCCTCATTTTCCCGGGCCCTTAGAGCTTTTGGAGAAGTTGAAGGCGAAACGAGTAACTGGTAGAAATCCTGCCGTGTGGGATTTCTTACAGTTAGAAAGGCCTTTGGGGTCCCCGTCTGGGCAGGATCCTCGTTTGGGTCCCCATAAAGCCTGCTCAGAGCACCCCGGTGGCAGTCCCTGTCGGTGTGTGTTCCCAGTTGCTCCTCGTTTGGTTCAGCATGCCCAGCCCTTCTGATTGAGGCACGGGAGGGAGCACAGCGCCGGGGCCTGCCCAGGCAGCAGGCCCTAGCCCGCTCTCTTATGTTCATCAACAGGGCAGGAGTTCCTACTTGCCACAGGCTCAGGTTTCCCTGCAGACTTAATACCACTTGAACCTGACTAAGCGGGAGACACACACCTTATTCTAACATTCACTGAAGCTCCCAGTTTAAAATCAGCATGAGGACTTCAAGGATGCATACCAGTTAAGAATGCGAGGTTAAAGGAGCTCACGCTGAATAGTTGAAGGACCTGTGACGTTTAAAACTTGGAAGGAGTGTGGTTCTGCTACCCCCACTCTAGTTGCCAGTCCCAGCTCTGTGGGGTAGAGGGTGTCTGAGTCTGGCCTGCTCAGAGCTGACACCGATGGGCTTCTCATGCCCGTGGGAGTCTGGCTGCTGTTGCGAGACCTTTATTGATCCCTGCCCATTCTTCAGTGGGGATTTCCCACTGTAACAGGAGAGGGTCCCACTTGTAATTAAACTGGAGTGGAATGACTACACCTGAGCTCCCACAGGAAGAGAGTAAAGGAACTTTTAATTACAAGGTCTGCTTTGCTTTGTAAGCAGGAGCCAAATTCCCTTAAGGAGAGTATGTTAAGACTCATTAATTTGAGCTCTTTTAAACTCCCTTGATCCTGCTGTCCCGTTGCCTTCAGCTAAGGAGGACTTTGTTCCCATCCATGGAGCAGCCTTGGGGCATCAGGAAGGTGGGGTTTTTGTGCCTCTGTTGTACAACAGCACTGACGGAATTCTGATAGTGCTGGTTAATCAGCTCACCAGGCTGAGACCCCAAGGGTGACTGTATGGGTCCATTGTCTCTCATTAAAATTTATCATAAGAACAAAGTCCAGGATTCTCGAAGGCAGAGACAGCCTTGGAATCGGGGCATCTTTTTGTCATCAGGGGCAACAACAGCGTAAATGGGGCAAGCACCACCTCCCTTTGTGCCGGTCCCTCCCCTGGCTGTGGCTCCTTACTCGTCCAGAGAGGAAGGGTCCTGGGCTGCTGACCCAACACAGTATGAAGATTGCTTACTGATCCAAATGTCCATTTTATTGCATGTTTGTTTACTTTTTGTTAGATGTAACGTAAGGCTCTTTATCACATCCATTCCCTCTGACATTATTTTGAGTTAATTGAGATTCTTTAAGCGTTAGCCTGGGGAAGGTAAGTCTTTATCTTCCTTTAGACATTTTAAATTAAAAACCTAAGTAAACCAACTGTGTTTCTCAGGTATGAGCTGAAGGCGCGGGGCAAGGTGGGTGGGCTCCGGAGAGGTCCCCCACCATCGGGGTGCAGCCAGGGGCTGGCTCCTGCCACTCCCAGGGAGGTCTGTGACAGGGCTGCTGTTATTGGAACGGCCCTGGTCTCTGCCCTGGGTTTATGAGGCTGTTGAAGTTGGACGCTGCCATTTTAACTTGGCTGAGAGACCCTTGTCGTGCATAAAATGCTCAAGGGTCCCTGCTCTGCAGCGCATAGGGCTTACTTAGCATGTCACAGTCACATTTGTTGTACCTGAGAAACATTTTTTTTTAAATATAATGATTAAAACGGAAAAAAACTTTTTAAAGAAGAAAGCTACTGGCCTAAATAAAGTTTATAGTTAAGTATTTAGTTTTAAGTTGTAATAAGATGCTAAGTGTAGTCGTAAGTTACCTGAGGGTGTGTCTGAAGGGAAGGGGCCTGGGACCCACGCGTCCTCCTGAACCAGACCTCGGTTTGTCTAGGTGGAGGTTAAAAGGGCTGAACCTCGTGACAGCAAAAGCCAAGCACCCGGACAGCCAGGGGCCAGCCAATGGGGGAGCCGAGTCGTGCCCAGTGCTGCCAATGGCTGGGCAGGCCAGCCCCCACCCACGTGGCAACAAGGATACGGCCCACAAGGTAAGGCTTCAGACCAGACCAGCCACCATACCCCCCGCTTCCAGTAGACTTAGCACAGGGGTGGGGCTCCCTACTCAGCCGGTTCTTCCTTGTCACCAGGTTTACCTCAAGGGCGGAATGATTCTTTGTGGTATACATGGGCCCTGGCCGAGTCCTTGTTTAGTGTTTGGGCCAGTGGGGCTACAGTGAGCATCCCTGCCCTTGCAGGTCTGAGATGCCTCACGTCCTACAGTCCTTTCTCTTTTCTAGGGCAAGGCTTCCAGGGATAGGTCAGGAGAACCTGGTGCATTTTGGAGACTGGTGGCCAGCATGTGGTAGACAGCCCACAGTAAGGGTAGATGTAGCCCGTCCCCACCCCCCCAGCTGGATAGACTTCAATCACAGGCTTCTGGGCAGTGTGGGCCTTTTGCTTGGCTGGAAGGAGAGTCCTTCTACCTCTCGGGCCCTTTGGGTCTATCCCTGTTCCCCAGGCCGACATCAGCTGGGCTGTCAGGTCCTCTGTGTGGGGTCCGAAGTGTGATTAGGGATACCCTAGCCAGAGAGTTGGGGGGCCCTGGGACAGGATCTGGGAGCCTCTACCCTCGTTGGAAACTCAAAGTAAGTGGCAATGTCCAGAGAGGCGAAAGGAGCCCAGGTGGGCCTGTCTGCAGCCAGGGCACCTGATGCCCCCAGTTTCACAGAACCATCTGCACAGCTTGAGCCTTTATCCCTGCTCTCTCCAGAGCTGTCTCTCTTAAAATCTGCATTTCATTGCAAAATAGAACAGTTCTGGTGAACTATCTACTGATAGCAGATGCTCATCCAACAGCAGGTGCAGGACGCATGCTTGGCCAGCAGCCTGGCCTGAGATCCCACATGTGCACCTGAGTCCCTGGCCCTAATTTGTGGGTATCCCCTCCATCTTTTTTTTTTTTAAGTCCTCACCCAAGGTTATGCTCGTTGATTCTAGAGAGAGAAGTGGGGGAGAGAGAAAGATCGATCAGCTGCCTCTGGCATGTGCCCCAACTGGGGATCGAACCCACAAACTTAGTCTGTGAGATGATGCTCCAACTAACTGAGCCACCCAGCTAGGGCTCCTCTTCATCCCTTTCAACCGTTCTGTCGAGGAGCTGGGGCCCTCTGACCTGATGGATTTTCTTGGCATTTGTCCCTGTGGAAGAGGGCATGGACAGCAATACTCAGCATTCTCAAGATCACAGGGCATGTCCCTCAGGACTGCTAAGTCTTCCCTGTGTCCAGGGCTCCAGAAGGGTTCCACCAGCATGGCAGTCATGCTCTGGGGGTGAGAGGGTGGGGCTCAGCCCCCAGTTGGTGACAGTGGGCTGACACAGCACCAATCCCCATCTTTGTTTTCTGGTTTAGGAATGTGGGTGCCAGCAGGACAGGCAATTGGTAAGTCTGTTTGGGAAACAGGAGGTGACAAAATCTGAAGTATGGTGGGCCTGGGTCTTGGTATTTGGGGACTGTGTGCGCCATGCTCTTCTCTCTCGACCTGTGTCCTATGTTCTAGGTGGCTATGGACCCCCGCCTGCAGGGAGAGGAGCTCCCCCACCGCCCCCACCATTTACGTCTTACATCGTATCCACCCCTCCTGGAGGGTTCCCCCCTCCACAAGGCTTCCCACAGGGCTATGGGGCACCCCCGCAATTCAGTAAGTCCTTGGGCTATGGGAAGCCTTTGCTGCACACCTGCCTGTTGTTTACTCGGGGGTACTGCCTGTCACAGTTCCTCTGCATGGAGGAGAGGGGCAGGCCAGCCTGTGGGCTGGTGCCACGGGCTCTGCGGGACTTTCATAGCGCAGAGACCTCACTCTTTCTCGTGGTTGTCCCTTGCAACAGGCTTCTGGACCTGATCTTTGTGATTCATGATTGAGGGAGCATCAGGTCTTGATTCATTTTTCTCTGTGCTTTGCTTTGTAGTTGAAGATCTGGTGGTTGAGCAGCCAACTTGCTGGGAAGATTAGGGCTCTCCTCCCACCTCAGCACCTTCAGAACAAAATAGCGCAGCTACATGCCGGGATCTGGGTTCCTCACTAGAGAGGAACCCCTCACCTAAACCAGAATGGCCACATGTCATTCCACCAGCATAAAGGGTCCTATAGGCTTTTTCCTATTAAGTCCTTGGGATCTAGGTGTGTCACTGTTAGGGCAGCATTGTCGACCAGCCACATTTATAGGCTCGATGACCACATACGGCCAGTGGCCCAGGACTGGGCAGTTCAGTTCTTTGGCCTAGAGCAAAGCCACATAATGACCTTGTGGCTCTTTACAGAAAAGGTGTGTTCTCTTGTCCTAATGATGTCTATTTCTAACAAGACAAGAGAGTGATAGAAACAGTATCTGCAGTCTGAGGACAGAGCGCGGGTTGCGTGTGATTTTTATCTCCTCAAAGCACATGGATTGTGCTGTGTTGGTTGGTTGACTTCTGTCTGATTAACATTCTCAAGCGGTGACTTCTACTTAAATTACTACCCAGCACGCTGTGTCCCAACTGTCCACAGTTTTCATGTTGGTCTCTTAACCCTTGTCCTCGGGGCCTGGCTGCTCACGTGTTTCAGCTGAAAATCTGAAGGTTCCTGGTGGCTGGGCCATGGGTGAGCATGGTTGCCTGTCTTTCTGTCCTGTTTGTTTGCAGGTTTTGGCTACGGGCCTCCACCTCCACCGCCGGATCAGTTTGCACCTCCAGGGGTCCCCCCTCCACCTGCCACTCCAGGGGCAGCACCTCTGGCCTTCCCGCCGCCTCCATCTCAGGCTGCCCCAGACATGAACAAGCCCCCAACGGCACAGCCAGACTTCCCCTATAGTCAGTACGGTGAGTGGCTGTGCCTCCTACCTTCGTCCCTCACAGGCAGATTTCCCACCAGTGTTTCCAGGTCGGGTGGTCCAAGGTACGGGGAGTGGTTGGAGAGTTCATGTAACCCAGGATCAAGCAAGCGTCAAGAGAGATTTAAGTTGCTTGGGGTTTTGCCAGGGCGCTAGTCATAGAAAAGCATGGATTATGCAGCAGGTGTCCCCGGGCCTGTGGGTTTGGGAACCTGAGGCCATGGCTGGGCCCCCACAAGGATTGTATGAAGGTGGCTGTGATTGCTTTTGGGCCAAGGGCATCTCCGGTAGGCTCGTCTCGTGGGTGCCTTGAATATCTGAGTACAGAGCGCAGGCAAGAGTGTCGGCTGGGTGGTCTCAGCTTTGTTCTGGGCAGGTATTGGCTTTGGCGTTGGCTTCGTGCTTCACTTGAGGGGCTGGTCATGGAGCAGGTGCTTCTGAGTCGGGTCTGCAAGCTGATGGCTGAGTGGGGGAGCTTGTGTGAGGACAGGGTGTAGCCTGGGGTCTCCCCACACTGGGTTCAGTCCCTTGCCAGTTGCTAGGTGCCAAGGGCCTCCAGGGTTCCTGCGAGAGTTTTCATCCCCTTGTTTCCCACTTCATGGTGTGAACTGTGGGTCACCCAAGACTGCAGTGTCTGCAAGTCAGGCCACTGTCACCCTCCAGTGCAGTCCCACCAGTTGACCAGATGCCCCCCAGCACCCCTGCATCGCACTCTTCTTCCCTTCGGGCCTTGCAGGGCTGCTGTCACTGAGCACATGGGTTCTCAACCCTGACGAGCAGGACGTGTTGGCGGCAGACGTGTGAGCGGCCCTGGGTGGGGGTGTACCTGATCTCGAGAGTGTCCTCTCCCTACACCCTGGGGTAGTCACCCTGGTCTCGTCTCTCGCCAGGCCTGGGTACCTATTCTCAAGACCCTGCGGGCTTCGGGCCCATACTTTGTTTACACTCTTATGGTCAGGCTGAGCAGTGATATGGCCTAGGTAGGTGGCGCCTCCTCATGCACGGTCCTCACCTGCCTGCACCCGGGCACTGGACGTCACCTCCTCTGCCATCCCGGGTGGGGTGGACCCATGCTGTCCTCTGGGACATGGCCCAGGAGCTCTGCCTCCAAGTGTGCTCCCGATGGGAATGCGGGGGCCCTGGGATGGCCTTCATCCAAAGTGTATGGTCCGGGTGGGCAAGGAGCAAAGATAGTCCTGTCCCTTTTTCCAGAAGTGCCTTCGCGCCCTCCAAGGTTAGTGGTGCGGGGTCAGGGTCCTGTTTAGTGTAGGGCCCTGCCCACCCCTGCACCACTCAGTGTTTCCCAGTGCTATGGAAGCCTCGGCTCTGGAGGGAGGACTGTCTGGGGTCAGGGGTGCATCCTGGAGGGAGGGAGGTTATGGTAGATCAGATGTTTCCTTAAATCCTAAAAGCTGTGCCTGAGCCCACCCTGCATGGTACTCGAGAACAGACTTTTTAGGAGCCTGAGGTCTGCAGAACTGGGCCTGGTGATGTGTGTCTCCAAGCCCAAAGGTCTCTTCTGACCCTCAGCTCTGCCACCAGGGCCCCCACCCTGAGTCTGTGGGGACAGGTGGAAACTGACCAAGAGCAGACAGGATAGATTGTGGGTCCACAAGGTCTCTCAGACTCTTTTCTTTCCGTGCAGAGACAGGGTCCTGCTGGGGTTTCAAGTTGGGATTTTCTCAAGACAAATACTCCTGGAGGCCCAGTGACACCAGGCGGGAGTGGGACCCCAGGTCCTTTTGGTGGCACTGGCTCCCCCAGCCACTCACTGCACTTTCTCCCTGCAGGTTATGGACAGGACTTGGCCGGCTTTGGGCAGGGCTTCTCAGACCCCAGCCAGCAGCCCCCCTCCTACGGGGGCCCCTCAGTGCCAGGTTCTGGGGGCCCCCCTGCTGGTGGAAGTGGCTTTGGACGAGGTCAGAACCACAACGTGCAAGGATTCCACCCCTACCGACGCTAGCTGGCTGGCGCCACGCAGATGGCTAGATGGCTGAGACCCAGGATTCAAAACTTGTGAACTCGTGACAATCACAAAACTTGGCAGAAAAATTGAGATTCAACCTTGGGGGGAGGGGCAGATGTGAGGCTCTTGGAAGCGGCTGTGGGTGTCTGGACTGAAGTTTTTAAATACATTTCTTTCTCTAACCCATCAGCACAATAAAAAAAAAGTCACTGGTTCAACAACAGGGTTAAAAAAATGTCTTCAGCTTTAATTCAAAATTTCAGGTTTCTTTTTCTTTTTTCTTTCTTTTTTTTTTTTTTTTGAAATTATTTTCCTGAGCCTTTTGTTTTACCGTATATTGTAAACTTTTATGTTAAAGAAAAAAATATACATTTACAAATTGTGAGATTTTTAAGAGAAATTTTCTACAGTGTATACTGGCTTATTTTTTAATTTAAAACAGGGTTTCTGTCGGCACTGGTGGAAGTGAGGGGTGTTTTTGGTCCCCGTACTCCTGGCTTTGAGGGTTGGGACTCATTGGTCCAGAAACTCTGGAGCTTAAAGAAGCAATCTACTGAGTGTGTTTTGTTTTTGTTTATTCCTTGCTTTTGTTGATTGACCTGCCTGGTGGTGTCTGCAAGTATGCCATGGGTGCCACACCGCCTGGCTCAGCTGGCAACCACCCCGCGTCCAACTGCATACAGGACCAGGAGGCCTTGTCAGCCCACTTCCTGCGCATGTGGCTTCAGGGCATCCCCACTGACCAGTTTGACCCTGGTTTGAATAAAGAGAAGTGCGTTTGGATTAGAACCCACGTTGTGTCGTTTGTTCCCTCCCTGCCAGGGAAGAGCCCCTGCCCATGGGAGGGCCTGCGCCTACCCTGGCTCCTCCGTGGTCTTGCAACCACTTGTGGCCTGCTTGAATGGGGGGCCTGGCCTCTACCTCAGTGAGGGGTCTTGGGGTTCTGGCGGTTGTGGGTTTCAGGGTGGTCAGGTAGGGGCCTGGTGGTTGCTGCAGAGCCAGTGCAAGAGGCCCTGAGTTCTAAGGTTCATGGCCAGTTGCTCTGTGTCAAGGAAAAGGCATCCAGACAGATCTGGCTGGGGGTTGATTGGCCAGGCCTCCCCAGTCCCTGTGGGAGTGACACCTGGATTGTGGCCTTGGGCAGCCTGCTCACCTTTGCACAAACTAGGCTGTTGACGTGGGTGATGTGGGCATTGGGTCATCCAGACAGGGCCTCAAAATGAAGCATGGTGACTGGGACCCTTAGGGCCCAAGAGGCAGGGCTAGGTCAGGAAGTAGGGCAGCTTGCTCCCAGCCTTTAGGCTCAAGTCCACCTGGATCCTAGAGACCAGTGGGGAGTGGTGGGTAGGAGGCAAAGGGAAGGAAGGGGCCCTGGAGCCAGGAATGTGGAATGGGATCTGATACCCCCTAAGGGCTCCCCCTTCCTTTTGGACACACATGGGCCTCGCTTGCCAAGTCCTTCTAGCTTCTTGACTGCCCCCCTGTCCCCCTACCCCAGATGCCCAGGGCTTTGCCATTCAGTGAAGCTCCTACTTGCAGCCCTGAGAAGAGAGGCGAGTCAGAGCTTGCACACAGGACTGACTCCCTTAGCTGAGACTAGTCTGACCTGCAAAAGGTGGGGGTGGTGGGGATGAGCTCCTGGGTTCCAGGAGTCTGGCCCCTGGGAAACAATTGTGACCAATTATTTTAGTGTATGTGTCTGTAGCCACTGTGACCAATCACCACAAAATGGCTTTAAAACGTTTAGCCCTGGCCAATGTGCGAACCAAAGGGTTGCCTGTTTGATTCCTGGGCAGGGCACGTGCCTGGGCTGTGGGCCAGGTCCCCAGATGGGGGTACACAAGAGGCAACCACATGATGTTTCCCTCTCTTCCTCCCCCTCTCTCTGAAAATAAATAAAATCTTTAAAAAACATTTATTGTCTCACATTTCTGGAGGTCTGGAGTCTGACATGGTCTCAAGGGGTTAAAATCCACAGGGATGTCATTGGTGGCCGTTGTTTTGTAATTCTAACGACCACAATCAAGATTTTAAAACATGTCCTGGCCAGGTAGCTCAGTTGGTTAGAGCGTCATCCTGATACAGCAAGGTTGTGGGTTCCACCCCCAGTCCGGGTTCATATAAGAATCAACATTGATTGTATCAGTAAGTGGAACAACAAATTGATGTCTCTCCTATGTCCTCTCTCTAAAATAAAAAAAAAAAAATTTAGCCCTGGCTGGCATAGCTCAGTGGATTGAGCACAGGCTGCAAACCAAAGGGTCAGCGGTTCAATTCCCAGTCAGGGCACATGCCTGGGTTGTGGGCCAGATCCCCAGTAGGGGGCGTGCGAGAGGCAACCACACACTGATATTTCCCTCTCTCCCTCCCTTACCCCCCTAAAAATAAATAAATAAAATCTTTTTAAAAAATTAAAGAATTAAAATGTTTTTAAAACAAACTGATTTGTCCAAAAGGAACTCGATACCTCCAATGTGCCAGGCTTGAGAAAAAACTAATGAACAATACAGCCATACCCCCACATTCCCAAAGCTCAGCCCAGGCAAACTTCCTTGCGATCTCCAAAGGGCCTCTTTGGATGGCAGCCTTCCCCATTCCCTCTGGAGCTGCTGCCCCTCAGGTTTACAGAAGACGCAGGGAGGAGCAGGATCTCACCATGGTATCACAGCATTAAATCTTAGCTCCTTTTGCCAGTGAAATTAATTGGCAAACTTAAGGTCCCTGGCAAAGGGCATCGTGCAAACGGATTTCCAGACAGCCGGGACTCTCAGTAGCCTGTATCACACCCTTCACACCCTAAAGAACATATCCTTCCACCCCAAAAGGTGTACTCCCTTAGGGACAGAGAGGGCAGCCCCTCCTTTGAGTGGAATTTAATTGGCTCTTTCCCCAGGATTGTGAAAATGGCTGAAGAGATTCTGAGCTTCCTTTCCTCCAGGTGTACCCAGCTCTTAATATGTAGAGCTTACTCTGAGAGCGTACTGTATACATGTTTGGTTGGGTTTTTAAGTATATTCTTTTTTTGTAAATTGTTCCACTCATCACTCATTTATACATTTTTTTTTAGGGGGGAGTGTAGGTAAGGGAGAGAGAGAGAACCATCAATATGGCACAGAAACATTGATCGGTTGCCTCTTGTACTCACCCTGACAGGGACCAAACCCACAACCTATGTATGCGCCCTGACCAAGAATCAAACCAGTAACATTTTGCTTTGGAGGCCAACGCTCAACCAACTGAACCACACTGGTCAGGGCTGGTTGATTTTTGATTCGTGTATGTGCCTGACTGGGGATTGAACCCACAACCTTGGTGTATTGGGTTAATTCTCTAACCAACCGAGCCACTGGCCAGGGCTGGCTTTTTACTGTAGCAAAATACACGTGCACAGCTCCGTGCCATTAAGTACATTCACACTGTTGTACAATCATTCCCATCACCCATCTCCAAGACTTTCTCAAACAAACTCTGTCCCCAGTAAAGACTAACTCCTCACCCCTTTGCCCCAGCCCTGGCTCCCACCATTCTGCTTTCTGTCTCTATGAATTTGACTCTTCTAAGGACCTCCTATGAGTGGCATCATACAGTATTTGTCTTTTTATGTCTGGTTTATGTCACTGAGGATGTCTTCAAGGTTCATCCACGTAGTAAGTGTGAGAGTGTCCTTTCTTTTAAAGGCTGAATAGTATATTCCAGTGTGTGGACGCACCACATTTTGCTTACATTCATCTGTTGATGGACACTTGGGTTTCCACTTCTTAGCCATGGTGAATCATGGTGCTCTAAACATGGGTGTGCAAATCTGGTTGAATAACTGCTTTCAGTTGTTTGAGGTACACACCCAGAAGTGGGATTGCTTAGTCATATGGTACCATATACATATATATTTTTTAATTTTATTTATTTTTAGAGAGAAAGGAAGGAAGGGAGAAAGAGGGATATAAACATCAATGTGTGAGAGATACATTGATCAGTTGCTTCTCACACACCCCCATCCGGGAACCTGGCCTGCAACCCAGGCATGTGCCCTGACCGGGAACTGAACTGGCGACCTTTTAGTTCTCAGGCTGATACTCAATTCACTGAGCCACACCAGCCAGGGCCCATATACATCTTAATATACCAGAATCACCTTCAGATGGGCACTAACTTAATTCCAGTGAATATAGAAACAGTACTCCTATATAGCTTAGTGCCTTGTTCCTTTTTTTTGCTATTACTGTTATATTTATTACATCAACTTATGTTACAAACCTAGCAGTGCATTGTTATATAGTTGTTACTTAAATAATTTTGTCAATTCAAGGCTGGCTGGTTCTTATCAGGGATGCCTTTTTCTGACTGCTAGAAGCCAGTGTCCCACCCCCTCCTGGCTCTGATAACTATATGACCATGTTCTTATGAAGACTGTCTCTCACTCTGCAACATGGAACGCTGGACCCGAACCAGACAGCATCGACTGCCAACAGTAGGTGCTCCATAAACACCTGCTAGGAGGGTTCCATTAACGGAGATTACAGAGCACGAATAGGATGTTTGAAAGAGGCAGCGACGTTTAGAAAAGGGCCCTAAACTCCAGGCGCCTAACCCCAACCTGGGGGTTGGCGTCCAAGCCCCAGCAAATGCAAAGGCCTCTTGTCCACCGCTTTTGTTCTCGAAGCCTGCGCTCTACCCTCCGGACAACAGAGGGCGCGCGCCCTCCCCTGAAAAGCTGAAGCGCTTGCGCACGCACGGCCGAGGGGCGGGGCACATGGGCGAGCTCGCGATAATTGCGCAGACGTGGAGTGGGTGGTCCTTTCCGAAGAACCGGCAAGATGGTAAGAGCTAAGCCGTTGCTAGTCTGTGGGAATTTATCCGGCACCATCCTGGCTCCGTCCGCCCCTGGGGGACCGGGGTCAGCCCTCACAACTGCGACGGCCTCCAGGCCGCCGGGGCCACCGGATGTGGGGTCGCGGGGCGGGCCTGGTAGGTGTCGCGACAACCCGGGACGGGGACGGCCTGTGTAGGGACGGACTGTGGGTGCCCTCTTGTCACAGCCGGGCCCCCGTAGCCGCGTGTGCCTCCCTGGTACGAGCCCATGGTGGTGTTTCCACACGGACTCGTCTGCCGGGGGTGCTGCGTGTTTTCCAGCGGGGCCCTTGGGCCAGGTTTCCCCGCTGTGGCCCTGGAGGTGGGAGGTGGGTCTCGGCTCCCGTTCACCCCTGACCCGGGCCCATACAGGCGGAAGTGGAACAGAAGAAGAAGCGGACCTTCCGCAAGTTCACCTACCGCGGCGTGGATCTCGACCAGCTACTTGACATGTCCTAGTAAGGGTTTGCTGGACCACGGAATGGGTGGCGGCGGAAGGGGGCCCCGGGGGATTGGGGACTGCAGGCAGACGTGCTCACGCGGGTAGGCCTTACCTCGAGGGTAGACGGATGGGCTGCGGTTTGACAATAATAGAACTTTAACGTGTCCTGTCTGACATCTTCCCATCCACCTGAAAACGCAAATGTCTGTAGCTCACGAGCCTTGTAGGGTCAGGCAGCGGACCGGGGCTTGGCTCCAGGTTTAAGATTTGGTCGAAGCTGGAAGCTTCTGGGCGGGGTGGTGGTGGTCTGACTTGTACTTCTTAAAACTCTGCCCCCAGGGGCAGGGTGGGTGCGGGTCTGGTCCTCCAGGTGAGGGGGAAGGCTTGCTGACGGCCAGGAGCCCCGTGTCTGCTGAAGGTGTACCTGGGTCTAGGCATGGAGGACCCAGTTTCCTGGAAACACAGAGCAGGCTGAGGGCTTCTTAGACTTGGCCCTTCTCCTGGATTCTTGAGGCCTTTAGGTGCACAGCCTTTTGCCTACGGGGTTCCTGCTGCACCACCTCACCTGAGCTGCCCGTCCTCCTGCCTCGGTTTCTAGACAGTGATGTGAAGGTTGTTGAATTTGCAGGGTTTATCTTGAGTATTTGGCTGGGCTGTGAACGTTGCTTTTGGGGACTACAGGGAACAGCATTGTTAGTGGGTGGAGGGTATTGGTTTCTACCGGGACTTAGACCACCCAATGCGTCCCGCCTGCCCTCTCCCACCTAGTGAGCAGCTGATGCAGCTTTACAGTGCCAGGCAGCGGCGGCGGCTGAACCGCGGTCTGCGGAGGAAGCAGCACTCACTGCTAAAGCGCCTGCGCAAGGCCAAGAAGGAAGCGCCGCCCATGGAGAAGCCTGAGGTAGTGAAGACACACCTGCGGGACATGATCATCCTGCCAGAGATGGTGGGCAGCATGGTGGGCGTGTACAATGGGAAGACCTTCAACCAGGTGGAAATCAAGGTGTGTGTGAGGCTGTGTTGCTTGGGAGGGTGTGGGCCTTTCCACACATGGTCATCTAACACTGGGCCCTTCTTTGCCTCCCACAGCCGGAGATGATTGGCCACTACCTGGGCGAGTTCTCCATCACCTATAAGCCAGTGAAGCATGGCCGGCCCGGCATTGGGGCCACCCATTCCTCCCGCTTCATCCCTCTCAAGTAGCCAATAAAAGCACAGACTTACTTAGTTCGAGTGCAACCCATCCTTTCAAGTGTCTGGGGCCCTGGGCAGGGTGTCAGCCCCCCCAGGGAAGGGGGCCTGAGTGGTGGCAACACAGACTGTGGGTGGGTTGGGGACTCCCTGTGACAAATCTGAGGGTGGCCAGGAATCTAAACTGTCTTCCCTGTGCCCCTAGGCCTTGAGCCTCCAAACCCAAATCCACAAGTTGAGCCACCTGGCATCCCTGCATGCCCTTTGGCCCAAAGAGGTGGCCACTGCTGGGCTAAGTGTAGCATCTCCCCTCGGGCCCCCATCGCCTTCTTGGGCCCTTCATGCTCCCCATTCAAGGTCTCGGTTGTACAGTCAAGCACATGAACAGCAAGAGCCTTTGAATGACCTGAGCCTCTTACCCCACTCCCTCCAATTTACATACCTGCCCAATGTCTCTTGTTGCCCCTCTTTCTTACTGTGCTGCCTTCATCTATCCCTCTCTTTGGACATGATGTTCCTTATTGGTATCTGAAAGCCTTGCACAATGGCCCAAGAACCCCCGGCCTTGGGCCTTGGGTTAAGCCTTCTCCAGGACAGATCCGGGCGTCACGTACCACCTCTGCACAGTGTGATGCAGAGGGGTCCTAATCCTGCTCCTTAAAGCTTCCTGATCAGATTTGTTTCCTTCTGATGGGGAAGGGAGGGTCAAGCCTCAGCAGTGGGTGACTGGGCAGCACTGAGATTTTAAGGAGTCCCCATGACTGATGGTGTCGGGGGGAAGGTCCATGTGACACCTGGGTTTTGGCCTGAGCAAGTGGAAGGCTGAAGTCACCCGTGGGGGACACTACACTGTTCTGAATCGTGCTGCTACATACATGTGTGCACAAATAATTTATGTGTCTTGCTCTCAATTGTTTTGAGTCTACCTGGAAATGAGATTGCTGGATTGAATGGTAATTATGTTTAATTCTTTGAGGAACCGCCATCCTTTCTGCCATAGCAGCTGCCCCACCAGCTGTCCACAAGCTTCTAATTTCTCCACATCTTCCTCAGCACTTAGTGTCTGTTTTTTGTGGGGGGGCTTTTACTGTTTTTGTTTTGTGATAGTAGCCATCCTAATGTGGGTGAGGTGGCGGGCCTCTCTCAGACAAGTAATGTGCCACCTATGTGAATGGGGAAAAAGAAACTGAACAAAACCACGTGCTGGTGAGGAAGCAGAACTCATGCAGGCATTGCCAGTGGACATGCACCCACTTTGGAAGACAGTTTAACAGTTTCTCAAAATTTAAAAGAGGGTTGCCATATGACCCAGCCATTGCCCTCTCAGGTACACAAATAAAAACTCCACAGACCTGCACATGTGTGTTTACTGAAGCATGATTCAGTCACCAAAAAGCAGAAAATGACACAAGGGTCCCTTAACTGGTGGCCGGATGAAAAAACTACAATGGAATGTTGTGGAGACACAATAAGGGACCCACTTCAAACGCTCACAGGAACATAGGCAGGCCTCAACTCACCTATGCTGAGACATCTGCAGAAGACTAAACTGTAGGGACAAAACTCAGGAAGGGCTGAGGTTGGGAGGTAGGGACTTTTGGGAGTGGTGGGAATATTTCTTGATTGTGAAGACGATACAACAATTTACTCTGGAAATTCATAGCGCTTTTTTTTTTTTTAGAGGGGAAGGAAGGGAGAGAGACATCAGTGTGTGGTTGCCTCTTGTGCGCCCCCTACTGGGACTCTGGCCTGTCACCCAGGCATTTGCCCCTACTGGGAATTGAACTGGTGACCCTTTGGTTCGCAGGCCGGCACTGAATCCACTGAGCCACACCAACCAGGAACTTGCTACACCTTATTTAAAAATAAAAATCCACCTTGGCAGGTGTGGCTCAGTGGACTGAGTGCCAGCCTGTGAACCAAAGGGTCGCTGGTTTGATTCCCAGTTGGAGCACATGTCTGGGTGGCGGGCCAGGTTCTCAGTGAGGGGTTCTTGAGAAGCAGCCACACGTTGATGTTTCTCCCTCCCTTCCCTTCTGTCTAAAAATAAAATCTTTTAAAAAAAATAAATAAAAATTCTAGGGGCCATATCAGTACACTTTCTCCCAAATACATTACACCCGGAAGTATTTTGAAACAAGATTCTAAACTTCTAAGTACATGTGTATTGCTAAACCAGTGATTCTCATGCATGAGTGATCCTTCCCCCAGGGGTCTCCAGATGATGTCTGGGAACATGTGTGATTGTCACAACTGGAGTGTTTGTGGCATTGAAGGGGGGGGCGGGGAAGCTGCTTCATTTTTTAAAAATACATTTCCCAAAATTTCCACAATGAATATGCATTATCTAGTCAATGTACAGAGGTGGGTAGGTGAGGGGTGTGCAAGGGTAGAGAGATCTTTTTGTTTTCAATTTTTATTTTTAGAGAGAAGGTAAGGGAGGGAGAAAGAGGAGAGAAACATCGACATGCAAGAGGAACAGTGGGTTGCCTCTCATGTGCCTCCAACTGGGGACCAGCCTGCAACCCAGGCATGTGTCCTAACCAGGAATTGAACCAGTGACCTTTGGGTTCGCAGGATGATGCCCAACCCACTGCAATACACCAGTCAGGGCAGGGAGGCTGCTTCATACCCCACAGTACCCAGGACTTCCACAGAGGATGACCCAACCCAGATGTCCATGGTGGGGGAGAGGGATGTGGTCTAGTGTGAAAGGTGACTCAGCATGTGAGTCTGTGCATCCCCATCTTATTGTTCACGAGGTCCAACAAGGGGTGACAACAGGGACAATCCGGGTGTCACTACCCCAAGAGACTGTGTGGGTTTGAAAACCCGTGGGCCCCAGCATCACACACAAGCACCCAGAGAGCCTGGGCCACGGGCCCCCACCACAGAGGTTCGCACAGACCTCACGCTCTCTGGCCACATCCTAATCTGCAACCATGGCTGGATTCCCTGAGAGAGCTGATTATTTTTGGAAGGATCCCTGATCCCCAGGGGTCCCACTTCATGGGGTGGGGGATGACCTGGGTCTGGGGTGAGTTGTGCCTGTGGTCAGGAACTTGACATTTTCTTGACCCACTGAGTGGGAACAGATCCAGGGTGGGGGCAGCCAACCTGGAGAATGGCCAAGACAGTTGGCTTCCTCTGTCTTCAGTGGGGAAGCAGTTCTTGGCATCAGAGCTGGGGGAAGCAAGAAGGTTAGCAAGGGGGCTTTGCAGGAGCAACTGGGTCTGCGGGCTGGCTGGACATGAATGTCTGTGTGTGGAGCCCTTCATTTAAAATCTGAAGACACCTATAACCTGGGGCCTACACCTGTAAACCCAGGATTCTTAGCAAAACCTGTAGGTTGGTAAGCATGAGAGAATGCAGGACAAGAATTTTCCCAGGGCTATTCCAAGTACTTATAACTACCACCTAGCCCTATGGTTATTCCCATTTGTCACAGTTTATCTTCCCAGAGGTCATTTCAGAGTATTAATGCTGGCTGTTATTTGCTTTTCATGGCCATTCATAGAATAATAGTGCATCTCACCACCAGTGGCCTTATACTTGATGATATACAATATTGTTGTTAAGCGTACTTTAATAGAAATGGGAAGTGAGAGGCCAAGGTGCCTCAGCTGAGGATTTCTGCTGGGAAAAGAGCTAAAGTCAGCGAGAGGGTCCCTGGAGAGGCTGAGAGCAGCCCATAGGGGTCTCAGGCCCCCAAAATCTGATTCCATGCTGGCCTGACCTGGGTTTGTTAATTGTAACAAACCCTAAGCAGACAGCGTAGCTGGGGAGCCCCAAGGCCCGCATCACCCTGAGCAGATAGTGCTAGAATCCTTATAGGGTTCCTGGGGGGGTCCTGGGCTGGGCATTCAGGTATGAGTTCCCACTCAGCCTGAGCAGGTAGGTGGCTTCCCCTCTGCAAGTCTCAGTCTGCTCACCTGTGATGGGGGCAAAAGAGGGAGGACTAAAACATTCCATCACTGCAAAAAATAGCCCCCTTCTTAGCAGTCACTCCCCAGCCCCTGAGAACCACTGACCCATTTCCTGTCTCTGGATTTGCCTGTTCTGGACATTTCACACAAATGGAATCACATACTATGTGGCTTTTTGATCTGTTTTCTGTCAATGAGCATTATGCATTCAAGGTCCGTCCATGTTGTAGCATGGAGGAGCTTCGCTCCTTTGCGTGGCTGAGTAGTATTCTACTTTGTGGACCACATTATGTATGTCCATTCACCCATTGATGGGCATTTGAATTATTTTTCACTTAACAAATTTTTTTATGAGTTTATTTGAGCCCAGACTGACAATTGCCAGGAAGCAAGATCTCAAATTTCCTGTTTCCATTTTTCGGCTGCTGTGAATCCTGCTATGAATCTTGCTGCTGTGGATATCTGTAAACAGTTTTCTGTGTGGACATGGAATTGCTGGGCCATATGGAAACATTGTGTTTAACCTTTTGCCTGTTTTTACAAATAGCTGCACCTTTTCTAAGTAGGTTCTTGTTTCTCCACATCCTTATCACAACTTGTTATTGTCCCTTTTTTGGTATCATAGCCATCCTAGTGGGTATGGTTAATTTTAATGGCATTTCTTTTAACAAAGTTGTTATTTCAATACACAATCAGTGTAAGTTATTGTGTTTTCTTTGAGGGCAGAGACCAACCTGCTCACCTTTCTTACCCTCCGGCCCCAGCTATGTTTAATCAAGGCTTTTTGCCTTGGTCACTTTGGGCTAGCTTTTTTTTTTTTTTAAAGTTGGCTGATGCTTTTATTGGTTCGAGGGAAGGGGGCTGTTCGGGAGCTCTTGCTGGGGTGGCCCTATTCCACTTAACAAGCACCGGGTTCTGGCTGTGCAGGATGGCGCGGGCCTTGCGGTTGTGGCATTGCGCGGATCCGGGAGGTACCTGTTCCTGCGGATCAAGTGCAGGATGCTGCTCAGGGTGGCTGGGGCATTCTTGATGGTGATCCGTTGGAGATGGCTAGCTTTCATTCGCCGGATCTTTTCAGGACGACCAATACACCTTTGCCATCGGTCTCAGGCTTCACGCCCGTCTTGCGGTCAATCAACCCGTTGTAGTCAGAGTTGCGGTCCTTCAGATTATTGGGTTCGGTGCTGTATGTCTGTGTGTTCCTCAAGGAAGCTGAAGCAGTTCTTTACAAAATCCAGTGCAGTGGGCACATGTGGCGGCAGCTCCTCTCGCTGCGGCAGCTAGAGATGGAAAGAGGTGGGCTACTTTTTGACCATTGACCTCACCTCGAGAAAGATCTTGGGGGAGAAGTCCCCGAGCCGCATCCTGGCCCACGAAGACTGCTCCTACCCCGCGCACGTCCCTACGAGGCAGTTGGCTCCCCGACCTCCTGCCATAACCCCAAACCCTTCCGAGGTCAGCACCACAGCCTTAATTCCCCACGCTCGCTTTCCGTACCGATGAAGGACACCTCCGCGGAACAATGAGCGACCAGTACCCACCCCTGGGGCAGGGCCAAGCACGAACCAATCCCCGCTTAGGCGCCCCTGGATCCAAACGGCCCAATCGTTGTCCGTGGCAGGGCGGGGCGTGCCAGCTCGGCCAACAGGAGGACACGTCGGCGTCGCGTGGGACGGGCCCGAGGCGGTGCGGCGGCGCAGGGTGGGGGCGGGAGGTAAACAAGATGGCGGTGGAGTGTTGGGTGCGGAAGGGGGAGGCGGCCCCGGGCGCCCGCGAGTGAGGTGGAGGCACGGACGGCGGCTGCAGCGGGGCCGGGCGGCAACGCGGCCGCCTTGCATGGGTTGGGTCTCAGCCTCGCCCCTCCTGCTCCACGCGCGCGGTGGCAGCGGCTGGGGACGTGCCGCCCGGGCCCCGCTGCCTTGGGAACCCCCTGCCCGGTGCCTGTGGCCTGTTCCGCCTCGGCTGCTCGGTGTCCTACGGGTTCTCCTGCGCTTCGACGGCTGCAGCGGACGGCGTTCGGGGCGGAGAGCGAGCGCCGGCTGCCGTTTGGGTCGGGGGGGTGTCCGCGAGGACGCTTGGAGGGGCGTCCCAGGCCCGTTTCGGGGCTCCCAGGCAACCGGCTCCGACGGAAGTTGTTCCCTGTGGCAGGAGGGCCTCAGGCGGCCTCCTGCCACACGCCCGGGGCTGGCCTCAGCGGACCGAGCCGGATAGGCACCTGCCACTTCTCGGGGAGCCTAGGACAGTGAGGCCGCTGGAGACACCCCGGTCCCCAGCGAAGCTTAACTGCCCGGCTTTGGGGGCTCCGGGGCCTGCCGGGGCTCCAGGCGCGGGCTGCGGCTGGCTGGTAATGGACGACCGGGAGACGACTTGGCTTGGCCGCGTCCCTTTTTGCCCGAGGGTCTAAAGTCTCTGGAGGATGACCTAGCACTTCGCAACCCCACCGGCCTTCCCAGGGCCCCCGTGGACACGCCGGCCCAACCTGGAGTTGGCAGGTCGGGTCTCACTTGCGACGCTGCTCCCCGTCGGATGCCCGGGCCTCGGACCAGGCACGTCTCTTGAACTCAAGTTTAGTACAATCGTTTCTTTTTGAAGAAGGGTTTTTCTTTCTCTTTTTTTCTTTTGTGTTTTTGTTGACTTTTTTGAGAAGGGAATTTGGGGTAGGGGAGACAAAAAAAAGAACCTCTCATCGGGGTATCCATAAACGGGATTAAGGGACCGGCGGTGACGCGAATCGGAGATCTTGAGTCCAGAATGGATGTGGCAGACCCGCAGCAGCTGGGCATGTTTACAGAGGGCGAGCTGATGTCGGTGGGGATGGACACATTCATCCACCGCATCGACTCCACCGAGGTCATCTACCAGCCCCGCCGCAAGCGGGCGAAGCTCATCGGCAAGTACCTGATGGGGGACCTGCTGGGGGAGGGGTCCTACGGCAAAGTGAAGGAAGTGCTGGACTCGGAGACGTTGTGCAGGAGAGCCGTCAAAATCCTCAAGAAGAAGAAGTTGCGGAGGATCCCCAATGGGGAAGCCAACGTGAAGAAGTAAGTGTTAGCGTCTTGGTCTACCCAGCTTTGGGGGTCCCTAAGTGCTCCGGATCATCCTCCCTCTCTTTCCCTTCTTCCTTTTCTTCTCCCCTCCCTCCCTTCTTTCCTTCTTTCCTTCCTTCCTTCCTTCCTTCCTTCCTTCCTTCCTTCCTTCCTTCCTTCCTAACCTTAGCTGAGCAGATGGCTTCTGCATCCCCCTTATTAGGGAAAGTGTCGACGTGCTTAAGTACTTTCAGGAAGTCAGGCTAGCTTGTTGAAGCTGGGCCCTGGTGTATTTGTGCTATTGTCCTCGGTGTCAAAGTTGTCCTCGGCAGGGGCGCGCCCCTCTCCCTCTCACTCTCCCAGCTGGCCAAAGAACTTAGGTTCCCAGTTGAGCCAGCCGGTGTTTGTTTGGCCCTGAGTTTCTTCCCGGAAAGGCCCTGGAGGCCGGCAGGTTTTCTGCCCCTCGAGCAGCCAGTACTAGTGCCAGGCGAAACGCAATTTGTTTATCCTGTTGGAGGGGAACCCTGCTGTTGCCAAAAATAATTGTTTGCACCAGCTTATCAGTCAGCAGCGAGGACTTATCCAGTTCCTGCTGGCCTGGATGTCACATTAGACATCCCTGACTGCAGGCCTGGTGGCCCACAGAGGGGAATTGCTTGTGTCCTGTGAAACTTTTTACATAAATTTTTACATAAATTATGTGCCATCTACCCCTTAGGCATCCTGGAGGTGCCCGGGACTGCCAGCAGGAATCCCCCAAGAGCGGTGGGGACCCTGTCTTCTTCCTCCTTCTGGTCTCAGGATGGGGGCGTTCCTCTTTATTGCCTCGGGTTGGAACCCTGCCCTCCCCACGCCCACTCTCCTCCCAGCCTCCAGATTCCCAGAAGAGGTTTATCTAACGGGCCAGGAGGCTGGACTGATTGTGACCTTGGACTGGCTGGCTGGCTGGCCAGGCCCGTCCAGAAGTGCTGCTCACCACTGCTCGGCTTTCACCTCCCTCCTTCCCACTGGCAGGAGAGCTGAGCTGTTTTCCTTTGCTCTGGAACCACCTGGGGGAGGTGAAAAGAGGGTATGTCAGTGCCTGGTACTCTGAGCAGCTCCAGAGCGGGTGGGGCAGAGGGCAAGGGGGCCAGTGTTTTGGTGAGGCTTTTTTACAGCCCAGCCTGTGGGCACTGAGTGAAATGTGTCTGGGCCCCCGGAGCCAGTTGGTCAGTTCTCTGTTCCCGTCTCTTATCTGGGAGGTGGGTTTTGGTGACACCTCATCCTCAAGTTTGAAACTCCCACTTGACTGCTGGCCTAAAGTCACGTTTTCTCATTAGAAGTTCACAGGGGTAGTGTGGCCCTCGGGCAGCCAGATTGCTACCACTGCAGGTTGAGGGCAGTGAGTTCCTGCATTTGGAATGCTGCTCCGGAAATGGCCCTCCCTCCTGTGATCCAGAGTTGTCCTAGTCCTCCTGGCTTCTCTTAGGCATCATCCCGCATCTCTCCTGGAACGGGCTCTGGTCTCCTCCTGCCTGGCTGAGTGCTCCTGATGGAGTCGGCACTAGTTCATGACGTGTTCTGGTGCTGGCTGCTTGACGTGTTCTGCTGCCGGGCACCTCAGGCCCCAGCCTCTCCAGTGCAGCAGCCCGAGGTAGGAAGGGTTTCCAGAGTCCTGTCCCAGTGGCTAGGTTCCAGCACCAATTGATTTGCCTGGCTAGTCACCCACCCAAGCCCACCCTGTTAGCAGTCAGGGGCCTCAGGGTGCAGACCAGGGCATCTACTGGTAGCTGCAGGGCCAGCAGCTCTGAGAAGGTCTGCATTTCTATCCATGATGGAGGGCATGTTGGGCTGGGCTGAGGGCCCCACTTTGCTAAGGTGTAATGTACCTGTGATACAGGCACCTGTTCAGGAGACGCAATTTGCACACACCAAGGTCAAGTTAGAGGGCATTTCACCACTCGAGAGTTCCCTCATACTCCACTAGAGACACAAATGACCAGAGCCCAGCTGGGAGCCACAGAGCACTGGCATCCTGCTCCTGGTTTCCTGAAGGGTCAGCTGAGGTCCCAAGAGCTTATGGAACACATGGGCATGTGGTGTTGGGGCTGCATGGAACCAGTTTCACAGTGTCTGTGGGAAGGACCAGAGGGGAAGCAGGCCAGGGAGGCCAGTGGTTAGTGGTCTTGGCCACCCTGACAATTAGCATAAGGTGTTAGCTGCAGGCAATGAGCCAGTGCTCAATTTCGTTAGCTCAGGCCTGGACCTGTGTGTGGGGGTTCCCCTTTTTGAGGTTTCCCTTGGAGTGCTGGGCTGGCTCCTAGCTGTCCCTTCTTGAGCCCCTGCTCTGTAGTCCCAGGTCTGCAGGAGGAGACTGGGTGGGCCTACCCTATACAGAGCTCTGGTGGCAGGGGAACAGGTGTCAGCTCCCGGGCTGCCCTTGCTGCCAGCCAGCCTGCTGTAGGGGAAAAAGCTTCTTTGTCTGTGAAAGGTTTAGTAAACTCCACTGCAGCCACTGGTCTCTTAGAGTGTCTGGAACCTTACAGACAAGCCTCAGTTGGACCAGTTTTTTTCTGAAAGGACAGTGTTTGCCCTGGTGGTGGGACAAGTCAGAATACCCCTCCCTTCACGCACTCCCTCTAGGACGGCTGCTGTGGGTCTTCATCTGGCCTCTTGCTTGTTGTAAAACAAGAAAGTTCCCAAAAGCATCAAGTAAAAATAAATTTCTTGTAATCCTCATACCAATGCATCTTGCCTCACTTCCTTTTTTATTTGTGTTTTCTTACCCTAGCCAAGCACTTTCTAATGAACAATAAATGTATCCTAAGGTTCACTTAAAAAAAAAAACAAAAAAACTATTGATTGATTTTAGAGAGTAAGAGGAAGGAAGAGAGAAAGAAACATCAATTTGTTGTTCCACTCCTGCATTCATTGGTTGATTCTTATATGTGTCCTGACCGAGGATCGAACTTGCAACCTTCATGTATAGGAATGACGCTCTAACCAACTGAGCTGCCCAGCCAGGGCAGGGGTTGCTTTTTAAAAATAAGTTGTATGTATTTGTTTTTCCAGTAGGCAGTAGTACTTCATGGATTGAACCCAAAAATGGTGTCTGGCAGAGTTGAACCCACTCCTTCTCAGGGTAGCAAGGTTTCTTGTATGTACAGATAGTTCCCTACCAGGTGGGCACACTCTGGGGCACAGGTGGTAAGTGGGTCCAACCGGGCAGGGCATGCTAAGGGCTGAGGGAAACCCCCAGTACAACTGCACAGATGGCATCTCGAATTCATAGAACACAACACTCACGTGTCATCAAATTGCAGTCTTTGTGGGGGGTTTTTCATCGACTCTTTAGAAACGTGAAACAGTTTCACTCCTGCTCAAGACCGTACAGAGTCATGGGGTAGCCTGCCCTGCAGCCCACGCTGACCCGCCTTTCTGTCCCAGGATGGGGCTCTGTCCACAAGGGCCGGGTATGACTCTCCCTGTGCTGTGGACCTCTTTGCTGTGTTGGTGAGTTAACTTTTTGCCATGTGATGTGACAGGCTCAAGGGTATGAAAGACATATTGCCAGAAGTGGAGTTTCTGGGTCAGAGGAAGCGTGCATGAGTGTGATAAACTGTGTCCAGACCACCGGTCCACTGCAGCTCAGTGTCACATTGCCTCCTCTTCTCTTTTGAGTGTGGTTTCTGGTGCGTATCTGCTGTCTGTGTTAGGGAGGTGACGTAGTATAATGTGCTTGGCCACTCGGGCTGTTCCTCCTTTTCCCTTGCTGCCCCCTATGTGGCGGGGCCCTCAATGAAGGTGGCAGCTCTGGGAGCAGACACTAGTGTCCCTGCTGGGCCTGGCAAGACTGGGAGCCCCTTGCAGTGATTGGCAGGTACTTGGATATGGATGGTGCATGGTTGTGGTTTTAGCACATTGAAAACCAGAACCCTGGACTTTGTTGGCTTTCATTTCTGTCCCAAGTGGCCCCTACAAGGTCCCGGTACCTGCTGGACTGCCTGCCCCCTAAGTATTGGGAAGGATTCCACTGTGAGCAGACTGGCCTGCTGCCAGGGGAACAAAAAACAGCAAGAGGGCGCAGCCCATCTGCTGGGGCTCACCTGCACTGAATGTTCTGAGGGCCTCCCTCTTTGCCTGGTCCTTCCCTGACCGGGGAGGGGGGAAGGCGGGAGAACTCTGAGATGCAGTGGGAGCGTGGGGCACTGGGCCAGGGTGCATGTGGGATTCTGGCTCCTCGCCTGTGAGTGTGTTGGGAATCTCAGCCGACGCTGCCCTTTATCTTGCGTCCATCCATCCTGTGGCTGAACTTTATTTTATTTTTTTCAACAGCTTTATTGAGCCATAATTTATGTAGCATAAAATTCACCCTATCAATGTGTAATTCAGTGGCATTTAGTACTTTCACAGATTGTGGAACCTTCACTACTAACCATTCCAGAACATCCATCACCCCAAAAGAAGCCCCATCTCCATCATCAGTTACCCTCATGCTCCTCCCCCAGCTCCTGACAACCATGAACCCACTTCTTGTCTCTGTGGATGTGCCTGTTCTGGACACTTGACATAAATGGAGTCACACGCTGTGTGGCCTTTTGCGTCTGGCTTCTCTTGCTGAGGATCTTGTTTTAAGGTCCATCCACGTTGTAGCGATTATCAGTGTTTCACTCCTTTTTGTGACTGAGTAATAACCCGCTGTGTGGATGGCACGTTCTGTTTATTCATCATTTGTCTGTGGAGGGGCATTTGGGTTGTTTCCGCTCCTTGGCTGTTACGAATCCTGCTGCTGTGAATGTTTATGTACAAGTGTTTGTGTCGGCCTGTGCTTATAGCAAATTTCCCCTTGTTTTAGTCCCTCTTCCACCTCTGAGGGCCCCTTGCTGTGTGTTTAGAAATCTCTGCAGAAGGACCAGGAGGTAGGGGGATCTTGCTCAGTGTCCCTCTGCCAGAGCTACCATCAGCCCTGGACATGCCCCCCACGTGGAGGGCAGCACGGCTGGGTAGTTCGAGCAGTGGCTGTGGCGTGGCCCTGTCTCCCCTGCTTATTCCATGCGTTTCTGCCTTGGCATGGATGCGGCCACTTTCCATTTCTCCAAAGCTTTGACCCTGGCTTTTCACTTTCTCTCCTGTTAATCAGAGTCATGGAACAGTCCACTTTGCTTGGGCATTGTCCATGGGCAGGTCCAGAGGAGCAGAGGCAGCCTCCCTGACCTGGAAGGCGCCACTTCCTCACCTTCACTTCCTGCATCCTGGCTGGGCACTTGGCCTTTCCTTTTTCTTTAAATATTCTCATTTTCTGGCCAGAGAGGCAACTTGTAGGGGAGGTTGACAAGGTAGAGACCCCTCTCTGCTCTCAAGGCCACTGCAGTAATGGTTTTGGTGGCCACATGCGCTTTCTCTAGAAGGCAGCTTGGGTCATGCTGATGGCACGTCTCCAGTTCCCTTGCCCAAGGTGCCGTTGGTAGACGGGCTTCCGTCGCTGGGGGCAATCGGTTCCCACTGCCCCGTCTCTGCGGAGCCGATGGCATGTCCATTCTTTCCTGGTGTGAGTGACGGGCCTTCCATGTTTACACAGAGTGCTTTGATCCAGGTACTGGACAAACAAATCAATACTCCCCCCACAGTGAAGTTAAGTGGATGGACCCCCCTTCTTTAAAAAAAAACACACACATTTTATTGGTGTCAACAGGAGCACTGAGCTGTCTCACTGTAGAGGACAAGGTGCCATCGTCTGCTCTGTGTCAGACTTCACCCTGACTGTGAGCAGAGTGGGGCACAGCCCAGGAGGTGGGTCCTGGGTGATCTTCAGATGCAGGGATGCAGAACCGTGGGCAGGTCCTCATCAGTGAGGACCCTGGGGTGTGCTCCCTAAACCCCCCAATTAGCAGTGGGGGTTCCCACTCCCAACACAGCCACACAGTTCTGTGGGCTATCTGTGCCTAGTTTAGAAAGGCATTTCTGGGGTTGGGCAGTCAGGCATGGGGAGCTCCACCATAGGCTCCCCATTCCTGCTGCTCCTGCTCCTGAGGGCCCGTGTCACCTGTAGATGGTTTCTGGGCTCAGCCCTTGTCAGAAGCCGACAGGTGTGGTTGTGCCAGGTTGTCAGTGGCACCTCAGTGTCCATTCTAACGAAGCAGGTTGCGTCGTTTTTCTTGCAGGGCTGCGGAGTGCTGGGAGAGGAAGGAAGTCCTCATGAGATGCCAGAGGACAGGCGTGGCCTCATCTTACTGTGTGACAGTCCCATCTGTGGAGCCCTCTGTAAGCCAGCTCCAAACACAATAGTTGCTCATGCCAACCTTGTTGTACCGTTTCTGTGTGGTCTCTTGTAAAACAAATTGTTCATCTTCAGTTGAAATGTGTAACAAGTGTCCTGATTGTGTTGTCCCTGTCCAGGCCCCACCAGCTAGCTGTCCCTGTACAAACTGGTACAACGGAAGGGGCAGTGGCTGAGCCTACCAGTCCTCCTGGTGCCTAAGAGCTGGTGTGTCCTATACACAGCACCCAAGAGCGAGCTCCACATCCCACTGCGTAGAGGGCTTGGCTAATGCTCTGTCCTCTCTCCAGGGAAATTCAGCTACTGCGGAGGTTGCGGCACAGAAATGTCATCCAGCTAGTGGATGTACTGTACAATGAGGAGAAGCAGAAGATATATCCTTCAGGGTCGAGTGGGTAGACACGGGTGATGACACCCATGCGTCCATTTTCCCAGTTATTCCTGAACTAGCTGGGGTCCCCATTTGCTCTGTGGCTTCAGTGGGAGTACTGGGTGTGTAGAAAAGACGCTTTCCAGCCTCAGCCTGGGTGACCCCATGTTTATGTGCCCCCATGGCGGGCATACCACCTGCCTCTGGTATTTGGGCCTCGCCTGCTGAGGCCAGAGATATCACTCTGGAATGCAGGCTTGTCCTTGGCCTTTGCTCTTTATTGAGGGGGACAGGCTCCCTCTCTCCAAAACGTGTGGCTCTGACTGACTCTAACTCAGGGGTGTCAAACTCATTTTCACTGGGGGCCACATCAGCCTCATCGTTGCCTTAGAAGGACCGAACGTAATTTCAACTCCTTAACAGTTAAGGAGTAGTTACATTTATACAGTCCTAAAATTATGTCGGCCCTTTGAAGGCAACCACGAGGCTGATGTGGGCCCTGGTGAAAATGAGTCTGACATCCCAGCCTTAGCTCCTAGAAGCAGGCACTTGAGGGCTCCGGGTCCCTCCAAGGAGTCCATGTCCTTCCACAGATGCCTGTAACCAACTCACTGGTGCAGCGACAGGGTTCCCAGCATGTGGCTCCTCTCTGTCCATATGGTGGAGACACAGCCAAGAGTAGGGGTTTTGACCTGATCCTGGGCTGCCCAGCCCTGCAGCCTTGTCCCTCTAGCCCCCTTCCTTTTGGCCTGAGACACATAGCCACTTCTGGTCTCTCCTGTACCGGCTGCCTGTGGTCTCCTACCAGCACCTTCTAGGGCCTTCTTCCCAGCTTTCCCCAGGGACAGGCCCTGCCTGGGGTGGAGTCTTGGCTGGACTGTGGTTTCCTTAGCACTGCACGTATATGGTCATGGAGTACTGCGTGTGCGGCATGCAGGAGATGTTGGACAGCGTGCCCGAGAAGCGGTTCCCCGTGTGCCAGGCTCATGGGTGAGTGTGTGCTCCCAGGCCTTACGGCTGCCCCTCTGTCCTGCCATGTCACCCACAGGCCCAAGGGCTTCAAGGGCTCAGTCCTGTGTTTCAACTTTTTCTGATTACTAATGAAATGACTGCTCAAGTGTGCTTTAAAACTCAAGAGTTTGGGGAGCCTGGTTTCTAGTGCCCCAGGCAGGTTGCCCTTCTATGCGCATCTCCTACTCGAGTATGCCTGCTCCTGAGGCTTTGAGACCTCCTGGTCCTTAGGAAGCCCCTGACAGTGGCCTGTACTTCCACTGGCTGGCCCCCCTGAAGTATCATCCCCCTTCCTTGCTGCAGGACCAGCTGGCCTGTGGCGTGAGTGGAAGGCTGGCAGGGTGAGCCTGGGTCCCTGGCCCCAGGGAGGGCTCCAGGGGGGCTATATGGCTATGTCTGTGTCAGAGCAGTTGGGGAGAGGGTGTTGTTACACATCCTTTGATGTGATGGGGAGATGAGGAAGGGCTGCCTGGTGGGGAGAGGCAGGAGGGAAGCCGGGAAGCCCTTCTGTGTTCTACCCAGGAGGCTTGGGTTGGGGTGACTGAAGCCCTTAGGGGCCTAGGAGTGGCTCAGCCTCACCTGTGGCCTGTGGTTCCCTGAGGAGCCTCTTGTCCTGTCATTTCTCTGTTTGGTGGCCCTGGTGGCTCCCAAGCTGTGGCCTCTTTGGTTTCGCTGGGTGACCCCAGGTGGCCCTTGTGTCCTGCAGGTACTTCTGCCAGTTGGTGGATGGTCTGGAGTATCTGCACAGTCAGGGCATTGTGCATAAGGACATCAAGCCGGGCAACCTGCTGCTTACCACCAGTGGCACGCTTAAGATCTCTGACCTGGGTGTGGCCGAGGTAGGACCCAAGGACGTGGTGGGGGCAGGGCAGTCCCCAAGGCCACTTCCTTAGGGTACCTGGCTCTGTCATAGGCCTTGCACCCTTTCGCTGAGGACGACACATGTAGGACGAGCCAGGGCTCCCCAGCATTCCAGCCACCTGAGATTGCCAATGGCCTGGACACCTTCTCCGGCTTCAAGGTGGACATCTGGTCGGCTGGGGTTACCCTGTAAGTAACTATGGACTATGGCCCCCTCTTGAGGTGACTGAGCAAGGGGAAGCCATGGAGCTGGGGCTAGCAGCCCCTGCGGGTGGGACTGTAGGTTGTGTCCCCCTTAGTTGTCGAGTGCCCTGCTTGTCTTTATTCTTATCAGTTGACACTTAGCCACACTCATCTTGTGGGCACCTTCTGTCCTGACGCTTCATACTGGGAATTCTCAGACACAGCAAGTAGAAAGTATTGAAAGTGTTGTTCATCCAACCACTGTGTGCCTCCTTCCTGTGCTCCTGCCCCCATTCTGCCCCATTGGTCTGCTGGCCTGTCAAGGCGTGTCCCTGAGCACTTGCGATAACAGTGTTGGTGGGCCCATCAGAGTTCTCAGGAAACCCGTTCACTCCTGAAGTGATGGTACTCATGCTCCCCATTGAGAACCTTCGTCCACCACCCCGCCAGAGGGCAGCCGCAAGCTGGACGTTTGTATTTCATTGAGAGAACTCAAAATAACACATGACCCACCCTTCATTTTTTTTTTAAGATTTTATTATTTTTAGAGAGAGGGGAAAGGAGGGAGAAAGAGCACAAGAGAAACATCAATCAGTTGCCTCTCTCAAGGCCCCAGCATGTGCCCTGACCAGGAATCGAACTAGCATCCCTTTGGTCCACAGGCTGGTGCTCTACCCACTCGGTACCAACCAGGGCGACCCCACCTTTAAAGTATACGTACAGTCAGGTAGTTCCTGGAATTTTCACTGGTGTAGCCACCACCCTTTATTCCAGATCATCCCAACCCCCAATATGAGGTCCTACAGGTCAGGTGGGGGTGGTTTGAGGCTCCTGTGCCAGGTGGGTTTTGTACCAGGTGGGTTTTGGGCCAGGACTGCAGGACAAGCCCCGACTGACTGGGCCTCTGTCCTTCCCCTCGGGGGCGAAGCTACAACATCACAACAGGCCTGTACCCCTTCGAGGGGGACAACATCTACAAGTTGTTTGAGAACATCGGGAAGGGGGACTACACGATCCCAGGCGACTGCGGCCCCCCACTCTCGGACCTGCTGAAAGGTGAGGCCCTCAGGATGGTGACCCACCATGGGCCCTGGGGAGGGGCAGGACATGAGGGTGGGTGGGGGCACGGTTCTCCTTGGGGTGTGGAGAACAGCTGAGTCCAGGAAATGCTCTGACACCCCACTCCCCAAATGGTGAGGACCCCACCCGCCTGCCCAGGTCACTGTCCTGCTGCATTTCCCTGCCAGTGCAGCAGGTGGTGCTGTTGGTCTATACCATGGCTGTACGGGTGTGGGCAGGTGTCTGGGAGCGCCAGCTGGCAGCCTGAGGTCCAGCTGTAATGAGTTTGGATGAGACACTTTATGAGGATGTTGCACACCCAGCTTGTGACCAGTATGTAAGATTTATCAATGCAGTAGTTTCTCAGGTTCTTTTTCTGCCCTTAGTCGTCATGCTCTGGTTTGTGACTGACCTTACGTCCTGTCCTCATGGGAGCTCGGTCAGTATCTGGACTTAGTTTGGGGCAAAACTGGGAACATCAAGTTACATTTCCAAGCTGCTCCAAATACACTTCAGTTTCCTAGTAACTGAGTCAAGCTGGTTCTTACATTTGAGTTCATTCAATGCTTCAAAGGTGGAATTGGGCTCCTGATGCTGAGCGCAGGCCTGGCCCACCACCCTAGGACTTAAAAGAAAGTGGCCAGCTCTGGGGACACTGCCCTGATTATTCTTGGAATGTGGGAAGGAATGAGCAGTCAGGAAGCAGTCTGTTTCAGGAGGGCCCCCAGATCAAGGCTGGCCTGGCTTTTTTCCATCCCCCGTCCCTCATGATCTCTGCCAAGTGCGCATAGGCTCCAGCAGCCTTTTGCAGGGTGGTTGTGGACTCAGCATCCCACCCTCTGGCGTGCCCAAAGCTTGGCCCTCGACCTCCACTCGCCAGGCCTTTTCCATGATGAGGGACTTCAGTTCTGCTGAGGGTCGGGTGTTGTGAATTTGCCTTCCCTGGACAAGTGTCAGTCAGCTGATGTTTTCTCTACATGAGCTCCTGTCCCTTGCTGGTTGACCTTTACTTCCCATACCCTTGCTGATCCCTGAGATGTCCCAATGTGGGTGATGACATGGCAGAGGACATCCCTGTCCCCAGATGCAGGCAGGGCAGCCCCATCTCTTACTTTACAGGGCACGTGGACTGTGCCTCCTCCTCCGTTGCAGTTGGGTCTAGCTGAGTGGTCGGCCTGGAGGTTCTCCCATCAACTGGGGTGGTGGGCAGTGTCCCTGTGAGTTCTAGAGCCACCAGGCCCTGAGTTCTGGTGTTTCAGATCCCCTAGGCATGCTGGGAGGGGGCATTGGTGGCAGCTGTACCAAGGTGTGGAGAGCTGGGGACAGAGACAGGGACGAGGGAAGCAGGAGCTTGTAGGGGCCTCCCAGCCCCCTGAGCAACCACCATGTCGTTTCCTGTCCCAACACCACTGAGACCTTCAACTCTGAGCCTCAGCTCCCCAAATTGCTGCTGTTTTCTGAGCACACACCTGCCCTCCTTTGGGGGGTGTTCAGAGCTTAGCGCTCTATCCTCTCCCCTCCTCTGCATCATGCTTGGGAGGCATGACTCTGTCCTCCCACTGGGGAGGGAGCAGGAGACACAAGGAACAACATGTAGGGGCAGCAGAAGCCTTAGCTCTGGGGTCCCCTGCGGCCTGAGTGTGGTGTTACCACCCTGGCTGGGTGGGTCATGGGCCAGTCTTGCCCTTTTTCAAGTGATTATCTTGGGATGGGATTGTCCTAGTAGGGTACCTGCCCCATGGGCACATGAACGCCCATGATGTGCTGCCCTTGCTGCTGTTTCTGGGGCCATGGGCTCCTGGCTAGAGTCAGTAGTCACCAGCTTTACTGTCTTTTGCTGGCTGGGTGCTGGCAGAGGCAAATCCTTGCGTCCTCACCCTGAAGCATGTGGACAGCAGGTCTAACACCTATGCGTGGGCTGGGGCTGCATCCTTCCTGGCCTGCTCTGGTCTCGTTTTGGAAAGCAGTCTCTACTTTGTCTTCGCAGCCACACTGCCTATGGCTTTGCAGTTTTCCACAGGTGGCTGCATGTGGTCTTGGTGCCTGGACTGTCTCTGTGTCCCCATAGTATAGGGCCCTGGATCTGCGAGTGCCACACAGTTATAGGCCCAGCACTACTGGAGAGCACCAGGTGGGCGGGGCAGAGCTAGACAGGGGTCTGTGCTGACTCCCCTATGGTCTCCTTCTCAGGGATGCTGGAATATGAGCCAGCCAAGAGGTTTTCCATCCAGCAGATCAGGCAGCACAGGTGAGTGAGCCCAGGTGCCTGGCTGAGTGGGGCCTGCATGGGGAGCTGGGTGCTCCAGGCTGTCCTGATGTACCGACTTCTGTAGCTGGTTCCGGAAGAAGCACCCACCGGCCGAGGAGCCGGTACCCATCCCACCAAGCTCGGACTGCAAGGACCGGTGGCGCAGTATGACTGTGGTGCCCTACCTGGAGGACCTTCATGGCTGTGCTGATGATGAAGGGGACGAGGACCTGTTTGACATCGAGGACGACATCATCTACACTCAGGACTTCACCATGCCTGGTGAGTCTGGCAGCCGTGGTGGTTCATAGCCTAGCTTGGATGTCCCCAACATCCCCAACCCTCAGGGCAGGTCCATCCATGCCATCACAGGCCCAAGGGCTTGCTGGGGTGCACAGACAGCCGTGGGTGGGCTGGCACCCCTTCCCCTACAGAAGCAGGTGGGGCCCTGGAGGGCAGAGGCAGCACAGGCTCTCCCTGTATTAGTTCCACAGATTGCACACTTCATCCTGTTGGGCGGTGAGCGCTGTGGGAGGCCCCTCTGCCAGCTCTGAGGGTCCAGTGGCCCTCCCGACCCTGCCTCTCGCCCTGATGAGTGGCCTTGCTTCCCCAGGTGGCGAGGAGGCGTCTGAGGCAGGGCTTATAGAGGAGCAAGTCACCCAGCAGAGCCAGTGCCCAGACCTTTCTGCAGAGGAAGCTGAGGCCGGGGGCACACAGGAGCTCGAGGAGGAGCTCCATGCCTAGCGTAGCCACCATGCCCACCTGGGCTGTAGGGGCCAGGCCGAGCACCCCCCATGGGCCCACACTGACCCTGTCCAGGTGTCGGAGGGAGGCTGGGCAGTTTTCCCTGCTACCGATTGTATCCCTTTGCAGCCTTCATGGTTCTGTTCTGTTTCGGGGCTGGTTCTGCAGTCCCCATCATAAAGGTTTGCCCAACGCATGCGCGTGCGTGCGTGTGTGTGTGCGTGTGTGTGTGTGTGTGTGTGTGTGTGTGAGATGCTTGTGTTCCCTTCTTGGCTGTCAGCCTGATGGTAGGTTTTTGTTTTGTTAAAAGTTAATTTTTTGTTTTTAGAGAGAGAAGTGTGATTTGTTGTTTCACTTGTTTATGCATTCATTAGTGGATTCTGTGGGGTTTTTTTTTTTTTTAAGATTTTATTTCTTTACTTTTAGAGAGAGGGGAAGGGAGGGAGAAAGAAAGGGAGAGAAACATCAATGTGTGGTTGCCTCTCACATGCCCCCAACTGGGGACTTGGCCCGCAACTGAGGCATATGCCCTGACTAGGAATCAAACCAATGACTCTGGTTCACAGGCCGGCACTTAATGCACTGAGCCACACCAGCCAGGGCCATTGGTGGATTCTTGTGTGTGCCTTGATGGGGGATTGGACTCACAGCCTTGGGGTATCAGCATGACACTCTAACCAACTGAGCTGCCCTGCCGGGGCTGGGTGGCGGGTTTTTATTGCAGGGAGAACCAGTGTGTAGTGGTAGCCTGCAGGGTCGGCAGGGCCCTGGGAGCTGTGTCCCTGGTAGGGCTGGGCAGGGTCCATAAATCCTGTTGTTCTGGTGTCTGTGATGCCCATTGTAGCCAGCCACAGGGTCAGCTTGGGGCCTGGAGTCCCTGGAGGGGGTACGTGTGTGGTGCTCTGGCCCTGGGAGACCTGGCTGCAATCTAGTCCTAGATGTAAGGCCTCCTAGACCCTCTGTCTCCTCTGTCCTCCTCCACAGAATAGGAATGAGGTGTCCTGCCTCTCAGAGGCACTGGGACCTGTGACAGGGTACAGGCAGCTGGATGTCATCCTCATTGGCAGCACCTGGGTGTCAGCCTCACCAGTAGGCAGTCTGCTGTCCTAGCAAGGCTGAGTGAGGGTCCTGACAGGTCCCTACAGCTGGCTCCCAAGCACCCTTCAGGCCTGTGTGAGAGGCCTTAGTGGCCTTTCCTGAGTGAGGATTCCCAGTCTGGAAATGTCCTCTGGGCCAAGACGTCAAGCATCTACTTCTTTCTGACCTGCTCGTGGGTCAGTGATGATCCAAGACCCCTCACACTCTGGGTCAGCCTCAGAGGCCCTCAGCTGTCCACACTGGAGGTCCTGCCACCCACCCTGAGAGGTGAGCCTTGGGCCAGCCAGTTGCTGCCTGCACAGTGCCTCGAGGGTGAGCGGGGCAGACCTCCGATGCTGTGCTGATGGTTGGGCTCCGGGTCATCCACGCAGAGACGACCCCCCACGTGCTCTGTTTAGGAGGCTCCTGTGAGGAGGGATGAGCTCTGACCGGGGCACACACGGGTGGTGTGGCAAGTTCTGGAAGCCACTGGGTGGGCCCTGGACACCCTTGGCAGAGAGGGGACTTGCTGTAAAGGAGATGGGGGCCCCAGGCACCTGAGGGCAGTTTCCCACCAATGTCGCAGGAGGGTAGGCCAGGTTTCGGTGTGCGCTGACTGAGCTTCATGGGCCCCCCCACTGCAGGCCCTCCTCTCTGTCTCAGTGAGTACAGAAGTGAAGCCCCAGGCCCATGGCCCCCAGGATGCCTTGAGGGTGAGGATGGGGTCATGGTAGGTCTCTGGCTCTGATCCCTTCATCCCAATGGGCTGTTTTGGGAGAGACATACCTGGCCTGAGCCCAACCCCTCCCAGGTCCCACATGTGCCAGCAAGGTGTGGCCGTGGAACAGATGAGGGGGCCAAGGCTCTCACTCTTGTCCCAGGACGCTGGTCCTTCACCAGGTGTCTGGGTCTTGCCCTGGCTGGCTAGCCAGCTTTGAGACCAGCTTTCCCTCTACCCGGGTAACGGCCCCTGCAGGCAAGACCTGGGCGGCACAGGTAGGGTCGTGCCTGGGGAGCTGGGTGGCTGTGCGTGGGGGCTATTTGTCTTGGGCCCCCATTAGCCCACACTTGTCCTCCTCCTCCTAGGACAAGTCCCAGAAGAGGAGGCCAGTCAGAACGGACAGAGCTGGGGCCTGTCCAAGACCATGTGCATGAATGGTACCGATTCAGCGCAGCTGAGCACCAAATCAAGGGCAGAGCGCCGGGCTAGTGCCGTCTCCAACCCTGCCCGCAAGGCCTGTTCTGCCAGTGGCAAGATCCGGCGGCTGTCGGCCTGCAAGCAGCAGTGAGGGCGGTTGGCTGTAGGTGGGCCACAGCGGGGTTGGTGGGGGTGGGCAGGAGTAAGCATTGCCCAAACTTAGCCAAGTCACCCTTGTGGCCATGGCTGACCAGGTCCAGTTCTGTCATTCAAAGTCCTGTCAGTTTGTGATCAAACCCTGCTACCAGGGTTGGTGGCAGAGGTCACTTCCTATAGGACACCAGCCACTTGGGAAGTGGGTCCCCTCTGCCCAAGGAAGGCCAGGGGCAGGGAAGGGGGCAGTAGTAGGTGTCTAGCTGAGGCTATAATTCTGGTTCCTGCTTCCCTTTCCTATCCCTGGCTGCCCCAGTTCAGGAAGTGTGGATCAGGCCCCAGAGATGCTGGAGATCCTGGACCCTGCCCAGCCACGGGCCCAAGTCCACAAAGCTTTCCCTGGCCTCTTCAGATGTCTGACAGCCCTGTGGGATTGGGCCTCAGTTTCCCTGCCCTACCAGTGGGCCCCAGGGTGAGGATGCCCCCCAAAATGCAAGCCTATTTGCTGGCCTGAAATTGACATACTTTCTGTCCATCTGCAGCCAATCTCTGGGAGTCCTGGCCAGGTGCCATGGCCAGGGTCCTCCTCAGTCTTCCCGACGACTGCCGGCCCACTGCCTACCATCCAGGAAGGCCACTGCCATACCCTTCGTGCTGACCATCCCTCAGGAAGCCAGGGGGTCTTGGAGGGCTGTGGCTGGGGAACAGCAGAGACTGGGGTCTGCCCCCCTCCTCCCAGTTGTGGGCCGTGGACACAACCTCTGGTTGACTTCGCAATCCCGTGCTGGGCCCTTTCCTGGCCAGAGGAGGGTGAGGCCAGGCCATGGGCCCCGCACAGACCTCGCCATGCACTTTACGTTTAGACTACTGGTTCTCGCCCGACTTCTCTCTACTTTGCTACACAGCACCTCCCACACCTAGTAATGTGTTCAAACAAACTGCGATCGAGTGGGGTGGACTTAAGTGGGGGTGGACAGGCCTGCCCTCCAAGACGCATGCCCAGTGCCCTTGGGAGCCAGGTGGCTGCCTTGTTTTTGTTGCTTGATTGGTTCCTTTTCCTTTTTTATTTTTTTTTTTTTAAAGAAAAAATAAAACAGGTCGATTTGAGCTGTGGTTGTGAGGGGTGTTTGGAAATTGTCGGGTGGCAGAATGTGCTATCCGGTGTCATCTGAGTCTGTGCCTGGGGTCCCTTCGTGGGCCCCACAGTGCAGGGGCTGGCCGAGGTATTCAGGTTCTCAGTGCATGGAGGTCCTGGGCCTCCATGCGGGTCTTTTGCCACACTGGGTCTCTGTGCTCTTGCAGTGGCGACCTTGCCTCTCCAAAGCTGAATAGGCCCTTGGGCTTAGCCCTAGGGTCTACAGCTCCACACAGCACAGAGGCCAAGTGTGAGGGCAGAATCCTGGCCCTTTTCCCCAAGGCCTCTGCACCTAGGTCCCCAGAGAAAACTCAGAGTGAGCAAGAGTATGCAGTAAATATTTATAGTCAACCAGAAAACGAAATCCATCACTGAATGGTACACAGACTGCAGGAAGCTTGGCGGGGCAGGGCGGCCTAGCTGCCCCATCTTTTGGCAATAAATAAAGCTTGGGAAACTTGAAACCTTGGCCATTTGGATTTTGTGTAAGTCTCAAACACTGACGAGTCTCGGGGCTCTTTGGATGTGTGGCTGTGGGGCGGGCAGCCCACTCACATGCGGAGGGCAGTTGCAGATACCCGGAGGGGACTGCACAGAGTTGTTGTCCAGGGCTGGGGGCAGCAGTGGTGGTGGATGTGGTTATTGCTTGGAGGAGGCTTGGGCTGCAGCAAACACAGCAGCGGTGAGAACAGCTTCTGGTAACTGGCAGCCAGGCCGGTGCACGCCACCGATCCTCCATGTTCCAGCAGGCTTGGCGCATGCACCCTGGCGTGGACTCAGCTCCTGCAGCCCAGACGTGCCTCGAGGCTCAGTTGGCCCAGGGAAGGGTGTGTTGCGCTTGTGCCTCCCACGAACGAAAGCCCAGCCACTATCCAGAGGCCACACAGTCTGGGGTAAGAACAGTTGACCATGTTCTTCCAAAGCGCAAAGATGAGAATATGCCTCGTTCCCTCCAGATGAGCCAGAGTCCTTGTGCCTGGAAATAACACGGGAATCTAGCTTAATGACCAGAGGAGACTGGGCACATGCGCACTGGAGCAGTGTGGGCATCCAGGGTGGTACACTTGTGCATGAGATCTCAGTGCACATGCACCAGGTCCTCGTGCCCCTGGTATGTCCATCTGCGGAGCCCTTGTGCATGTGATAGGAGCTGGAGAGCGGGGCTTAGGCAGGACTGTGGTCCGGCGATGTGGGTGCTGCAGTGGCGGCAGCCAGCATGGGGGCCGCGCTGACTGGCTGGGAGAGGTGTGGCAGGAAGAGTCTGTCCTCGAGGCCGGCTGCCAGCTTGTCCAGCAGTGCCCCCGAAGGCCGGGCACAAAGGCCTGATCCAGGGCACCCGCTGCCAGGTTCCTCCTCGATAGCAGGGATGGTGGACGCTGGGACAGTCATTGGTTCTTCACCTGCGCGGCTGTCCGGCGGGCAGTCGACACTGTCACCACGGCGCAAAGGCGCACGTGTGGGGCGGGGGTCAGGCCCAGGCGGTGCAGAGAGTGCAGATCGTTCGCCAGGGTCACTGTGTTGCCGGCCACGCTGCTGCCATTGTTTACGTGCATGGGTGTGCGGGTGTGCGCGTGCTCGATGGCGCGCAGCAGTGGGTGGGGCATCATCGAAGTGCGGATCGTGGCGCAGGAACTCATGGAAGAGTGCGTCAGTCTTCTCGTCCACGCTGTAGTCCCTGCGCGGTGTGCGACGGGGCCAGGCGCGTGGGCTGGGAGGCCACGTGGACTCCTCAGGCGGGGTCCCGTCGAAGCTGCCCCCCATGGTAGCCACATGGCTTGTACTGGTGAAGGATCGCTTCTGGGGTGCACTGGGAGGCCCATCATCACCAGTGCTGCGCCCCTCGATGCTGGCATAGCCACTGTCCATCTGCAGCAGCTTGCGCGGCCCTGCCACCTCACCCTCCGAGGACCGCAGTGTAGGCGGCGGCGAGGGCGGTGGGAAGGCGGGCGCTGTGCCCCCAGAACCGGAGCTGTCACCGCTGCGCACTGAGTCGCGGTCGTTGCTGCTGTGGTCTGAGGCAGTGGCTGCATGCAACTCAAGCGAGGCGCGCAGGCTCCAAATGTCGCGGTAGATGGTTTGGGCCTGCTCCAGCCCTGCATCCCGCTCACTGTCCGACTCCTGCTGCTGCTCATGCCCCGTACCACCTACGTTGCGCTCCATGAGGGGCTCTGGGCTCACTCCTCCCATGGCGCCTGCCTCCTCCTCCTCCACCTCTAGCCTGCAAGCCAGGCGCAACCGTCAGAGGGCCCTTCCCCCATCCCCTCCACGGCTACCCTGCTTGGTCAGGGAGGGTGGGGACGGATGGGGACTCTCCACCTTGGCCAGGCTCTGCAGAAGGTGTTTTAAAAAACGCTGTCCTTTGTAGGGGATGCTTTTTGGGTAAACATCTGAGCTCTCCTGAAGCCTGCTTTTCAACCAGGGTGTCTTATATGTGGTCCAAACACCTGTGGCTCCTCACCCAGAGTGACTACAGGTGGAGGACCCTATCCTGGGTGGCTGGATAAGCCACTTCATGCCCTCCTACCATTTTGGACTGATAACAAACTAGGGGGATGATACAGTCAGAAGGGGTCACTACCCAGACCAGGTAGTGTCCAATTACAGGAAGTCTGCCCTGTTCCCTGGACCCCCTCTCTCACTGACATGGGCCCAGAGCTTCAGGAGAGCTGCCCTTGGGCTTGGGGAGGGGGTCCTGCTGAGATTGGTCAGGATAGGTTTTGAGAAGGAGCCTGGGCAGGTGGGAGGGGTCCCCTCAGGCTGAGGACCCCACTAGGAAGGGGCACTACCCTGGCATGCACGGAACCCCAGCAGCCCTGAATGAGTACTCGTTTAGTCCTGGTGACCCTGGGGCTGTCGTCAGGGTCCCCACCCTCCCCTTGGCCCTTCTCCAGTTTCCCCCTGCTCCCCTCCTCTGGTCCATGCTGGAGAGGTGGCCCTAGTGAGGCAGCCTCCAGGAGGGGCAGTGGCACTGGAGGAATTTGACTGCCGGTCTGCCCTGCAGACAGGGAGGGAAAATCACTTCCTGGGCTACCAGGTGATGGGGTGGGGCAGGGGCCCACAGGCCCACCCCTGGCACCTTTATCTATTGAAAAATACCTGCCGAGAGCGGGGGACGGGCTGGTGGGGCTGGCCAGAAAGGGGCAGGGGGGCGGGAAGGTCATGGCAGCGCCTGTGCTGGCAATGTACTGAATGAAGTCCATGTGGGGTGTGTCCCCCTCCTCCTGCTCCATGCTCTCGCTGGCTGCCCGCTGCCGCTGGAAGTGGTGCCGCTTGGGGGAGCCTGTGCAGAGGGAGGCACATCAGCCTGCCTGGGCCCCTCCCAGCCCTGCACCCACCCCCAGGTCTGCAGGCACCAGCCTGGGCCAAATGAGCGTGCACCTCGCTGTACAGGTGTGAGGTTGTGCCAAGGCAGCAGCAGTGCCCTGAGCAGCCTGGGAAGATAGGTGTGGCTAGAGCAAGGACTTTCACTGGCCACCTAGTGGCAGGCACAGCTGAACTAAAGCAGATGTGATGATGGAAGGTGTGAAGAGGGAGGGACAAGTTTAAGGGAAGAGGTGAAGCCCTCTACTGTCAGCCGCACGCCTGCCCATGGGCCACCTGCACAGGGACTGGGACCCTCTCACCACCGAGGCCTGGGAGAGGCTTCAGTGGGAAGGCCTCAGGAGTGAAGAGGACAGTCACCTAGCAAATAGGTTCTAGGTGCTTCGGCACCTGCTTTGACTCTAGTCACCCTCAGGAAGCGCAGGCTGTGCTCAGGGCTCCCAACAGGGCAGCAAGACAGACCCGCCCTCCCTGGCCAGGAGCACCTAGGCCAGAACTCACCCCACCCTCTCTGGTGCTAGCTGGAGCCAGGCCCCAAAAAGGGGCTGGTACTGTCACTAGCCATGCCCCTCTCTCTGATACTGTTTGTCCCCTCTCCCTGCCTCCTCCACAGGGCTTCAAGCACAGGCCTGGCCTGGCCTGGCCTAACTAAACTCCTCTGAGCAGGACTGGTTTCAGCTGTCTGTGCCCACCTCCCCAGGCTTCTGCACAGCCCTGCCTTGGGCTGAGGACAAGGAAGCCCTATATCCATGACCCCACATGCCCCAGGGTCTGCCGTGTTGAAAGCTGCTGTCATTTGTCCAGGGCTGGCCAGATGGGCCCCCACCTGTTGTGAGTGAGTGTTACTGGCCACGCGCTTCCCTGCTCTATACTGCCCACCACCACTGTAGGCAATCTGACTGCAAAGCTAAAAATACTATCGTCACGGTCCCCATGAAAGCTTGGTGCGTGACCCTGGGCCCCTGCCTGACCAGCTTTGAGACCTTGGACAGGGCACCCACTGGCCAGCATGGGGCAGGTGCTGGAGATCCCTCAGGAACAGAGACCCCCCACCCTGGGTTCTGAGCCTCCCACTCTAGCTGCTTGGGGCAGGGCCCGTGGCCCTCAATCCCAGGGGCTACAGCTCACCTCTCGTGTCCAGACTTGATGCCCGATGGCTGGGCTCCAACTTCCATTTCTTGACCTTGAAGTAGGGGCTGGCCCCATCCAAGCTGGCATGGCGCCTCAGGCGGGTGAAGAACTGCAGGACAGGGCCTGCCCCAGAGCCTGGGCCCACCTCCTGGGGCCCCACAGAAGCCCCAGGCCCACCAGGCTTGGTGCTGCTAGCACCCACATCCAGCTAGGAGGGAAGAGAGATACTCAGGCAGGAAGGCCCCTTCCCCACTGTCTCACATCTGCTACTCCACCCAGACCAAGTGCAGAGGGGAAACATGGAGCTCTTCCTCCCACCCCAGACACTACCCAAAAGGCTCCCAGGGGCTCAGCCAGGTGCTGGCCAGCTCTGTCCTCCCCAGCCTTGGACAGAGGGGGTCCAAGGGTAAATGTCCAGGAGCGGTCACCCTGCTACTTGGCTTGGGTCCTAAGCACACCCTGCCCAGCTGCCGAAGTGCTCTGTGCACGTGTGAGCACACTGGTATGCGAGACAGCTGTGCATGTGTCCCGTGTGCTACCCACCCTGCAGGGCTCATGCCCATGGGCAGCTTCCCCAGCTTGCAGGAACCCACTGTGTGCTGTGGGCCCTGTGCAAGGACCAGCCTAGGTCAAGGGGAGCTGTGGAGCATGGGAGGCCACAGGCTGACCTGTTCTGCAGCCAGACAGGGAGAGGGAAGGGACACATGGGAGCCCTCACCGAGGTGCCTTCCCCGGAGTCGCTGGATGCAGAGGGGCTGATCTCGAAGTCAGCAGGGCCCATGGCAGGGTTGTAGGGATCACCTGGCAGGGCGGAGCTGGGGCCCACGGAGCGGCCAGTGAGGGCCTTCCCCGGGGGCTGTGGGACAGAGCCAGGGTGGAGGAGGAAGCAGTGACAGGTCAAAGAGCACTGGTGGGTCGGCGGTGTGCTGGACCCAGCCCCCCTCTATACATCCCAGTCAGCCCCTCCCATCCTGAGATAAGGGATCCAGACCAGAGAGAGGGAAAGGTGCCACATGCCAGGTGAGGGTGGGGGTCCCTCCCAGCAAGCCCAGATTTGACTCCCAAACCCTCCATCTCACCTGGAATATGGCAAGGCTGGCCTTGGAAGGGCCAGTGGGGTGGGGCATGGCAGTTGCACTGGCCTCACTGGAGTCACACTCATGGATGGTGACTATCTTGAGAGGCGGCAGGTGCAGGTGAGTGAGACGGGCGTTCTTCAGATGATGGAAATCTCCCTCTGTCAGGGTATACCTGTGCCCAGCATGCCCACCAGTCACTAAGCGGCCAGCTGGTCCCTGTGCTCAGCCAGATTCCCCCTGCCCACAATCCCCTGCTCCACGGCCCCATCCTCCACCCTGCCAGGTCTGGGGAAAGCAGAACATGAGGGGCCCCTCAGCAGAGGCCAAGTCTGCCCAGTGAGCCCAGTAGCAAGGCCATGCTCCAGCCCTGACAGTGCTGACCACCCAGGGATCCCCTTACCTTCGGCCCTTGTCCTGTGCCTTCCGGCTCTGCTCAAACAGGGCTGCCTCATTGAAGGACACGCGGCGGCCGGTGGAGCTGGTGGACAGGAAGCGCTCGGTCTCTGCATCCTGGCCCTCGAGGTCCTCCCCCCTCAATTCAGGGTCTGTGAGGAGAGCCAAGAGAGGGTGGGCCGAGCCTGGTGCTGGCTGACTGTGAGCGGAACTGGCCTGGGAGGGAGCGAGGGGGCCCGAATGACCGCCAAGGATGGACAGGGAGGTGGGCGGGCACTCGCTCATCCGCTCACACACTCACTCGCTCAGCATGCGCCTGTGAGGACCTACGCGTGGGCTTTAAGGAAACAGAGATGAGTCGGAATCGAGCTGCGCCCAGTCTGGTGGGGGAGACAGACAGACACAGAAGGTCAGGAGGCCTGAGGAGGGAAGCCCAAGAGTGGATGGGGGGCGGGGCCTGGGCAAGGGTGGGGCCTGGGTGAGGCCTCACCTTGGACCGGGTGGGTACCATTGTCCAGGTAGGTGGTGGTGGTCTTCTCTAACTCCTCTGTGGCTCTGGGGCAGGACAACAGGAAGAGCAAGGTGGGACAGTGTCCCTGAAGGGCTTGTGCCACTGGCAGTACCCCGAATTCACTGGATCCCACCTGCTGGGATGGGATCCCTGCACAGATTCCCCATGCACCTGTCACTCCCAAACACTGCTGCCCTTGCACAGGGTGGTGGGCCTGCTCCTCACTGGCCAGCTGTCAGACACTCACCCCCGCTCCAGGGGCCCCCAAAAGGCAGCAGGGTGGTGGCCACACACCTGTTGAAGTTCCGGTGCACTTCCCAGCAGCGCCTGCACAGGAGCAACACACCAGACAGCACCACAAGGGTCCCCCCAACGAAGAGTGACATCACCACCACTAGCAGCATGTAGCTGTCCAGGATGGGTTCTGGCTCTGCCTGTGGGGTGGCAGGGGTCAGGTCCTACTGTGGACTCTGGTGGTCTCAACCCACCAACCTTCCTCCCTAACCCCATCACTCACAGTGGGGTGGACTGTGGTGTTGTCCCACGTCATGGTCAGGGTGGCCTCGGAGGTGGTGGCAGCTGTGGCCGTGGTAGCAGTGGGCTGCATTCTGATGTGAGGAGGGCCCTGTGGGGGCAGGGCTTGCTCAGCTCCAGCTCCCTGGCACCCACCCCCTCTTTCATCCCAGGGAGTCAAAGCAGGAGCCCACGCAGGGCAGTGACTCACAGAAAGGTGGGGGGAACCAAAGGCCGCCACCACCCACCTCAGATCAGTGCCCAGAAGGGACCTCCAACTCCCCATCTTTAAGACAAAGGTGTGTGTGTATCACCTGCTTCCCCAGCTGGTGGGGCCGGATGAGCAAGGTAGCGCTGGGCTGGGAGCCCTGCCCAGGAAAGGGGAAGCACCCCTAGGAAAATGGGAAAACTGAGGGTGTCAGCTACGCCTGCGTGCCCACCACCCCAAGAGTCCATAGGGCCCTGCCTGCCCCATCAAGGGAGAGGGAGGGGCCACCTCAGGAGACTGGCTCCAAGCTAGAAGGGACCCGGTAGTCCCCCATGGGGAGCGGAGCAGAGTGGCTGAGCACAGGTCCCCAGGGTCATGACTCCAGAGTGAAAGGCTCCCTTCCACTGATCCCTAGAGGGAATGAAAAAGCCAAAGAAGGAGCATCTGTACCCAGCCCTGAAGAATCTGGTTCCCATGGCGACTGAGCGAGCAGGCTGAGCTGGGGTGGGGGGGTTGCCAGGGAGTATTGGGGAGGGGCGGGGCGGGGGAGAGAGGCCTCCTGCAGGGCGACTCATGCGGGGCCCTGGGCGGCAAAATGGCTGCTGCGAGCCTCCCCACGCACCGGTGCCCAGCCCGAGGCCGGGCGCTTCCGCCAGCAGGCTCTCCCAGCTCGGGCTGGGAGGCCTCCATGCCTGCCTTACGCTGGGGGAAACTGAGGCCGGTGAGGGGCCCGGCACTCAGGAGAGGGGCTGCCCAGACATTGCACCTGACTCTCCCCACGGCGGGAAGGACAGGGGCGCAGTCTAGAATCTCAGACTGGGGCCGATGGCCGGCAGCGCTGAATAGGCTGGGCTCCCGCTCGGTCCTTCCCCAGAGGAAAGGGAAATCTGTACACAGGCTCCAGCGTCCCCAACTCTTTCGGGTTTTGACCCCACGCGAGGGAAACTGAGGCCCAGAGATAGGGAGGGTGTTGGCGAAAGTCAGGTGTCCTCAACGCTCGGGGTCAGGGTCTGGCCACAGCTCCCGTCTCCTCGGGGGTACGGCGAGCGCATATGTAGGTTGGGAAATGAGTTCAGGCTGGAGGGGGAGGGGGCACAGGCGCACTGACATGACAGGAGACCAGAAAAGATGGCAGGAGGCGGAGGAAGAAGAGAGGTGGACTCTAGGGGTGGGCGGGGACGGGAGCGAGGGCGGAGGTTCCCCAAGGGCTGGACCCTGAGGTCCCGCTGGGCCTCGGCTCCCCGAGCTCACTAGCCTCTGAGCCTAACCCCGCGCTTACATCCGGCCCCGGGGGCGGGGATGACCAGCGAGGACAGGCAGAGAGAGGGGCTCTAGGCACATCTAAACCTCCGGCTAAGCCAAGAGGCAGAAACGCCACAGCCCGCGCTGGATCTCAGGGGTAAACTGAGGCCCGACAGGGCAGGCGGGGGGAGGGGTCCCTCTTCGAGGCTTGGAAGGCGAGGTGCAGTACTACGCGGGTTGGCTCCCACGCCCTCCCCGGATCCTCCGGTCCGTTCCTCGTGCCTCGCCGGGAAAGGACAGTGGTCCCGAGCCGACCGTGATCCTGGGCTCTGCGGTCCCGGCCTTCTCCTTGCCCGCCCCGGTGCAGCCCCGGGCCCGCGGCGCCTACCTCAGTCCCGGGGCGGGCGGCCCATTGGCAGCGGGCAGAGATGCGCGGTGCTCCCGGCTGGCTCCGGCGCCCGGTGGCCGCGGAGCAGAAGAATTTATGAATGGAGAGCCCGGTTCGCGGGGGAGGCAGGCGCGAGAGGAGGGGCCGCTCACGTGACCGCGTTGGCTACGAGCCCGCTCCCACCCGCTGGGTGCTGCCGGGTCTCCGACCGGCCGCCCCCACCGCGCTCGCTCGCCGCGGCGTCTGACTCCGTCCGCACTGGCCACCGCCTCCCCTTCCCTTCCGGCGGCAGCGGGGGAGGGGGGTAAGGGGAGGCGGAGCTTGCGCTCCCTGGCGCCCCCTCCCCACGCCTAGCCGCCCTCTCCCGCTGCGGCTGATCTCCGCCCCCAATCCCTGCAGCAAGACTTGTCGACCCTTACAGTGGTCCCAAAGGGTTGGGGAGGGGGGACACCGTGGGATGCACGACTGTCCCCAGCCCCGGGTCCTGGAGTGCACAGACCCCATCCTTATCTTTCCCTAGTCTGGGGGCCCTCAACGTACACACAGCTCAGGGTTTTCAGGCACGTGTCCTCTCGTGTGAGGGCGTCTAGGGCTCACGGTGCGCCCTGCCTCGTTGGGACGAGCAAAGATAATAGAACACAATCTGTGTAGATTACCCTCAGAGCCTGCCCAGTGCGGGTGACAGCAGAACTACCCTGCAGAAACCCCACGCCTGGCAAACCCCACAGCTGCTTCCTCTTCTTCCTCTCCGAAAATCGTGCCTCGTCCTTCTAGATGCATAGACCACCAACCTGCCATCAGTCTGGTCCTGATCCCATTCCTTCCACACCCCATAACGACACCCCTTCTTCTCCAGGGAAGGCCCACAATGCTCAGCAATGCCCAAGTTCAGCCTCCAGGAATTTGCACTCGTAGGCAGCCAGGCCACGACCACTCTTTCCCAGCTCAGCTGTAAGAGGCTCTCCCTGGCCCCCTTCAACACTTCCCAAATAGCAAAGCCTCCATGCCTCTCCTCTTGGCTATGTCTGCTAATGTGGTAACCATTACCCCACACTCCTGTCCCCTGCTACACTTTTTTTCTCTCTGTGGCCCTCTATGTGTTGTATCCCCTGACCCCCACTACATGATGACCTCCAAGAGCAGGAACTCACTTAAGGCTGGGTTCCCAGGCATAACACAGGGCTGGTACCTAGGAGGGAATGTGCTTATTGAATGGATGAAAGATGACACCACTAAAGGAGAGCAAGAGGGAAGCTGAGTGGATACTCAGGAAAGTTGGCACCAGGTGAATAAGGATGGCATGTGCAAAGGCCCCGAGGTAGGAAAGTATGTTTGCAGAAGACTGACATGTTTGAGGGAGCAGGGGAAACCAGCTTGTGGTTCTCAGCAGAGTAATAACACGGTCCCCCTGGCTGTGTGTGGAGAAAGTACCTATGATGAGGCTAGGGGAGGAGGTTAGGACCATCCAAGCCACTGATGGTGGCCAGGTGGCCGAGCTGAGTGGTCAGGCCTTGCCAATGGGTCCGCCAAGGTATTACACGACAATCTCGGGTTTTTGGACCTAACGGGTGGTGTCTTTACCCACGAGCCACACCAAAATGGGGATTGGAAAAAAGCCCAATGGATGGGTTTGAGCCGTCGATTAGATAGATCAGGGCTCGATAAAGGGTCCCGGCCTCCAGGAGAGGTCGGGCTTCGCACACAGTACACTCCTAGACACGTGAGTAGGGCTTCCCAATGCACACCCCCCTATCACCAGGGCTGGGAGCTGACTTTTTTTGGCATGGATGCTGCCAGGCAGGGGCGTGGCTTCAGCGCCTGCCTGGACATTGCAGTGAGCTAGGACTCACGCTGCCCCCGGGGTTGGGAACCTCTGCAGCAGCCCCGCGTCGCAGCCCACCTGCCCTGGGCCCAGGAGTGACACCCACACCCCTGCGCCTTGCACTCCTCTTCTACTCAGCAAAGAACCTTCCCATTCAGTCCGGATTCAGCGTTTCCCCGGAGCCCAAGGTGGGGGGCAGGGGTTCAGGACCCTGCCCTGTGCGCCGACCTGCGTGCGTGACCGCGGAGGCGGGGCGGCGACGTCAGCCCTGCGAGCGAGGCTGCGCAGGCCGCGGTGATGTCAGCGGAACCCCGGGCCGCCCGCGCACGCGCCCCTGCGTCAGCGGCGCGTGGGGGCGGTAGTCGGGCGAGACTGCGACTAGAGCATCGCCGGACACAGAGGCGCCCTCTCGTGGCGCTCTCGGACTTTGCAGGCAAGCCGTGCTGGACCTTCCTCTGGGGGTTGCGGTTCCCGGGATTCCTGAACCTCTCAGTTGCAACCTGATTCATCCCCACCCTTCACACTTTTTTGCACTTTTTTAAAAAAAGCATTTGTCCCCTCCTAACATACTATATGATTTGTTTAGTTATTACGTTGAATGTCTGTAAAACGCTCTCACCACCCACACCAGAGGTGGTGTCTTGGTATTTCTGATTTCTCTCTAGCTCCTAGCAGCCAATGAGCGCTCTCCAAATCTTGAATTCAACTTAAATGTCTCCTCCTCCGCGCAGGCTTTTGATCTCCCCATGCAGAACCGTCTAACTGACATCCATCCCACACACCTGACAAGTGAACCCGGCGCCGAGGCCGAAACAAAACTACCACCTCCAGCATGCCGCGCGCCGGGTAGCGCGTAGTAGTCGTCAAGGTCGCGCGTAGCCACTGGGGGCGGACGGGGAGTTGTAGTCTGCGCATGCGCCCTCAAGTCTAATCCTTCTCCCAGACGTCCCTGCGCGTCGTCCTCCTCGCCCTCCAAGCCACCCGTGTTCGGCAAGACCCTGACTACCTGCCGCTACCGTTATGCTGCCAGCTGCGCTGCTCCGCCGCCCCGGCCTGGGTCGCCTCATGCGCCAGGCCCGTGCTTACGCTGAGGCTGCGGCCGCCCCGGCCCCAGCCGCAGGCCCGGGACAAATGTCTTTTACCTTCGCATCACCCACGCAGGTGCGGACGCTATTTGGGAGCCAGGATCCGCGCCCCTCTCCCACGCAGGCTGGGTTTGAAACCCCAAACTCCCATTCTGGATCTGTGTTCCCCAACCCTCAGTTCGCCAAACCCCATTACGGACCCGGGATCCGAGTCCCACAATCCCGGAACTCTCGGACCTTCCACCTGGAATCCGACGCCCAAGAGCCCTACCTGCCCTTCAAGCCGGCATTGCGTTTCGTTGCAGGCACCTCTCCCGAGATAAGAGCCTTCTGTGTGCTCCTCCCTTGAGGCACCTCCTCGTATCCTTACAGCATCTCTTTGCCGAAGGATTTGGGTGGCTGGATTTCGTTCTCAGAGATGATGGCACTGAGACACTGCCTAAGGACCAAACCCCAAGCGTCGGCCCCAGCGCCGCTGCTCCTGTGTCTCCCATGGCACTCAGCCCTGCCCCAGCCCATTTCACTGTTGAGGAAACTAAGTCCTGATGGAGTGGGACTGGCCTGCTGTGACCTACTCCCCGTATGTCTTCTCCAGGTCTTCTTCAATGGTGCCAACGTCAGGCAGGTGGACGTGCCCACGCAGACAGGAGCCTTCGGTATCTTGGCAGCCCACGTGCCCACCCTGCAGGTCCTGCGGCCAGGGCTGGTCGTTGTTCACGCTGAGGATGGCACCACCACCAAATACTTCGGTGAGTTCAGCAGAAGGTCGGTCCCCGTATCAGTTGATGAGGCAAGAAAAAGTACTGTGGGCACCCGAAAGACACAGTGGGAAGCAAGCCAGAAGCATCTTGCAGCCTTCAGCTCTAGACTGGCTGTGGTTAAGTAGCATGTAGCAGGTTGGGGGAGGGTTACAGATGCTGGGGAAAAAAGTAAAACCATGCTGGGAGGGCTCTTGACTTAGAGAAGGAAACCTGTGGAGGAAGAAACTAGCTCTAAGAAGGCCTTCCACCAGCATCGGTCTTCAAAGCCTCAGCCAGAATTCAAACACAGCCCTCTGTTCACCTGACTTCTGCTCAGCTAAGGGGCTGGTAGGTGAAGGGAAGGGTCTGTGTCCCCATGCCCAGCCACCCGCAGATGCCCCTGGTGGCCCCCTGGTCCCATGTGTTCTCTCCAGGTGCCCACCCCCCATGCTGGACCCCAGGGCTTCTGTGGGGGCACTCTTCTGGTTCTGGGGCTGGTGGTTTCCCCTGAGCCCGGATGTGATCTCAGCCCCAGTCCTCCCACAGTGAGCAGCGGCTCTGTCACAGTGAATGCTGATTCGTCTGTTCAGTTACTGGCCGAAGAGGCTGTGACGCTGGACATGCTGGACTTGGCAGTAAGTGTCCCAGGGGAAATTGAGGCTCTAAGCAGGTACAAGATAAGAGCTCCTGGCTTTGGGGGTAGAGAGGCAGGTGCCAGGCCAGGAACTCTGCTCGGCCCTCACTACCCACCCACCTATTTACTGCAGGCCGCCAAGGCAAACTTGGAGAAGGCACAGTCGGAGCTGTCAGGGGCAGCGGACGAGGCTGCGAGGGCCGAGATCCAAATCCGCATCGAGGCCAACGAAGCCCTGGTGAAGGCTCTGGAGTAGACAGTGCGTGTCCCTCGCCAGAACCTGCAGGGAAACCAAGGTCCAGAGTAGGACGGGCTGGAACCGGCTCCCATGGGCCCATTTTGATTGGGTGGGGGCAACTCCTTTGGGAGGGAGCCATGCTAGCCAACACGGCCACCAGGAGGCAGTGCAGTGCCAGTTTCTCCTATAGCACACTCCCTGGGCCCAGGCCTGCTGGGTGGGGGTGAGGTCAGAGACCCTGTTCTGTCCTTGGGGGGACTTGTCATCCGGGGGGCTGGCCTCCTGCCTCCAAAGATACCACCAACCTGACTTGCCGCCCGCCACTCTCATCCCTGTAGAGATCTCTGCTCCCCGCCACCTTCTTCGGACAGCCTACCTCGTGGCCTTCACCCCATTAAACACCAGGGACCCCACTTGTGTGTGCTGATTTTGTCTCCTACCCAGGGCAGTGGGCTTGGAACTCTGTGTTCCCTGCAAGGTAGGGCCTCAGCCTTGGGGATTTGGAGGTTGTGACCTGAGAGGTCCTTGGGGGCCTCTGGAGAATGGAAGGGGGGCAGCGTAGCCAGTGATAGTGGGCCAAGAGGGTGGGGCCAGGCATGGGGACGGAAAGTGAGGAGATGACTGTGGCTCTTGGGCCAAGACTGGGTTGCTAGACAGACACTTGGGGCCCTTTCAGGTGCCAGGCTGTGATTTCTACCCTTTGGGTTCCCTGGCCCTAGCCCTGGCCCTGCCCCAGCAGGAAGGGACAGGCCCTGCCCTATGTTGGCCTGGCCTGTGGGTAGCCCTGGCTGGCTGCTTAACCCCCGGTGGTGTTGGCATCTTTCTGGCACCCCAGCCCTAAATGAGGTGGGGTATCTGGGGAGGGGTGGCCCTGGCAGTGCATACCTTCACTCTGCTGCCTCACCTCTTCCCTCTTGTAACCCTCTAGGTGACCCAGATTTGGGCTTCAGGTGGTAGGCAGAGGGCTTTAAGGCATGAATGAGTCTTCTTGCCCCCTCTTCTCAGCCCTGAGCCAGAGGAGGGCTTACAGGGTATTCCAGGGGAGTGACTGTGTGGGAGAGCCTGGGCCTCCCTGTGACACACAGGGAGGCCACCCCGGGGCGTGTCATCAGCAGTGATTTGCTATGCAGTACTGTGTCACAGTCTCATGTAAGTGACTGTTGTCCCTGTGTTTGACTCTTGACATGGTGGGAGACCCATGTGTGTGTATGGGCCTCCAGGCAAGCACACAGCTCGGTGGAGGGTGTGTATGTCTGGATTTCCCTACTGTCAGACCGGTGAGGCCCCAGCAGCAGTCCCCCACCTCCCAGGAACCCCCAGCCCAGAGAAATTGTGACAGCCAGGGGTGTCACAGATGCAGCCCCACCCCTCCTTGTCTCTAGCTCAGAGCCAAGGTCCTAGAGTTCTTGGCCAGGTTGGGCACTATAAATAAGACCAAGGAAGGAGGGGCAAGGAGGGAGACCTTCACCAAGACACTCCTCCAGCACCTCCCACATGGATCTCCTGGCCCCGCCCTGAGAGGCTTTAGCTTCCAGCTGGGGGACAGCAGGATGCAACTGGGCCCTCACGGCACAGCCCTTGTGGGAGACTTGTGAGCCTTGGGGGCACAAACCCCACCCCGCCCCTGCCAAACATAGCCTGGTGCTGACAGGGCCAAGACCTGGACAGGAGGGGTCCAGGGTGGAGCAGGCCACAGGGCTAGGAACCAGGAATTGAGACCTCTTCCATAGGGTAGGCTTGGGACCTGATGGGGGCAAGAAGGGGGCCCTCTGGTACACCTGTGCTCACATCCTGGGAGAATTGTTGAACTGTGGGGACACACTAAAAGGGAAGGAACAGGAAACCGGTAGATTAGCACATTTATTAAGTTGGATTTGCAGAGTTAAGGTCAGGGCCCCTCCAGAGAGCACAAAGTTCTGCCCACCCCAAGAGCAGCACACCTACTCCTTAAGGGTCCCACCTAGCCTGCTCCTCCTGCCTCTTCTGCTACCTCCATGATCCCTCTGGAAACAACCCCCACCCTGGACCACTCAGCCTGCAGCTACTTAAGTCTCCAGAGCTTTGCAGTGGCCATTTCCACCTCCTGGAGCACCATCTTCTTTCTGTGTGTGGCAAACTCCTTTCCACCCCTTAACCCCAGCCCCAGCGACTCCCTCCTGCTGACCCAGCACTGACTGACCCTGTGGGGCTGGGAGTGTCTGGGTGTGCTGGGGGTGGGGGCAGAGGCCACAGGAGTACTGGGTAAGAGCAGAAAGAGCCCAGCCCTGGGAGGGATGGCCAGGGTGGAGTTGGAGGTGGGGTTGGGCAGGTCAGATAAAGGGATAAACCAGATAAGTGGACTGGAGTGTAGAACTTGGGGTCCCTCTCTATGCAGAGGGGGCAGGAAGACCAAGAAGGCCCCACCGCCAACCAAAATCATCCTCAGAAAGCCTGCCGCCCTGGGCAACTACAGGGAGAAAGGACATGCCCCATTCCTGTCTGTGTGACCTGTTTTCTAGTGTGTGAAATGGGTAGGGGGTTATGCCTACCCCAGAGGATGGGCAGCAGGCTGTGAGCTTGCATTGAGTGATGACAGCATCACTGGATCTGTGTGAGAGACCCACACCTCAGGCCCCAGAGTGGGGCATGCTGCATTCTCATTCCAACCCACAGCCAGCTGGGAGAAACAGGCTCTAGAGGCCAAAACCCTCCCGAGGTCACAGGACCTATGGTGACTGGCTGCACAAGGCAGGCCTGGCGCTGGTTAATCGCTCCCTAAATGCCCTCTGAGGTCACTGTTAAGGGATGCAGGAGGCTGCCTGCTGGGGCACCCCCACTCCAAGCAGGTGACTTCGGCCAGCCTGTTTTCCTGGACTGCGCTGCTGACTCAGGCTCCCCTTCCCGTCCCCACCCGCAACTCGAGCGCCCTCAGGCAGAAGCACAGAGCCTGGAGCGGCAGAAAAAGAGAGCAGGACAGGGAGCTCGACTGTGCACCCTGAAACCCAGTACCCGTGGCTGGAGTAGGGGTGCGTCCCGTGTTCAGCGGCATTCAGGGAGCACAGTCATTTGCGGGGTGAGTGGCCCAGGCCGGGCGGCGCCCTAGGGCCCTTGCCCGCTGGGAGGGGCGGGGGATAGTCTGCGTCACCACCCGCCGATTCCCCTCACCCCCCGCCCCCTGCCTGCTCAAACTCCACCCCAGGGAAGGCGGCGCGGATAAAGGTTCGGGGCCGCCTGCTCTGCCCCAGACCTACCCTGCCACCGCGCACTTGTTCTATACTTGGGTACATTCAGGACTGTTGTGACCTCCCACTGTCCGCGCCTGGTGAGTTTTGGGCGGGATCTCGTGGGCCAAGGAGGGTTTCCCCACTCTAGGCTCCTAAGGGTGTCCCACTTTTCTTTGTTCTTGGGCCAGGCAGAATTCGGGATATCTCCAGTCCTGGGAAGCAACCCCGGGACCTGGAATGGGAGGAGCTAGGCGCAGCCAGCACCCTGGTGGCGGGACCTCAGACCCCGCCCCGCCCCCTCACCCTAGGCACTCCCCCTCCCCAGAGTGACCTTGAGCTAGTTGCTGTTCCAGCCTGTTTCCTCCGCTGTACCGTCCCAGTTTCCTAATTTAGAGGCTTCACACTCATAGCGAGGTTCTCCCCAAGCCCGCAGTCGGTTCGCTTCACTCCTGTCCCGGGCAGCCTCTCGCCCCTTCCCCAGGACTCCCGGCAGTGCTCCCGGATGGGGCCGGCAGAGGGCGCGCTGGCGCTGCTGACTCACCCCAGCCCCGAGCGGAGCAGTGCGCGCGGGCGCAACAGGGACGCCGCGTCACGTCATTGCTCGGGCGGGTGCGACTCGAGAAGCGGGCTTGGCCCGCGAGACTGGGGTGGGACGTGAGGTGGCACCGGCGCGGGAAGGTTGCTCCCGACACTGGCTACGTCACCGGTATGCAGACTTCGCCCTCAGCCCCATTCCTCGTGGAGACTTCGTGCCCCAAGGTCGAGCCCACCCGCGAGCCACCGAAAGGGGCCCAGCCATGAGGCCCGGGGATTGCCTCGCTTCCGCCCGCGGTAGCTTCCCGGATCGACGCGGGGAGAGGCCACGCGACATCCTGCCCCTTCTGGAGCAGAGACAATGCCCACCTTCACGCCGCACTACTGCCGGCTGGGGGTCATCGCGCCCTACGTGGCCGCTCGCCCTTTGTTGTGGGCAGCGGGCCTTATGAATGGCCCCCAGCGCGGGCGGGGGCGTGGGGGCCGGCTTCTGCAGCGCCAGCTCCGCCCCCGCCGCGTTCCCCTTGGCCACCAGGACAGGGGCCGGGGCCAGGGGCGGGGTGCGGCAGCCACGTGGGGCAGCGCCGCGGGTACTCCCATTGGCTGAGCAGCGAGGCCTACTAAGCGTTCGCTGCGCACCGATTGGCCGGTGCAATGCCGGCGGAGTAAGTAGTGAATGGGAGGGGGCGGAGACCCCGCCCCTTGGAACATTGCTACATTATAACTTTTTTTTCTTGTTACTTTCACCCCCAGATCCTCCGAGCGGCGGCGGCGGCGATTGTTGCTAAGGGAGGTGACGCGCCGGGAAGCGCTGCCCGAGTGGCAGACGGCACTAAGCTCCGCCGGCCAGGGGCGCCTACTCCTTTGGGACCCTCCCCCCACGACCGTGGTGTCTTGGTCGCCGCCTGCCGCCCTTGAAAGAAGCCGAAAGTGCCGTCCCCACCCCCGGAAGGTGCCCCAACGAGCCGACGCGACCCTTGAGCGCCACTGGGATTCTTGATTCGCCATTTGTTCCTGGGACCTTCTCGAAGGGAACACGCGCTGCCTCTCGTCCCTAGTGGCCACCCCGAGGACCCTGGTTCGGGGAGCCCTTGCCCTGCCCTGCCCGGAGGCGCGGCGAGGATTGGCGGCGCCCCGCGGACCCCAGCCCCCTAGCGCGGGCAGGGGATGGAGCCGCAGCCCGGCGGCGCCCGGAGCTGCCGGCGCGGGGGCCCCGGCGGTGCCTGCGAGTTAGGCCCAGTGGCGGATGTGGCGTCCATGAGCCTGGCCATCCACAGCACGACGGGCACCCGCTACGAGTTGTCTGTGTCCCCCGACGAGACGGTGGAGGGGCTGCGAAAGCGACTGTCCCAGCGGCTCAAAGTACCCAAGGAGCGCCTGGCGCTGCTCCACAAAGACACGTAAGTACCGCACTCCACCCCAGCCCCAGCGCACCCCTGGCCTGCTGCCCCCTTTGGCCCCGGCCCCCGGACGGGAACAAAGAGCTCACGGCTTAGGGAAGGAAGGGGGCGGCCAAATGCGGGGGGTGGGGGTGGCGCGCTCTCGGGCGCCCTCTGCTCGGCCTTGCTTGCTTCAGCCCCCTCCCCTGTCCGGGGTCGCTGCACAAAGGCGGCTTCGAGAGTGCCCCGGCTGGGCTTAGGCGACCCCCCCCTCGCGGGACGGCAGGAGCCCCGGGGCGGTGAGGTGCTCCCGGCTGCGGGGGTGGGGTGCGCTGCCGTCGCTTCCCCTGCCTTCGTCTTCTGCCGGTTTACGCATCTGCTCCGCGGCCCCCTCTGCGGCTAGCTGTCTCTCCCCACTTGCCTCTCTCTGCCCCCCTTTGTTCTCACCACCCAGCGCTCCCCTCAGCCTCCCCCTCCCCCATGGTATTTAAATCGCCTCCAGGCTGGGGAGCCCTCCTCCCGCGGGCCTCCAGGGACACGCTGTGTCCATCCCCAGCGGAGGGGCCCCGGTGGGGGAGGGGCGGGAGGGGGAGGGTCTCCTTTGTCTGAGCGGCGGCAGCCTGCGCCAGGGAGGGAGGGAGGAGGGGGAGCCCGGCCAGGCAAAGCCCCTAAAGGCTAAGCCCTGTGGCCCTACAAAGACCAGCCCAGGGTCCCAGTGGTTAAATTGTAGGCAGGGCTGGCCCTGGGGTGGCTGGGAGGGTGTCACAGGGCACAGTGGGGCCCGGGTAATGAAAAACTGCCTTACTGAGATGTAAAGGTGCCACAGTCTAGTGATGGTGTTCCTTGAGAGAAAGGGTCTGAATCAATAGCATGGGGTCCCAGGGCCAGAGAGTGAACCTCGCCCCATGTTCAGTGCCCTGGGTCTAGGGGCCAGTGAGAGATGGGGGTGGAAAGACTACTTACTGTCTCACCTCAGTAAGCACAGAGCACAGACCTCTCCCTCAGCCTCTGCTTCCGTGTCCCTGCCTGGTCTATGCTGTAGCCTCACCCTCTTCCTTCCTCCCCCCCCCACCCCCACCAGCCGGCTCAGTTCGGGGAAGCTGCAGGAGTTCGGCGTGGGGGATGGCAGCAAGCTGACTCTCGTGCCCACCGTGGAGGCGGGCCTCATGGTAAATGGCTGAGGAGGCCCCAACTTGGGCGGGCAGCCCCCTTTCATGCCAGCATGGCCCCCATCACACAAGTCTGGGTTCCCTTGCCCTCCAAGGCAGCCACCCCCCCTCCCAACCACCCCACCTAGCAGGACCCTCCCAGCCCAGGTGCCCTGCCCAGAATGCATACTCAGGGTCTCCTCTCCTCCCCTCCCTCTCTTTGTAGTCTCAGGCCTCAAGGCCAGAACAATCTGTGATGCAGGCCCTGGAGAGCTTGACAGAGACCCAGGTGAGATATGCGCCGCCCCTCCTAGCCCAGTGGGTAGCAGGCCCAGTGCCCAGCAGGCCCAGTGCCCAGCCCCTCTGGAGAGCCTGGGATTGTTTGTGCTCCCAGGAAGCCTGTGGGGAGGGGACTTTCGCTGCCCCACCTTCTTGACATCTTGGCCTGGTCACCCAGCTTCCTCTTCCCCCTCCCCCCAAACACCACCTGACGTTGAGGGCCTTCTCTCCCACGGTTGGTCGGTCGCTGCCATGGGGGAGGGGGTCAAGCTTTCACAAGCCTGCCTTTGGGGTGACCTTGGCCCAGGCTCCCACCCCTGAGGCCTATGTCCCTGAGCACCCCCTTCCAGGGCCACTGAAGTTTCCCCGAAGCGACCTTTATAAAATTTAAGCTTGGTTGGGGGGAGGAGGGGCTGGCCTGTGTGGTACTCCTTCTGCCTTCCATGACCCCTTTGTGAGGGGTGGATAGTCACTCCTCCCCCTCCTCTTTCTGGCCTTTGTTCTCTGCCCCAAAAGGGGGAGGGGTGGGGGGGCATCTAGGCACCCAGCTAGGCCAACACAGGATGTTAGGAAAATATTTAGTAACCAGCCTAGAGGGAGATGAGGAGGGAGGCCTGGGCTGGCACACACCCAGATTCCCGGTTTTGTTGCAGCCTTTTTTCCCCCCTCCTTTTCTCATTTTTCTGGCGGCAGGGCCTCCTCCCAGGAGGGTGACACAGGCCTCAGCTATCCGCCTGCTGCCAGGGTGGGGGAAGCAGGCTGCTGCCCTCCCCTAGAGGGGGTGGGCAGGTTCTAGGCCTCCCTGTCTGGGCTGGCCAGCCGCAGGAAACCTGCTCAGCCGCTTCCCTTCCTCCTGCCTGAGGCCCTCGCCCCCTCCCCGACAAGTAGCATCCTGCCCTCACCAGCAGGCTAGTGTGGAAGACAAGGGGGGCCAGGAACTGGGTGGTCTGCCATCAGGACTGGTGGTGGGGTAGGGGAAGAACAGGGGTCCTGGCAGCCCTAAGGGGGCTGGCTCTTAATTTCCTGGGGCAGATGTGAACTGAGCTCCCTTCTCCTGGGGGAAGGGGAAATGTGGTTGCCAAGGGGGCCCTGTGTGTTTGGTTCACATCCGCCCTAGGGTGCCTGCGTCAGGAGGGAGATGGGGGGGCACTGGGTGGATCAACTGGACTCCCAGGGCTGCTCCCTGCCTGGCACCACCACATCATGCCTGCCCATTCCTCCCCAGGGAGGAAGTTGCGGGAGGAGTGGAGGGGGCTCCCCAGCTGCTCTTCCTGCAAAGGGCATTTCTGGGGATGAGGGAGGGTCATGCAGACTGGGGCTGGGGGGCTGGGGGCTTCGCACTGCTTGCCTCCCTTGCCTCCTCCCTGAGGCCACCAAGCACAGAAGGTTACACCAGCCGCTGCCAGGGGAGAGCTGGGAGGCGGTTGTTCTGAGTCATCCAGCCTGTGTCACTTCTCAGAAACCTCCCCCCCAACCTCCAGTCCGGCCCCTGGGGAGAGTTCTGCGCTGGCCAGGCCCCAGTGCAGCTGGGGGTCAGAGGCACCCCACACCCTCTGTGAAAGGGGGCCCCAATTGGAGGGTTCATGTTTGTGTGGGCTGCATTCAGGCCCTGGGGGACCCTGGCTCTAGGGAACCAGTCAGGGCCCCTCCCGCAGCAGTGACGCCTCTCAGCCTCTGCCCCGCCCAGGACAGATAAATATTTATCTTGAGAAAGCAAAGGTTAGGATGAAGAATTTGTCCAGCAATTCCACCCACTCGTTGCCCACCCCCGTGGTTTAACTGGGAGGGGGCCTGAGATAGTTCCCTGTGCCATAAACGTAGGCAGAGAGGATCTGGGGGTTTGAGGGAAGGGAAAATGAACGAGGTGAGGGTGAGGGCAGTGACCTCCAGCTAGGCCCTGCCCCCTCTGGCCTCAGTTTCCCCTTAAAAGAACCAAGCTGGCCAGGGAGGGCCAGGCCCCCCTGTCTGACCTGCCTCTGTCCCCCACAGCCCCCAGCGGCGCCCGGGCCGGGCCGGGCTGGCGGAGGCGGCTTCCGGAAATACCGATTCATTTTATTTAAGCATCCGTGGCACCGACAGGGACCCCAGAGCCCAGAGAGGGGCGGCGAGAGGCCCCAGGTCACACAGCATGGGGGGCTGGGCTGGGCAGGGCCGGGGATGCCTAGGGCTGGTACCTTGGGGCTGATAGGCCACTCTCTGCAGGTCAGTGACTTCTTGTCGGGCCGCTCGCCACTGACCCTGGCTCTTCGAGTGGGTGACCACATGATGTTCGTCCAGCTTCAGCTCGCGGCCCAGCACGCCCCGCTACAACACCGCCATGTGCTGGCTGCTGCTGCTGCTGCAGCTGCTGCCACCCGTGGGGACCCCAGCATGACTACCCCCATGTCCTCTCCTTGCCGGCCATTGTCCAGCACCACCCGTGTTCCCCCAGTGCCCACCAGCCCTGCACCTGCATCCTCCTCACCTGTGACAGCCGGCTCCTTCCGTTCCCACTCAGCTTCTACCACCTGCCCCGAGGTGAGTCTGAGAAGGGCTTATCCTGTGAACCCAAGGCTGGGCTTTTCTGGGACATGGTGTTGGGGTTGAGGGGCTGGCACAGGGACTCAGAGCCCCTACTGCATTCCTTGTTTTAAAGGCTGTCCCTGGACCCTCAGCTGGTGGGTAATCCCTAGAGCCTGAACACCACGGTCTGTGTTTATACCCTAAGCTCATGTGCCCCCTCCCCCATCAGCAGATGGACTGTTCCCCTGCTACCAGCACCCGGGCCAGCCCCACATCCACCCCTGGGAGCAGCCCCACCTCCCGTTCCCGAAAACCTGGTGCCATTATCGAGAGCTTCGTGAACCACGCCCCGGGGGTCTTCTCAGGGACCTTCTCTGGTAGGTGTCAGTGGCTTCCACCTGTTTCCCAGCAGTGGTCACATGCGCATGCATACATGTTCCCCCTGTGATCTCCATGTGCACTCGCCACCCTACACCAGGCTTTGAGTTGGGGGGGTCCTTGTGTCACTCCTGCCCCTTGGGCACTCACCAACGCACTCTGCACCCCATAGGCACGCTGCACCCCAACTGCCAGGATAGCAGCGGGCGGCCGCGACGGGACATTGGAACCATTCTGCAGATCCTCAATGACCTCCTGAGTGCCACAAGGCACTATCAGGGAATGCCCCCATCACTGACGCAACTGCGATGCCACGCCCAATGTGCACCAGCCTCGCCCGCCGCGGACCTCACCCCCAAAACTACCTCCTGTGAGAAGCTGGCAGCCGCATCCCCAGCCTCCCTGAGCCAGGCCCGCCTGGGCAAGCCCACGGGTGAGTGTCCAGGATGCCCTGCCCATCCTCACTACTCAAGGCCCTTCTGTGTGCGGCTCAGAGCAGCTGGCCCACCTCAGACTGGGGAGTCACCAGCTGCCACTCAGCCTGCTCTGGGAGAGCCTGGAGAGAAGGGATCGTGTGTTGGGGGCACAAAGTGTCCTTGTACCCTCCCGAAGGGGGTTTGTTCTCACTTCCTCCTTACTCCACTCGGGCACCTTCTCCAGGTGGCAAGTGGGTCCTTTGTGAATGTCCTGATCAGGCTAAGGAGGGAGCCCAGCTTCCCTCCCACACAACCACCCATGTCTCCTAACGTGTTTTTACCCTGTAAATCTGCAGTCGCGCAGACCAGTGATGCCACTGTGTCCGGTGGGCCCCCCAGCCCAGGCCGTGAAGGGGAAACTAAGGCACTAGCCTGAGTTCTCAGTCACAGAAGCAGCTGGAAGGACTCAATATGCATCTAACGAATGTTTCCTGAGTGCCTGTCTTAGACACGGCCCTGCCTTCACAAGGTTCACAGCCAGTATGCTGGAACAAGTTTTAGAGACGGGGGAGGGAGGGAAAGAAACGTCTATGTGAGAAACGTTGATTGGCTGCCTCTCCTATGTGCCCCAACTGCTTCCCTACTGGGACTGATCCCACAACCCAGGCATGTGCCCTGTCTGGGAATCAAACCAGTGACCTTTCGCTTTGTGGGACAAAGCCCATTCAACTGAGCCACACTGGTCAGGGCCTTTTTTCTTTTTTTAATTGTTAGAGAGAAGGGGAGAGAAAAACATAGATTCTTGTTCTACTTTATGCATTCATTGATTGGTTCTTACTTGTCCTGACTGGGGATTGAGCCCGCATTCTTGGCATACGGAACGACACTAACCAACCGAGCCACCCGGCCAGGGCTGCGACAAGCTTTAGTGAGCCCGCAGATCCTAGAGACCTACTGCAGATTGAGTGGAGTGAGTGTCCAGGAGGCCTGGGCTGTGCCTAATGCTGGGGGGCACTTGCTGGGGGTCCAGTTTCTCCTAGGGGGTCATGGTCACTACCTCCTTTACAGGGGACCGGCTGCGGCAGACAGAGAACCGAGCCACCCGCTGCAAGGTGGAGCGCCTGCAGCTGCTGCTCCAGCAGAAACGGCTCCGCAGAAAGGCCCGGCGGGATGCCCGTGGCCCCTACCACTGGCCACCCAGCCGCAAGGCTGGCCGCAGTGACAGCAGCAGTGGAGGCAGCAGTGGCAGCCCCAGTGAGGCCGCAGGCTTGGGCCTTGACTTCGAGGAATCTGTGTGGAAGCCAGAAGTCAACCCCGACATCAAGTCAGAGTTCGTGGTTGCCTAGGAATCTTGTCCCACGCCCCTCCCCAGGGTGGCTGAGAGTATTGCCCAGCTCAGGAGGGCAGGCAGTGGGCACTGCAGGAGGCCCCGCCCTCCCTGGCCAGCATCCTTCTGTTTTTTTTTTTTTAATTTTTATTTCATTTCTCACCACGGTTTTCCAAACCCTCCGTTGCCTTGGGTTCCTGCCTCCTCGGTTCAGCTCACACCTCCCCACCTTCTTCTCATCATTTACTCTGTTGCCCTGCCTCAGCCACACAGGGTCCTTCCCTGCCCATCTTCCCAAGCTCCATATATGTAGCAGTCTTTCCAGATGGTTCAGAGCAGAGATGAGGAAGCTGCCCCACCCCTTCCACTGGCTCTGCAGCCCCCCCACCCTCTTCAGGTTTAAGTCAAAAATGTAGATGCCTCATATGCACTTTACAGACAGGAGGGGGCCACAGAGAAGAGAACCCCCACTGCCAATTCTGGCCTTCCCCCAGCCAGCAGGGCCCCGCAGGGCTCCAAACACCTCACAGGACCCACAGCTACACCAACCAGTGACCGTGTATTCCACATCTGTACTTTTTTCTCTTGGTTTCTTTTTCCTGGAAAAGAAAAGCTGTTTCAGGGGAGAGGCTGGCCAAAGCCTACCTTGGGTTTGAGTGATGACGTGCTACCCTTTCCTAGCAGGAAAGGGAGGAATGGGAACAGACCCGTTGCCAGCCTTCGCCGGCCATGCACTGTGCTATATCCTCTGATGCCACTCTACGGCCCCCTCGCCCCCCCCCCCATTTTTCTTTCTGAGCTCGGGGTATTTATAGACTGTTAATTTTCTGACTGAGCCAATAGTAGTTGGGAATCCCTTGAAAAATCAGGAGAGAAATGGCTGTGGGGCCAGGGAGATGCCCCCAGCCCCACCTCTCAGCCCAGCCTGAGGGAGCTGGGCCTGTGGGCTGTCTCCGGGTGGCCCTCCTGCAACCTGCAGGGGAGGGGTTGCTGAGCTGTGAATCGCATGGTTAGGGGCTACACTGTGTAGCATTAACCCCCTGGGGGGGGGTTGCTGCTGGTCTAATTTGGAACCTCCCCGTTCATGCCCATTCCCCAGGGGTCTTTGGCCCCCAGAGCAGCAGGACAGACCCCCTCCCTATTGGGGCCATTTCAATGGGGGTGTTTATTTTTCATTCACTTTTTTACTGATAAATGGAGATGTCTGGGCCTCCCCCGCACCCACACCTGTCTGTCCTATAGAGCACCCCACCCCTTGCCTGTCTCCCTCCCTTTGTCCTACCGGTAGATGAACCCCAGGTCCTCAACCTGGCCCCGTTACGTGTCTCAAGTTAATGGTTTCAGATGTGAACATCATGTGTTAACTGTAGCTCTGTACATTTTTTTGTGGGGGGGTGGGCAGGGAGGGGTCAGAGGGTTAGGGGTCAAGGATTTTTTTTTTTTCCAAAAGGGGGAAAGGGCGGGTTTGTTTTTGAAGAACTGTCCTGGATATTTAAATGTGTGTTCTCTTGGGTTTTGTTTTTTTTTTTTAAACAATTTTTAAGTAATGTCTGTGTCCCCAGGGTTTGAGGGTAGAGGCCCCAGGCAGGAACAGGCCCTGCCCAGTCCCCAGCCCTCACTATGGCCCCCTGAAGAAAGCATTACCCACCCTGGGGGTGGGGGTCAGGCTGTGAGGTGTGCCTGCACCTTTCGTGAGTTTCCTGTATGAGAAAGAAAAAAAAAAACCTACACAAACACCATGATTTCCAATAATAAAGAGAAAATGATAAGTGAAAGTCCGCCTGCTCCCCAGAGGGGTGGTCTTAATGCCTGAGAATGGCATGGGGGGGCTTATAGGGGGGGTGCTGGGGTCTTCCACTCTGAGTTTGGAGGGGGTCCCAGTGTAAAAAAGAAAAGGTTGCATCCCTTAACATCCCAGGCCCCCTCCAAGGCTTGGGGTGAGGTCAGGCAGGAAGCTGCCCCTGCAGAGGAGGGAGTGGCAAGCCACCTCAGGCATCTAAGACCGGAAGTCCTGCAGGGCGTGGGCCCAGACTGTGGGGCCTTGACCTCTGGGTTCCCTGCTCTGGTTGGCGTCTGACCCAAGACCCTCCTCTTCCCAGAATACCACGAGGGCTCCCTCCTTGTGTGGGACGACGGGAGGACCCAATCCTCTCGTAAATTCCCAGAGCCTGGGTAAACTCCCCCAGCCCTGACCATGCATCCAACCTCCAGGCTGTGCCCTACCCAGGTACTACCCTCTCAGCCACCCCTGCTGGGCCTGGCAACTTTCTCAGTCGGTATCTACGACCTCGACAGCCCGGGGTCCCACCATCATCCACTTTGGGGCTGGGTGAGGGGATAATCATGAAAATTAGCTATTTTACATGGATTTCCTCACTTGTCAAACACCACCACCTAGGAGATAACAATTACACTCCCATTTATGGAGGCCCAGAGAGAAGCATCATTTACTTGCCCGGGGACAATTGGTGTTTCTGTAATTAGTGACTACTACCCCTGGCCAATTTATGACGACTCAAGCTCCTGCCATCCAAAGCCTCAGCTCCAGGGATCCTAGAAGGAAGGGAAAGTTTCCTACCCAGGAGTATCGTGGAAGCATTTTGTGGAGGCCTTTCTGCCTTTCTCCCACTGTCCACTTACCCCCAAATCAACCTTGTCAGCCTACAGCAAAAAGGTATCAGGATGCCCAGGTCAGGCTGATCCTTTCAGACCTCGATGTCAACGCATAAACGTCCCCGCAGGTGGTGGGAGCGTGGGTGGGACAAGTCAGGTGGAACTTCCACCTATGCATTCTGGTCCCGGGGGTGAGGGCCGAGCTCTGTGACCCAGGTGACCTCCATAGAGCTGGGTGGGAGATGCGGAGGGAGGTGATCAACTGAGGAACCCGCTGAATCACGGGGCTGTGTCTGCACACCGCAGGGTGGGGAGCACTTCTCTTTCCTTGCAGCTCCGGAACGTACCCCTCAGGGCGCAGCCCGGGGTGCGAGAGAGTCACGGCCTAGCCCGAGGGTCCTAGGAGGACCCCACCCTTTGTGGGGGCTGCGGGTCGCAGCGCACACACCTGCAGGGGTTGGGCTGGGGTGGGGTTGCCAGCCAAGGATGTACAGCGGCCGGAGGGGCAGCAGGCCAGACCAGGCAGGAGCAGGAGGCACGGAAAGGTAAACTGACGCCCAGAGAGGGCAGGGGCAGCAAGGGTCCGGATCGGTCCTGCACCGCCCCCTCTCTCATTGAGGAAAAAGATGAATGGGAAGAGGCGGTCCCCGGAAACTCTCCAGGATGGAAACGTGGTTTCCAGGGCAACACGCCGCAAAACGTGTCTGACGTCACCATGAAGAGGGCGCCCTGCCCACCTCCTACAGTTGCGTTTGAGGCTCAGGCCCCGCCCACCACTGGGGGCGCCTCATTGGTTGCTTCCCCATTGGCTCTTCTGTACACACCAATAGTGGTACGTGGTTGCCTCCCTGAGGCGGTACTGCTTGGTGACCGGGCTGAATGCGCAAGTGCGGAGCGGAGGCGTTAGGCACTCCACCCTCCCTCTAGCGGCAGTTTTGACTGCGGCAGAGAGGCCTGGACGGAAGAGGGGGCGTATCCGGGGGCCCAGCAAGTGGCTACCCCCTACCCTTACCCGTCCTCCCGTGCACCCTTCCACGCCCAGGTATTACTCTCTGCCCCCTCTCCCACGATTCCCTGTGCGAGATCCCGAGCTGGAGAAGTACTGTAGCCCCCACGCTGTGGGAGCGCTGGCGACCGAACGGGAGGAAGGCAGTTGGGCCGAGACTGCGGAAGGATTAGGAGTTTGCCAAATAGAGGAATAGGGCCCCTAGGCGTGCCCCGAGGTGGGGGGCACGGCGTATGCAAAAACCAGGCGGCGTAAAAGCAAGGGCATTTTGGGGGGTAGCCGAGAGATCAGAATGGGGGAGAAATAAAAGGCCAAGGACCCGAAAGGGTGATTCTCCAAGCTTGTGGTTTGGGGAGTGAAATGACGACCAGGGAGGAGCTGGTGGAGGGAACAGAGGCCAGAACATATAGGACGGACGTGGCTGGACGCTGGGCCTGGGCTTAGGGGAGAGGGCTGAGAAGGGACAGATGAATTATTGTCTGAAGGGGCCTGCTGTTCTCAGCGAGGGTAATTGGCAAGGGGGCTGCAGGTAGCTGGGAGATTGGAAGAAGGTGCCTTTTAAGAGCCCCTAGTACCTGGCCAGCCTCTAGACAGAGATGGTTGAGCACCCCAGAGGGAGAGATTAGGGTGGCAGGAAGTCCACGTCTCTGCCTGGCTGTGGCTCAGATTGGGCTGTGACCAGGAGTTACACAGAGAAGGCAGAGAGGTCAGCGTGAACAGGGTAGGCTCTGCCAGCTGGGGAGGATGTGAGCCAAACCATTGGTCCCAGGCAGAGAGCTCAAGACTGAGATGAGGGTCCAGTGGGGGATGGTGGTGTGGGATGGCGTGGCCACCAAGGCGTGGAGCCTGAGTCCAGGTGGTGGCTCACAGGTGGGCGGTGCTCCTGAGGCAAAGAGGCTGCTGTGGGTGGACAGGAGGTCACTGGGGTCATGGCTTTCTGCTTGGGGCAAGAGCCCTCTGGGGGTGGCCAAATGGGTCACTGGGGCTAGCTGCATGGTGTTGAAATGCCAAAGCCTGAAGTCAGTCAGGGGGTCGCTTGGGGAGGACATTAGGGAGGAGCCATCTGATGAGATGGAGTGAGCGGTGTGTCACCAGGGCCAGCTGCACCCACAGCGCTGGGTGAGTGCCTGGGGCACACCTGCTCCCCCCCCACGGGGCCTGGTGGAACCCGCCCTCCTCTCCAGGCTCAATGGGAATGGGAGTTACCAAGCCAAGCGCTGGGGCCCAACCCAGGAGTCTTGACTCCAATCTCACCCACGGCTGCCCAGCCCTGGGAGGGCAGAGGATCAGCAGCCTCTGGTGTCACTGAGGGCAGGTGAGCAGCCTGCCTGTGGGTGGGGGCAGGGCCACTGTCACCTGAGGCCCTGCTTCCTGACTGTTGTACCCTAGACCTGTGTCCTTTTTCTGCTGCCTTCATGTCTGCCCCTGGTCTCCATCCATCTCTGCCTTCCTCTCCTCCCTCTGCCCAGTTCCCTTCCTCTTTGTTCCCTCTCTTTCTTTTTGCTCTACTTAGTCTCTTGGCCTTTCCCTGTTCCTGTATGGGTCTCCCTCTATTTTCATCTGGTCTCTGTCCCACCAGCCCCTCTACTACTTCCGCCCCCCTCTGGGGGCCCCTTCCTTTATCACCTAGGCACATTCCGGCCTCCACCCACACCTCACCGCCCCTCCCTGGAGCCAGCTGCTGCTGCGTTGGGTGCCCAGCACAAAGGAAGTAGGCTTGGGCCAAGGTTATAGGTCAGGGAGCAGGCAGGGGTGGGGAGGATACCCCCTAACCCTTCTGGAATCTGGGCGGGGCCGGCTCCACAGAGTGGCAGGGGAAGGCAGCCCCTCACAGGCTGACCCCAACTGCACTGTACCCCCCTCCCCACTCCCCAGATGCTCTCCACAAGCTTCCAGGAGAAGCATCACCACCTCAGACTCCCACACAGGGCCCCTTACAGCCCCAGACAGACTAATCTGCCTTCTTACTGGACATTTACGTGAGGCACCTTCCCGTATAGTCCATTGGCTCCCTGTTCTGCAACACAGCAATCCTAATATACAACACTCTACACACACCCCAAAACGGCCCCGACCCATACTTTGGTTCTGCCACAACCTCAGTCAACTGTGTGACCCTCAAATCAAATCGCACCTCCACTCTCAGCCTGAACCAAGATCTCCTGTAAGTCAACTGCAAAGTTGGAAGTTACACCCAGCATTGGACACTCAGGTCCTGGAAGACTTGCTCACCCAATGCAGCACCCTCCCCAGACACGCCCAGCACTCAGCCACAGTCTCGCCCACACAGGCCCCCTGGAGCCCAGCCAGGTGATTCTGGTGGGGACAGGTGCAGGGGGGTGTGGGCACATGTGTGGGCTGCTTGTCCCACAGCTCTTCCCTGGGTCCCTGCAGCTGCCCAGGGAGGGAGCACTCTTCATTTGTGAACTCCACTGTTGCCATGGAGATACCACAAGCCCCTTGTGCCCGTGGAGAGCCTGTGTGTGGGTGAAGACATCTTGTGTGTGGAGCCAAGGTCAAGTGTACAGGGCACTGTGGGGATTAGCTCCTCCTGATCCGTGTTCTATGCCTGAATGCATGTTTGGTGTGTGCTTGCCGGTCACTGCATTTACCACCCTGTCTGTGCCTCAGATTTCCTCAGTAGAAGGGGCCACAATCATGAAGTGGGGAAAGAGCAGACGTGTGTGATGGGAGAGGCAGGCCTGTAGCTCCCACAGGCCTTCTGCCCAGGTGCAGGTTGGAGCAAATGCACAAGGTCTGTGTCTCCTTGTGTCCCCCAGGATCCCACGCTGCAGCCCTTCATGTGTGCATACAGTTTGTGGGGACTGAGGTCACTACCTGGCCTTTATACTCCTGGGATGGGAGCCTTGGGGGGGGGGGGCACAAACAAGTCAGTCTCTACGTCCTGGACTGTGAGTCATAGGCAGCTCTTCCAGTTGTCCCCCTGCGCTTCGAATCCTCCTCCATGTGGAGACCTCCTCTTAGAAACCAGAGAAACTAAGTTCAGGGCAGCTAAATCTCCTGTGCTCACAGTTGGCAACCACCTGGGGCCTCCTAGGACCAGAAGCCCCCACCTCCTCCTGCAGGTGGGAACTAGGTAGGGGGCAGTTTAAATCCTCCTCCTGGTTCTGGCCTCCTGTGTCCCTCCTCTGCCCCAAGAGGCCCTGGTGTGCCCACCCCAGGAACATGAGTCATGCCATCAGCCATGGACACATATGCTTTGTGAGACCAGTCTATCCAAGTCATGCACACCCAGCCCTGTCCCCAGTTGCTCCCACATGCACGTCCTGAATGTACAAGCATTGGGATCTGCACACAACCCCCTGCAATTTTCCACATGGAGTACCCTGCAAGTATGTTTCCATGTGTGCTCACACATACCTGCACACCAGTTTTCTCACACACGAGTTCCATGCACTCTGCCATACCCGTGTGCACACGTACATAGTCCCATTTTCATGCCCACACAAGTAAGCGTCCCCAGAAATCCTTGTTTCCCTCTCTGCATCCATGAGTAGACTGCCCACAGGCACACATGTGCACCACACCTGGCAACTCGCGCACACACATTCAGTCTCTGTTTCCCCAACCCTGGCTCTGGACCCCGAGGGTGTGGGCCAGGATCCTCCCGCTTCCTCGCCCTGACTCGGCAGGCGCCAGGTGCACCTCCGGCCCTCGCCCAGCAGGCCAGAAAGGTGTGGTAATGAGGCAGCCCCCAGGTCTCCCACATACAATCGTCTCATCCCGGCCACTACCGTCCAGGTCTGAGGTCCTCATTACTGTCTCCTGCCTGGTCATTACTCTTGTGTCGGGGTAGAACCTGGCATCCGGCGGGCGGGGCCCAGCCGAGAGGATGGAGGGGGTGGTACAGGATCGAGGTGGCCACACCCTCCGTCTCCATGGCGATGCCAGCGCGGGGAGGGGCGGGGCGTCCAGACTTGGATGCAGGGACCGCTGTGGGGGGGTTCAGGAGGGGACGCCCCCTCCATGGCGGCCCTTTGGGGAGGGGTGATTTCTGAATGCGTCGACCTGGTCCTCCCGGCCTAATCCCCAGTCCCAGCCAGGGAGGCGGCGAGTACCGCGCGTTCCGGGCCGCAAATAGCAGCCTCGCCCCCGTCCTCTGCTATTTTGAGCCTCCTCCTCCCCGGCTACCCACCCCTGCAGCACTCGGGCTGAGGCGTGGGGCGAGACAGAGACCCCCTCCCACGCTGGGACTCGTGGCGGGCCTGGAGGAACACGGGTCAGGGTGACAGCTGGGCCGCAGCGCCCCCTACTGTCCTTGGGGTGAGCGTGATACCGGCTGTGGCAGGGATGAAGGTGGTCCTGGGCCCCTAAGAGCACGCCATGGGAGACACACGGTTTTGGTTACACACCGAGTCACAGGGACACGCGTACTCGTGTTACCACAGAAACAGGCACGGAGACATTTTACATACCTGTGACGCAAGTACACAATTTCCACACGATGCCCGGTGCAGGTGCACCCGGGGACAGGTATCCGCAGGTACCAGTCCACACCTTGATGGGAACTCAGGAAAGTCGTGGGTAAATGTGCAGCCCATACCAGCAATGGGACCGTAGTAAACGTTTAATAAATTTGTGCTGGTGGAATGAACGGATGAACAGGGCACTTCGCAAAAACTCTGAAGACTTTCTGGTGCAGGAATGTAGCGTGGATCTTTGGTCTGGCAGGCAGGGATCTGCACTAACTTTCTTTACCCATGGATGATAAAGGGCCACATGAGGAGAGACCTGGGCAGGAGGCAGGTGTTGGCTACAAGAGGGACTCCCCAAGGCTTGAGGATCCCTGCAAAGATCGTTCTCCTGATACCAGAGATCTTGGGACACCTTGAAAAGACGAAAACGACGCAAGGGGAGGAGTAGAGTGGCGCCGGCCCCGCATGGGGGTAGTGAGGGGGTTCTGGGTGCACTGGGGCAGGAGTGATGGAGCACCTAGTGAAAGGTAAGCCAGGGCTGAGCCCTGTGGAGGAATACAGTGGGGACTGGAGGACTGGGCCCTAGTGGTAGGCTTGAAAGGCCGGTGGGGGTCAGTCTGCATCTAGAGGTGGGATGCACAAGTGTTTGGCTAGGTGAGTGTTGTGGTGTGGGCCGGTGCAGGTCGGATTTGTAAGCAAACTGGATTGGGTGAAGTGGGTTCCCCAAAGTTGAGAAGTATGGAGAATTTGAATCGTGGTGATTATTGGGGTCCACGTAAATGAGCTTGTCTCAGTGTTGGGGTTTGGGTGAGCTTTGCGGCCAGTCTCGTGAAGTGGTGTGTATTCAGGAGCTTTGGACTCCTGGGAGTGCTGGGATGTTAGTTATGTGAACAAGTATATCAGGACTGTTGTCGGGGTTCATATGTTGTTTAGGTATCAAAACTGGGCCGCAGTATCTAAGGGAACCTGGGTGAGGTCGAAATGTAGGCAATTGTTGGAGCAAAGCAAAGGTCACAGTTCCACCAGAGACTCCAGCCTGTGGCAACAGCGGTCGGAGGCCTTTGTTCCGGGTGGGAGGTAGGTATGCGGAAGTGGGTCAGCCCCGCCCCGGTCCGGCCCCCGCTCGAGGGCGGGGGACTGCGGACTTGCGCGTTCCCGCCAATCACAGCGTCCAGCACCAGAGCGCGGAAAAGGCGTGGCCTATACAAGCCCGGCCTACAGCTCGCGAATATAAGGCGTGGTCACTGACCGTATAGCCTGAGATTGGCCGAGGCAGTACCTGGGGGCGGAGCCCTGTGGCGGCGTACAAAAGAGCGGCCCCCCGGCAGCCCCCCCTCACTTGCGCGTTAGGAGGCTCTGGTCGTTTTGTGGCGTCGTCTTCCTGCCTGCGTCAGGGACCTGCCCTACTCTGTGGTGAGGGCCCTGGCGGCACTGGCTCCAAGGGCCCCGGGCGGCGGGCGGCCTGGGGCCGGCCGGAGGAGGCAGGGAGGCGGCGGTACGCCCCTGGTTAGGGGTATTGCCGGGGCGGGCCCAGGGTGGAGTCTGCCCCACTGGCGGCGAGGGGCGGCGGTAGACCGGGCCGACCCGCAGCCGGGGAGCGTCCCCTCGGTGGCCTAGGCTTGCCGAAAGTGGGGCGCCGCCGCCGCAAAATGGCGACCGTGAGCGCGAGGCTGCGCCCCGCGAAATGGCGGGAGCACCGAGTGCCCGGATGCAATGGCTCAGGGTCCGCGCAGGACGCATGCGCGCGGTGTGGGCGGGCCCGGGGCGGGGCCAGGTGGTCGTCCTCAGCCCCGGCCTGTTTCCTCCGTTTCTCCTTGAATTTGCGCGAGGGCAACGCGGACCCCGTGTCTCAGTCAGTCCCCTCTCGGCATCCCAAGTTGGGTTTCGAGTTGTACGTTTCCAGGCCTGTGTTTCCGGAGCCATGTGGCAGAGGTTCTTCCAGCCCAGAAAGGGTCGGTCCAAATTAGCACCGGCCCCACATAACCCACTGCACGTTGGAACCCCACCCTATCTCCCTGCGAAGGTCCAGTTTCTAGCCACCCCTCCTCACAGGCGCCCTACAGTGGACCAACGACTTTGTTATTTCTACCCCAATGGTTCTGTTAAGTAGTTAGGTGCCTGTATACAAAAGAAAGAACCGAGATAACACAAGGGACAGATGTCTGCCTTAAGTGTCCAGTTCTAAATATCTCCTGAGGGTATCACCTGGGTATCCGCCACCAGGAGTGCACTGAGGAGTACAAGAACCTGTCCCACTATCAGGGAGCCCTAGGTGGGGACAGGGGGCCCAGAGTAATGAAGGAATTAACAGCTTTTTTTGAATTAAGTTTTGGGTGTGGGCCTAGGGTGATAAATAGCAGAAAGGTAATTTTTTAGTGTGTCCCCAACAAGCATATGTTACATATAAAGTAGAATAGGGGAAGAGTGGTGAACATTGAAGCCCCTGGAGGACCTCAAGATTTCAACGGTTTGCCACAGGCCACCATGGCATCAGATGAAGGCAAGCTTTTCGTTGGAGGGCTGAGTTTTGACACCAACGAGCAGTCGCTGGAGCAGGTCTTCTCAAAATATGGACAGATTTCTGAAGGTGAGGCTGGTGCTGGCCTGGCGGCAGCTGAGCAAAACTACTTTTGGGGATGTTGGGTGCCAATTGCAGACTTCTCCCCTGCACAGTGGTGGTCGTGAAAGACAGGGAGACCCAGCGTTCGCGGGGCTTTGGGTTTGTCACCTTTGAGAACATCGACGATGCCAAGGACGCCATGATGGCCATGAATGGGAAGGTGAGGGGCAGCTGCTCTGGGGGTGTAGAGGGTTCTGGTTCGCAGGGGCAGGGTGGTGCAGAAGCTCACCTGAGCCAGTCTCTTGGTCTCCACAGTCTGTAGATGGGCGACAGATCCGAGTTGACCAGGCTGGCAAGTCATCCGACAACCGATCCCGTGGGTACCGAGGTGGCTCTGCTGGGGGCCGAGGAGGTTTCTTCCGTGGGGGTCGAGGCCGGGGACGTGGGTTCTCCAGAGGTGAGTGCTACTTTGGCGCCTGAGGCCCTTGAGGACATGATGGGAGCACTGCTTCAAGGAGCTGGCACTCATTTGTTGTCCCTGTCCTTGTCTGTAGGAGGAGGGGACCGAGGCTACGGGGGGAGCCGGTTCGAGTCCAGGAGTGGGGGCTATGGGGGCTCCAGAGACTACAGCAGGTGAGGATGTGGTCCTGCCTGACTATGTGGCAGGCTTCTGTTGGGATGCTGGCACAGGGTTGGGGTGAGTAGACTAAGGTGCCCTCCAGTGCCCACATATTTCCTTCCTATAGCCGGAGTCAGGGTGGTGGCTATGGCGACCGGAGCTCGGGAGGGTCCTATAGAGACAGCTACGACAGTTATGGTAAGTCACACTCCGAGGGCCTGTGGTGGGAGCTCAGCAAGCTTTGGCACCCTCTGTGAGCAACACTCAGACCATGTCACTGTGTTTGCCCATAAGGGACGAGATTGCCCTTTCAGGTCTCCATGCCAGCAGCTATTTCTACCACAAAACATAAAAGCTAGACCAGACCAAGAAAGAAAGGGAGACAAGGGGCCCGCTGAGCAGGCAGCATAAGTGCATGTGTGGCCGCCCAGCCCCGCCGCCCTCAGCTGTGGGGGGGGTTGGTTGCTCCCGAGGCCACAGAGCCGAGCCCTTCAGGTCTGAACCCGGGAGTGGAATGCTGCCTCTTGTTGCGTGCTTCAGTGCTTTTACACTGTACCTGCTTCTTGTTCTCAGCTACACACAACGAGTAAAAATCCTTCCTGCTCAAGATCGTCCTTCCAATGGCTGTATATTTAAAGATTTTGGGAGCTTCGCTGAATCGTTAATGTGTAGTGAACACACCTCCTTGTACCCACTTTTGTAGTCTTACCAGTTCTGGTCTTGTCACACACAGCCTGACTGCTGCTCACCCCCGGATGGCTTATCAGACTTGACTTTTTAAGGAAGCGCTGTCAGTTTTTAAGGGTTTTAAAAACGTTTTTGAAAAGCACTTCTGATTTAACTTTTTTTTTTTTTTTTTTTTTTTTAAACCATGAGCCATGAGTTTTTGAGAAAATCACTGGGGGTTGTGTGGGTTTTTTGGTTTTGGTTGTGTTGTCTTTTTTTATTTCCCTTTTTAGTGGGGTTGGGTGAAGTTGGGCTCCCCCACCCCCACCCGATTCAAGTCTCTGAGATTGGACAGACTCTGAGTCTGCTTTTTGTTGGAAGCTGAGCAGGCTGTAGCTTTTTTCCAATTCATGTACTGTTTCTGAGTGTAGCATGGTGGGACCGGCCCCAGGTGGCAGCAGAGGTACCTGGCTGTCTGGGCCCAGCCTGTACAGCCCATCTGCTGTGTATAGTTCACAGTAGACTCGAAGATGTCCCTGAGAGGTTCTTGAAAATGTTTATTTATATTGTCCTTTTTTACTGGAAGACATATGCATATCCTATTGATGTTGTATTTGAAGTGGTTAAGGAATTCTTGTACACAGTTTCTTTGGCTTTACGAAGCTGATTAAAAGACCGTCTGAAATGAACCTTGCTCTGACAATTTCCCTTTCATTGCTCAACACACTCCTGCTGTTAGCTCTTGGCACTCAGACCTCAGCAGAGAGGGCAATTTGAGAAGCAGGTCTGCGAGCCCTGCCTGAGGCCTGCAGAGAGCTAGACCAGGAAGGCAGAGTAAACTGACACTGGCAGGCTCCTTGTGACAGCCGACTTCCACTGGTCCAGGTTAGGTGAGCAGGTGGGTGACAAAAGTGGGCAGGTTGGACCTCGAGGAGGGCCTTGCAGGCTCCTGGCGGTGGCAGCCGGAGGGCTCGATGGGGTGGGCAGCTCAGCAGAAACAGTAGACGTGTGGGCACTTGACGTTGACCAGACTGCGTAGCCTACAAGCAGGCCAGGGAGCAGACCGCAGTCAGTGTCCCTGGGTGACCACAGACTGACTGCTTGTTAGCTAGCTCTGCTGTTGCTTTACAAGTTCTGAGAGTTCTCCGCTAGCCTATGGAAGCTGCAGCCCCTCGGAGGACAGAAGTGTTGTGCGCCCAACAGAAACCTCTGAGACGCAAGCTGCTCCCTTGGCTAGCTCATATGTGGAAATAGTCCTGTAATTCGAGGTAACTCCTTTTGCTCGTGTCCACATCCCTCCTCTTGTCAAGAGCTCATTTGAAAGTAAAATTATGTGCCTGGGTAATGTTTCTTTGACTGTTTTTTGCTTTTCCATTTTCTTTTCTTTTTTTAAAAAATCAAGCTGGAACTAAAGTCAGATCCCAGCCATTAGCCCTTCCCTGCCTGCAGCCAGGCGAGCAGGCCAGGCAGTCGCGCTTCGCAAGTAGGTTCAATCTGTAAGCAGGATTGGAGAGCGCTGAGTATCCTGCCTTTTGGCTTTTTTGTTCATCAATTGACAGTGTTTTCCAGACCTCCTTAAGTCACACTCCTAACTTGTAGCTCTCTGATGTCTGTTGCCACTTTGAGTTTTTTTTTCCCCAGATCCCACACCATTCTCTAAGCAGTTCCATCCCCAGTGGGTAGCTGGCTCTGCTTAGGGATGGAATGTGGCCTGGTCAAGGCTCAGGCTTGCCCTGGTCATGCCAACCCATGATGGGGGCTCTGCCAGGATGGCCCGATGACTAGCTTGAGACCCTCCTAGGAGCTGTGGATGGTTTCGGGTGAGGTGGGGAGGGGCAGCTGTGAGCATGTCCAAGTCCCTGGGGTAACACTTCTTTGTTTTGGCAGGTTGAAGGGAAGCTGGCGCAACTCCGAAGGGTGGCCCAACAGCAGTGACGGACCTGGGGTACTGTCCCAAGAGGGATTTCACCTGGGAGCAGGAGCCAAAGGCACAGTCCCCTGCTCACAGCCTGTTACCTGTAAGTTCTTTTCTGGGGGGCGGGGGGGGGGGGTGATACACAATCCTCTGTCCTGGGGTGGGGGGTGACACAATCCTCTGGCTTGGGTAGTGTCTGGTCTTTCCTGTGGGTTCTCAACCTACAGCACCCTTTGGGGATACCTTTCTTTGTGCTCCTACTGGAGCCAGCTCTAGTTCTCCCTTCACTCCCTCCTCATTTGTCCAGCAGGTGCTTCATTGGCAAGGATGGAGTGCAGGGCTTCACATCACTCCAGGAGGACAAGGGAGTGGCAGCTTGCACGTGGCCAGTCCTCACCTGCAACAGTGTGGCAGGACATGGAAGTCAGATTTGAATAAAGGACTGGTGTGTCTACCCAGAAATCTGAGTCTGGTTTGGGGTGTGGCTGAGGGGGGTGTGTCCCTGAGCCTCAGGTGAACGCTGGGTGGGAATGGGGGTCCCCTAGAGAAAAACCTCTTCTGATCTTGGTTCAGGGTACTAGCTGGACCCAAACCAGACCAACCAGTTACTTCATTGTCTTCTTGGGTTCATCTGGAGGCACACTCAGCCTGAGAGGAGGAGGTGGTGGTCTCTGGGCCCCCTGATCTGAGATTGGCATCTGTCTCTCAGGGCCCTGGCGGCGGTATTGGCACAGAGTGACTTCGACACCATCGTCTGTGTTGCCCATAGGGCCAGGCTTTCTTCCTGAGCTGTTGGCTGAGAGCCCCTTGGGGTTGGGCCTGTCTGCTGAACTGAGCAAGGTGGGGAGGGGAGGGGAGGGGAGGGGAGGATGGTGGCAGCTGATCTAAGGCTGGGTCAATGCAGTGTGGTCAGGATGGCCTTGGTGACCCCTACCACCACCCAGGGCAGAATGCCCAGGCTGGGGCAGGCAGGCCTACTCTCCAGGAAGGCCTGGCCTATTCCTCAGCACAAGAGCCAGGGTGGGGACCAAAGTAGCCAGAGTTCCCAGGCCCATGTGGGAGAAGCTCCAAGGGTATTGTGCTGAGGATGGTATGACCTTGCCCCTTGGACGTACGTGTCTTTGACCCCGCAATACAATTGGGAACCTCTCCTGGGAAGGCACTAGCTCCTGTGTGGCCTATAGACTGCTCTCCAGGCACCCTTTTCAGACTGGGAGTCCCCATTGCTGTGGCACTCAGGCTGGGACACAGGAGGAACAAGTCTCAGCCTTCAGGCTCAAGATCCAGGGTGTGCGCACAGCTGGCTAGGCGCAGAGCACTGTGGGAAAAGCCCAAGACGTCAGAGGTGAAGTGGTGTTAGTGGATAAAGGGCGGGGTGCTTCCTAGCGTCAGGCTCCGCCCCCTGTGAGCCATTGGTTGCTACCGCCCTGTGCCAGTGAGGAACAGGAATTCGCGGGGGCAGGTCGGAGCCACCGCTTCCGCAGGGCGATGGGGCGGTGTGTGGTGCCGCTGCTGTTGCTCCTGCCGGTGCTGCTGTTGTCAGGGCTACTCTGCGGAGTCCAGGAGGTCACTTCCCTGTCGTCGCGTTCCTTGCAGTCTACGCTCTTGCCACCACAGGCCATAGTGAACGGGAGCCGGCTGGCTGCGCTGCACAACAGCACGTACCTGCAGCCGCCGGGCTCGCTGGGCTCGCAGCTGCTGCGCTCTTTGTACGTGCTTATTGGCCTCACCAGCCTGGCTGTACTCTACTTCCTCATACGGGCCTTCAGGTACGTCAGGCGCACGCTGCCGCCTCCCTGGCAAGCCCAACCAGTGCGTGCCTTGCCTCCAGAGTGGGCGTGGATGGTGCGTGTCGTCACGTGGTCTGGGTGGGTGACATGGGTCACGTGAAGCTTTGGTACATCCTAATGCGGGCACAGTTGCGGGGTTCTCGGATGCAGCAGTCCAGGCTGGACAGTGCGGGTGGGGGTGGGCGTATACTCACTTTATGTTTTTTCTGCAGTTCCCTGTACCAGGTGACGCCCACCAGCCCAACATGGGCCTGTGGTCCCAGCCAGAGAATCTGCACCCTCCCCTTTAAGCCATCCAGCCCAGAGAATGGAGAGGAGGGCCCACTGGGCAGGGCTGGATGGAACTGCTCCTTCCTTATCTGGAAATCAGTTTCTTGGTTCCATGCGTGTTCCCTCTAGAGAGTTGAGGACTCCTTTTCCTCGACCGTGCCCACATGCCCTGCCAGGTTCTGGTTTGGTCTCTGGCTTCCCTGTTTCGCTTCCTGTTCCGGGCATAGCTCCAGAGGGCCTTTGTCACACAGAGCTGACCATGTTCAGACGCTTTAAAGAGGTCCTTTTTGTCCCCAACTGGCACTCCTGTGGGTGCACAGTGCTCTTGTCCCCTCTGAGTTCTTGATCTTGCTGCATCTGCTGCAGAAAGCCTCCATCCTTTCCCTGGTGGTGGTCAGGAGCAAGGGCTTGCACCTGAGACAGACAGCCCTCACTTTAGGTGTCCCTTGTACCGCTCACCCCACTCTGAGACCCCGTTTTCTCATCAGTAGAGTGGGATAACAGTGCCCCCTTGAGAGGTCCTACCAAGGGAAGCGTCCACCCATTATTGACATAAGAGCGACTAATAATTACTGTGAACGTTATGAAGCAAAAGAAACACAATTAGACAAGGAAGCTTCACAGCAAAACTTTAGGGGTTGGGAGAGGAGGTGGAGAGCAGAGGCAACGGAGGATCATGGGAGAAGGCAGGAAGCAGGATGGGGTGACTCAAGACAGCCACTGATCATGCCTGGGACTGCTTCCAGGTTGAAGAAACCCCAGCGGAGGAGCTACGGCCTCCTCACCAACAACGAGGACCCCGCAGAGATGGCCTCCCTGGACAGCGATGAGGAAACCATCTTTGAGACCAGGAATCTGAGATGGTAGTGAAGTCCTCCCCCCACCTCTAGAAGCTCTGGGTGGGTGGGTGGGTGGGTGGAGCAGGGTTGGAGAGTTGGGAAGACCACTGATTCTTGAGGTCTTCCACATGTGACCAGGCTGTGTGGCTTTGGGTAAGACATGTGCCCTACCTAGCCTCAGTTTCCCATTTCTTTCAGATGGGAAGGGGCCACAGTCTTGAGTCAGTGCTCTGGGCCCAGCCCTGAAGACCAACATTGTCATCAGAGTTGGAGAATTAAGTGCAGGGTGCTACAGAGGGGGTGGGTTGGGTGGCCTCTTCATGGCTCCAGCCCCAGGAAGAGCATAGCAGGCAAAGGGAATGGCAGGAAGGAAGAAGGAGTGCAGGACTGAGGACCCAGGGGCTTCTGGGACTGGACATGAGCATGGAGTGATGGCCATTCAGCCCAGCTTGTTGGGTGCCCAGGTGCTGAGGTCAGGAGACCAGGGTACGGTTCTGGCTTTCCAAGCTTCCCAGGGGAGGCATTGCTATAATGAGGTAGCCCCTCTGGTCTCCTCCATCTCCTATGGCTAGGGAACCCCTTCCCCTTTCCCCCAAGATGCAAAGTCAGGCAGGGCCTGGCAGGCTGGGGGAGGTGGACCCTGGGTGACCTGGAGGCAGCAGCTGGACAGGTAAGAAGGCTCCTGGGCACTTGGAGGGTGAGCCTCAGGCACAGTGGAAGGGGGTGGATCAGGGTAGGCCCCTTGTTCCACATCTCTCACCCCTACCCCTCATCTTCCAGACATTCAGGTCGGGGAGGCAGTGTTCCCAGCAGCCTTGGGGGAAGGACAAGAGACAGGGCCCACTCCCAGTGCCTACACACCTGGCAGTTCTGCTGGCCTGAGAGCTCGAGTGGGACCTGCCCAGCCAGCCTGAAGCCACCTTGGCCCTCCACTGCTACAGGACCACCCGGGATGCCAGGTGCGAACCAGAGGGGCCTCCTGCCGCCCCATCCAGGATTCTGAGACCCTATGGCTGGACTTTGACTTGTGCTCCTGACCCTCCCCCATGAGGACACAGCTGAGACCTGGCAGGCAGGTGGGCTGATGGTCCTGTCTGGGAGTGCCTTCCCACTGGGCTGAGAACAATAAAGGCAGCAGTGGCTCTGTAGCTGTCACCCAACTCCATACTGGGCCAGACCTAGCATCCTGGCTCACAGGCAGGGTGGATAGCAGAACAGAGCTTGATCTAGACTTGGCTTTTCTTACCTGTGACCACACTGGGTTTCTCTGGTCTTGTCCCCAGCTGTCCAGAGGGCACAGGGAGGAGTTCCGTGAGGTAGACGGAGAAATGGGGGTCCTCTCAGTCATTGCCTCTGGGCTTACTCCTCTACCAAAGGCCCTGTGTAGAGGCTCCCTCTTCTGTGTTTCCTTCAGTCTAGGGCCCCTTAAATGTCATGTCCTCTGGGATACTTGCCTCACCCCATTCACACCACCAGCACCTTTGGGGCTGTAGTGTATGGGGGCTGGAGCTTCCTGAAGCCTCAGGACCCCTGCGCCCACCATGCCCCTTACCTGTCAGCCTCATTGATGAACCTGACCCTACTAAGGTACCCAACTTCATTCCTGGTGAAGGTTGAGGGGTTCCTCTGTGGGCTTTGTTTTTCCTTCAAGTCACTATGTCTGCACTCTCTGTCACCCCTGCCCCCTGTAAATGATCCTGGAGAGTTGGGGGGGGGGGTGGATGAGGGGAAGGGCTGGCCTCTGGCAGCCCCACAACCCCAGGCCACTGGCCAGAGCCACCATGGCCATGTCATTAGGGGGAGCAGCCACTAGATGGTAGCCTTGTGCTGTCTGGCCTCTGCCCCACTGGCCTGCTGGGCCCTGGTGTGGCCTGGGCTCAGCCACTTGTACAGGTGGGGAAATAGGTCTATTTGGGAGCCCTGTTTTCCATGCCTACTCCTGAGCCTCACCTTGTTCCCATGTCCACTGTGGGATGGGCTAAGCCTGCTGCCCATTTGGGATCCATCAGCCTCCCGGGCCTGTCCCTCTCAGCCCCACTGACCCTCCTCACCAGTGCTGAGCCTGGGTCCCTGCCTGTTGCCATCTCTGCCAGTCAGTTCATCATCCCCCTCTCCATCTCCGGTCCCCTGAGCTGATCCCCAGTTGGCTTCCTTGGGCATCTCTGTCTGCACCTCCAACTCTTCACATTTCTAGTTCCCTTTCCCCTCAACCTGCAGGAAGTTTTCTCTCCATGACTGCTTCCTGCCCACCCCCACCACCATTCTTTGAGAGGGTCCTGCACTGAAGGGTCAGTAGACCCTCCAGGGAAGGTTGAAGACATGAGGCCAGAGTCCCCTGGAGTCCCCAGATGTCACACCCCCTGCCTCCTGGGCTCTGGCTCTTCCCTCCCTATCTGCCCCCACCCCTCTCCACACCTCTGTCTTTCTCCACTTCTAAGCCCTTGCCTGCCTCCCTGTTTGTGTCTCTATATCTGCATAGCCTCCCACTTGGTCTCCCTTCGTTTCAGTCTGTCTCTGCTCTCCATCCCTCTCCCTGTCTGAACCACTGGGACATGCTTTTAACAGGTGTACAGAAACCATTCGGGTCCCCCCACCCTGTGATCTGTGCCCCTCTCCCACAGCTCTGAGCGATTTCTTGAGCTTCAAAAGGCACATTAATTACTCTAATGAGGTCAGGAGAGACCCCACGCCTGCCATCCGGAGCCGAGAACACACTACACGCCCTCCAGCCCGGCTGCCTCCTGTCCACCCCGTGGGGCTGGGAGGGGTGCCCCTTGCTTCCAGGCCCCAGCACCTGTCAGTGCCTGTCAGCCTCACCGCGCACCCCCTGCATTAGTTAGTGTGGAGTAATTGGCAGCCCCCTCCAAGGTTAATGCAATATTAGCAGGAAGTTCTCAGTGTCTAAAAGCTGGAAGAGGGGCCTGTCAGCACAAGATGAAAGGCCTGGGTCTGGTGGCTTGAGGGCCCATGTGTGTGCATGCATTTGAGCACGGAGGGGCTTCTAGCACTTTCTTCCACCTCCCACACTCCCATGCAGGCACAGGACACATAGCACATGACACAGACTATCACACATACAGGACGGACTCAGGACACACACGCTGACATACCGCCTCCCACAGACCCCAAGTCTGTGCCAGATTGGGGAGTGCAGCCCCATAGCCTAGCCCCCTGGAGGCCCCTCTCAGTACCTGCACCACCTCCCCGCCATGCTGAATATGCAGCAATCCTGTCCCCTCAGCTGTGGGCAGGTTGGAACCTCCAGCTCCTGGCTGACCACTATGTGGCTTCTCCATCTTGGGAATGTGGACAGGAGGGAGCTGGACACCTTGGGCTCATTAAAGGGCGGCTGGTGGCCGGCCGGTGGCTGGCAGTAGTCAGGTTGTCTTGCAGGAGGTGGGAGTTCTTCTGCTGGCTCTGATGTGGGCTCCCTAGGACATGGCCTCAGCAGCCAGTAGGGCCACATTCCTCTCACCTGGTGTTAGCAAGTGATGCTGCTGTGCGCTCCTGGGGTTCCCAGGACAGAAGTCCTCTCCGATCCCCCATCCTCTCTGGTGGCTCATCTCATCCTCTCTGGAGGAGTCCGAGCCGCCATACATCCCCCGCTACCCCCTCCAATGATGTCCTGTCTCGGGCAGGTGTGGCTGTGCAAGGACTCCCAGAGCTGTGCTACCCGACACAGCAGTCACGTGACTGTTTACATTTGCACTCAAAGTGAAATTAAAAGCCCTGCTCCTGGTCGCTCCGGCCACATTCCATGTGCACAATAGCCAGTGGGAGCTTGGGACACTTACATGACGGCAAAGATCTGGAATGTTTCGGTCCTCCAGAGAAGTCTAGCCCCAGACTGGCGGGTGGTCTCCATGGAGTACTGCTCTCTGTCCGGGCCTGGGGCTGGGAGGGTCGGAGGGAAGGAGGGAAGGGAAGGGGGGAAAGGGAACTGGCAGGGGCGTGGGGCCCATTCAGTTTCTGGACTTTGCAGTTGCAGGAATCTTAGGTTTGGGCTGTTTCAAGGGCCTGTTTGGACACAAGGGTGGGAAGTTTCATTTATCAGCAAGACAAAGGGATACATTTTTTCAGTGACAGAAACCAACAGCTCCCCCAGCCTTGAGGAATTCTTGACCCCTCCACTCCAGGTGTGGGCCCTGCCCTGACTAGGGTCAGTGGAATGCCCAGCCTGCAGAGGCCCCCCACCCTTCTCTGCCGGAAATCTGCCTGGCTCAGCTGGGGCACCTGAAATCCAATGGAGCCAGAGCAGGCTGTGGATTTGATCCAATATATTCTGTAATGAGAAGTTTATCCCCACATATGTTCACTCTTCACGGTGCTGTGGCCTTTGGAAGCTGAGGGTGCTGGACACAGATCCCCACCCTGGGGACTTGTCCTGTGTATTAGATGGCAGGTAATGGGTTATGGGTGCTGGGTAGCAGGTCAACGGTCAGTGTACTGGACTGGGGTTAGTGGGTGGCTGGTGCTGGGTCAGGGGTGAGTGGGTACTGGGTACTAAGCCAGGGGTGCTGAGCACAGGCTAGGGACTAGATCTGGGACTGGTTGGATCAAGGTCCTTCCTGAGTCTGGGGCATGCCCTTGAGCCCGAGTGCAGACCCAGGTGGATGGGGATAAACTCTCATCAGAAACCCTGTCTTGAGCCTAGGGCTGACAGAGGACCCTGGATGACCCCTGACGCCAACTGAGTATTAAACCCAAGACTTAAACCCTGAAGAGCCTGAAGTCCATCTCTTGACTCCAGTGGAAGCTTACTCCAGAATGACCCCTGGTCCCAGCTGATGCCCTGCCTGCTGAGGCTGGAGGCCTTGACAGTCCCCAGCCCTGGGAGGGGACAGGGCCTCTTAGGTGCCCATAGCTGGCCCAGGCTGGGCAGGGGTCCCCATGGGCATCTGGTCAGCTGTTCCTGTGTCTCCACCCCTGCCTTGCCTGAGGGCCAGGCCTCAGAGCTGCCCAGCCCTCCCCTCTCTGGGCCCTCCCAAGTGAAGAGAGATCGAATGGGGGACACATGCTTTTGTTCCTGTCCGTGCTCTAGCTCTGACCTTGAGAGAGACAAGAACAGAAGGAAAACGGAGCTTCAGCTGAAATGTACTCGGCGGTGGCAGTGGTAGCTCTCGCAGAGGTGGCTTGTGCCTTGCCTTGGTGGTCCCTGCATGCTAATAAGCCAACACATGGCTGGCCTTTTTGGAGTAGGTCCCCTCTGCCCCAGGTGCCCTGCCCACTTTCCTGCACAGGTCCAATCCTGCTGGGTTTGACGGGAAGCCCCACTGCTCCTGTGAGGTTCAATAAAGTAGGAGAGTTCTCTTCCAACAGCATAGAAGGCTTCTGGAAGGATCCCCTTTGCCAAGCAGGCCAGTGGGCTAGGCCAGGCATGCTGGGGCTCTGGGCACGTGACAGCACTTTCTGTGCTTGGGTTCAGCCAGCAAGCCTCTGTTTAGGAAGTGGTTGTCCTGCTCCCCAAAGAGCCAGCTAACCAGCTGGGCTGAGCCCTTGATCCAGGGGTGTCCAGAGAGTTTGTCTGAAGGCCCTGCCAGGTGCCTTGGGCCAGTTCTGGGCCTCTGGGCTTGCCCCAGCCACTACTTGTAGGCAGGTTCCTGCCTCTTCCTCAGAGTCATTGGGCCAGCCTTGGGATGGGCAACTTCAGTCCGGTCAGAGGACAGGACCTACAAGCCAGAACAGACTGGGCTGATTTCCCTAGAGGTCAGAGGACTGAGAAGCTTATCCTGTGGGGGGTAAGGGCACAGGGTGGGACAGGCCTTGAAGGAGGAACAGAATTTTAATGAGAAGCATAGGGGAGGGACACCAGGTACAGCAAGCCAAGGGGGGAAGTGGAGTTAGGAGAAGCTCAAGGGCCATATGACATGCCCACAACATGGTGGAGGTGTGTGTCTGGGGTGGGTCTTGGTCACAGGTTAGTTTGCCCATTTCTGGCCTCTCATGGACCTTAGGAGGAGCTTCGACTATCCACCTCGAGGGGAGCTTCCAGTGCAAGTGCTCTGGGCTCCAGACCCTGCAGCGGGCCTTGGCCAGGGAAACCAGCCCAGCGAAGTGGAACCTGGCTGGGCACCGCCAGGATTTTCCAGCTAGTACTTGGTGACAGCTTACCTCCATGAGCTCAGTCTGATGGGGGGTTGTGGCATGAATAAAGACAACTAGGGGTCAGTCCCCCGGGAATGCTCACTCTGAGTGCACTCCAGGCCCTCTGCCTGAACGCCCTTCCCATTCTCCCCTTGCCAGACGTCCCCTACATGTTGACTTACCTGCTGAAGGTATCAAGGTGGGGACTCCTGTTCCATTTCCCAGATGAGAAAACGGAGATCAGGAGGGGCGTGACTGTTCTGGGAGCTCCCAGAGGAGCAGTAATGGACTTCAGTCAGCCCAACTACAAGTCTCCACCAGGTGGGACCGGAGAGGCGAAGTTGGCTTGGCATGGTTTAGGATTTGGGATCTGGGCATGGAGTTGGCTCAGCCTGGTTCAGGATTTGGGTTTAAATGCCAGGTGGGATGGGGGTGAGTCATCTCTGACTCCTGCTCCTGGAACTGCCAGGCTCTGCAGATGGGCTTGGTGGCCTGAATGGAGGTGACAGAGATGAACTCAGGGAACCTCCGTCAGGACCATGTGATAATGATGGGATTGCAGGGGCAGGACCCTGGGGGTCCAGGAAGCCTGATGTGGACCGGACCGGGAGCTTTGGCTGGGGCAGGGGGCGCGGTTGAAGCAGCAGCCCCCGCCCACCCCCGCTTGGCCGGGGCACGGCAGGAGGGGGCGCCCGCGGCCCTCCCGGCGCTCGGGAGGGACAAAGGCCGGAGCCCCGGCCCCTCTTCAGCGGGTGCCGTGGCGGCCCGCGCTTCAAGAGTCCGTGCGGCTGGGCCGGCGCCCGGGGTGACCCCGGCGCCCAGCCCGTCGCCGCCTGACTTTTCGGCGCCTGAGGTCGCGCGCCCGGGAGGGGGCGGCCAGGGATCTCCAAGCGTTGGCGCTCCCTCCTCCCACCCGCCTTGCTCCCGCCTGCTCGGTGGTGGCGGCGGAGGAGGAGGTGGAGACGACTGGCAGGCGGCGGCCAGGCGAGCGCGGCGGCCGGACCCGGGCCATGGCGCCCGCGCAGCGCCCACTGCTGCCAGTGCTACTGCTGCTGCTCCTGCCACCGCCGTCGCCGCCCTTAGCGCGCGCGGAGGACGCCGCCCGAGCCAACTCGGACCGCTACGCTGTCTACTGGAACCGCAGCAACCCCAGGTGAGCACGGGTGGGGACGGGGCGCCGAGGGAACCTGGATGTCCCCCTCCTGGCCCGGCCTCCCCGCCCTGAGCTCCTGGCATCCTCCAAGCGCGCTGCTTCCGGAGTGGGGGTGCCGGGTCCCGCAGGAGCCCCCAGGGAGTCCTGGCCCCACTGGAGTTTGGGGGACTCTCACTGCTCGTGCATTCTCCTTCCTGGGTGCCCCACTGCCATGCGGTCTTGGGGGACTTGTGCCCACATGCCCCAGAGCGCCGCCATCCTCAGGAGTTTGGGGATCCCCTCTGGCACCCTCAGAAGCTGTGCAGCCCTAAGTTCCCTTCCAGACCTGGGGGATCCCATTATCGGGCCTCTCCAGGGAACCTCCTTTTAGAGTTGGTAGGGATCCCTGGGGACCTTGGCACTGAGCTGTGCCTGGAGATGGGGGACTGTGCCCCCTATCCCCAGGGTCCACAGGCATGTCCTGCCAGCAGGTCCCCAGAATAACTTGAGGAAGTTGGAATATCCCTCCCCACTGACCCGCCTTCCACTTTCCCTCCAGGAGGTTTCTGTGTGGTGCTTTGTAGGAACGGGGAGCTGAGGTACCTGGGGAACTAGGGGTCGGTCCCCAGTCTTGACTTGGTGGTACCCTCACTCATCCTAGCTCTGATGGGGAAACTGAGGGGCAGAAGGGATGAGCAACTGGCTCAAGGTCATGGCAAGGGAACAGAGCTGGGCTAGGGACCCAGGTGGCCTCGTGCCCAGCCTGCCTATGTGCCAGCGCCTGCCTGCCTGCACAACCTCCTCAGTGCTGGGTGCTCAGTACAATTTGGGGGGCAGCAAAAGCCCCCGTTAGACGAAGTGAGAAAAGTTTGCTGGGGACGGACCACATCCTGGACATCAGCAGAAGCCTCCGGGCCGTCCCTGGGTCTTGAAGGCCAGAGCGGGCTGGGCGTCCCGTGGGAGATAGGGCTCTGAGGTCCTGTGGCTTTGTTGTCAGCACCAGCACACAGGGTCACAGCTCTGCTGTGGAGGCCGGGCTGCACATGGGGTCTGGGGCAGCCGGCCTCCAGCTCCTGGCACCTCTGCCACTGATCACTTTCTCTTTTTTTCTAAGCCCTGCCGAGTGCCCTTCTGAGTCTGCTGTTCCCCCACTGTCTTCTGCTGTCCTCAGTCCTTGGGCCAAAAGTTGTATAAACGGTGGTCTTTGAGGCAGTCTCTGGGACAAGGGTGGCCAGGATCCGCCATGGGGGCAGGGAGCCCGCCCAGACACTCCTCTCAGTTACCCAGCTGCTTGCTGGACCCCGGGGCCCAGGACTGAGACCCCATGCCAAGGAAGGCCACCTTGGAGCTGGTCCCCTCGCCGCTAGCCCTGCTGGTCACATATGGGTTTGATTAAGGCTCTTCCCTGCAGCTGGCTGAGCGGGGAGCCCAGCGGGCAGTGCTTCCCAGCCCAAGTTTTTGGTTTCAGCTCCAAAATTCCTGTCCCTGTCATGGCCTGTCCTTTGTTCTAGCAAATGCCAAACAAATGTGGAACTGGGATGGAAGGGGGTCTTTGGGACAGCCCTCTGCCCCACCTGCCACAGGGCTGTGTTGCTGGCAGGATCCCGCCAGGGAAAGGGGGCGTCCAGTCTTGGCTGTGCTGCCTGCCACACAGCCACCTCCTGTTGCTGGCCTGCTCTGACCCGCTGCTTGAGGGACAGCCTTACCAGTGTGGCGCAGACCCTGGCCCACGCACCTTTCTCACCTACCCCTCCTCCTCCTGCCCAGGGCATCCCAGGTCGGGGGGTGACTCCCCTGAAATCTTGTCATGAGGGTGGGGTCAACTGGGTGCAGGCTGTATTCATTGCTGATGTCGGGGGGCTCTGCCAAAGGGGGCCTTGATACCTGGGCATCCTTTGGGAGGTTTAGTGTCCAGGGGTGGCCGAACTAGAACCTGTGCCCAGTGGTGAGGTGTCTCAGGCATAGGTGGAAGGGTGGTGTTCAGCCTCAGGGTTCGAGGGCAACCAGTCCAGGGACTACGGCCTGGGGAGAGGCACAGGGTCAGGGAGCAGGCCTGAGACGTGAGGTAGTCCCAGGGACGGAGATGAGAGACAGGCTAGCTTGGGGAGAGACAACCGTGGGGCCAAATCAGAGAGATCAGTGGTGGTGGCAGGCTGAGGAAGCCCAGAAATGAGGGGCGATTGCTGAGCCCGAGTGGCACACACGGAGTCTCTGTGAGGAAGGGGACTCAGTGAGGGCCGGGCAGCTGGAGTGGAGGACAGACAGGGAGAAGAGAAGAGAGGAGCTCAGGGGGCGGCTGTGCTCAGAGGGGGACCAACAGGCCCCCTTGCGTGGCTGGGCCTTGTGCTTACCTGCATTGAGGTAGTATGTGGCTGTTTCCAAATTATGTCCTCCCGCTGTGCCGATCATTTCCTGTGGCCTGTGGACTTCGTTGAAGAGGCAGCCCCACACCCACTGCCACACTGTCATAGGGAGGCGCCCTGTTGCCAGTGCAGCCACCCTCCCGGGCACCCCCATCAGCTGCTCTCCATCCCCGGGCTGTCCACGGGGCACCACTGGGCCAGATCCCTGGGCCAGCTGCCCTCACCTGGCCTGGCTGCTAGCCAAGCGTGGGGCTGCACACGCACTTGTGCTCACGGGGGCTGCGGGGTGCGTCTGTGTGTGTGTCGGTGCGTGTCCTTGTCCCTGACATGCGGGGGTCCTGGGGACCTTGGGAGGTGCATGTCTGTGTGTATGGTGCATACGCTGGTTTGTGTGGCAGAGTGACACATATGCCTATGTATGCACGGCACCCCTGGCATGTTTACACGTGTCCTTGGGATTATGCCTGGAGTACACACATGTGGAGAGTGTAACACATATGCAGGAGCATGTTTGTGTGTGGGATGTGTGTGGTGTCTGGGGATACGTGTGTGTACCTGCACCTGCATATTTGTGCATGGGGAGAATATGTGTGTCCCTGGGGGGGTACACATGTGTGTCTTTAGCATGTCTGTGGAGAATACTTGTGTCTGCATGTGCAGCCTGGCTTGGCTGTCCCAGGGCCTCACTGATGGTGACACATAATCTACCCTCCCTGTTCGCCCTTTGCCCCCTCCGTGGGCCAGGTAGGTCCCTGCTGGGAGATGTGTCCAGATCCCTGGGCCGAGTGCTGCCTGTTCTGCGGAGTGAGCCCTGTGCGGGGTGCCTGCCAGCCCTCAGACTCCCCACCCAACCAGAACACTGCAGTCAAAGTGGACCCAGCTGTGCTGACCTGGATGGGGGCTCTAGGCTTGGCGTCTACCCCCAGCAGGCATCTCGGGCTCTAGCTACCCTCCCCTGGCCCTCCGTCGGCCTGATTGCCCATGGGGTGGGCGGTGGCCATGTTTCCTCTCAGATGACCGGGCAGGAAAATTGGGATTTGGGGAGGATGTTCCTGTGGTGTAGGTGTGCGGCCTCTGTTCCTGTCCCCATCCCTGCCAGCCTTGCCTGGGCCTTTGAAGGGTGGCAGCTTTGAAGGGGTAATGCTATGTTTTGTCACATGAGGCTTTTTGTTTTGTCTGAAAGAAGCTCTTCCACTCGACTTGTAGGGCTTAGAGAGTGAGACCTGGTGGCTCTGGGGACTTGGAGCAAGAAAATGAGGTGCCCTGGCTGGTGTGGCTCAGTGGGTTGAGCACCAGCCTGCCGAGGGAAAGATCGCTGGTTCGATTCCCAATCAAGGCACATGCCTAGATTGCGGGCCAGGTCCCTGGTTGGGAGTGTGCAAGAGGCAACCAGTCAACATTTCGCTCACACATTGATGCTTCTCTCCCCTCCCTTTCACCTTCCCCTCCCCTCTCTCTAAAAATAAAAATAAATAAAATCTTTAAAAACCAGCAAAAGAAGGTGGGGCCCGGGAGGTCATGGCAGGGTCTGGACTTGGAATTGTGGGTCCTGGAACCCTGGGTGTGATCTCAGGTGAGCGGCCTGGTTGTTCTAAACCCATGTTTTTCTGTGAAGTGCAGGCTGGCAGGCTGTGCCCCTGGGCAGATAGCAGCAGGACTCCCAGGGGCAAAGAGAGCCCCCCCAGAGAGGGGGGGAAATGAGACAGCTCCCATGGGCAAGAGGAGGTTCCTCCAGGCCTTCAAATCCACAGTGACAGCGGCATTCCAGGGTGGGTATGGCAGTGCCGGGTCAGGGGCGGGCATTGCTGAATGGGGCAGTTCCAAGATGTTCCCACCTGCTGGGGACCTGGGTCCCTCCATCTGGATCTGAGCTAGGGTGCATGTGATTCCTGTGGTCTGATGGGCAGGTGGGTCCTCCTGTCCCCAGCCTTGGTCCCTCCCCACCGTAGACCACCCTGGGTGGTCTCAGCAGAGGAGGAAACTGAGGATCCGGGACAGAGGGTCAGGGCCAACAGAAGACCCTGATGGAGTTGGCCTCTACCTGCATGGGAGCTGGGCTGGGGAGGGGGCTGGCATCTCCCACCTTCGGGCCTCCCAGCTGATGTTCTCTCCAGGTTCACAAGTCCCTCAGGGCACGGGCGGAGGTGGCAGTTGTCCTGGGGGCAGCAGCTCCCTTAATGGGGGTGTGGGAGGCAGGGATTTCCTTCCAGTGGCCTTCTGCAGCCCCTGCGCACAGCCAGGCTGGATGGAGGTCCCACCCCCTCAGTCAGGTTTTTTCCGTGACACCCCCTTTCCCCTTCCCTCCGTTTCAGGACATGCCCCATGGTGTCCCTGTGGGATTTTTCTCTTCGGGAAGTGGGTCCAGAGGGAGGGTTGGAATGTGTCTCCCACTCACCAGGTGGGCCCTGTGTGGTGGGGGGAAAAGGGGCCAAGCTCCCTCCATGCTGCTCCATCCTAGGTTGGCATGTGAGCAAAAGAGCTATTGGGGGTTTTGTTTTCATTTCAACCAGACTTTGAACTTCATGGCCAGTCAAACCCCACTGCAGGTGCACCCCACACCTGACCACTGTGGACACTCAGCCCCATTCCTCGGTCTTCCAGTCAACCTGAGGATATTGGCTTTGAGGGCCTCCACTCACCACACAGGCCGAGTTACCCCCTCGCCCAGCCTGCCCAGCCTACCACCCAGCCGTGCAGCCTTCTAACCCACCCACTTTGTGGGTCAGGTGCCCCATCGTGCTTCCAGTGCACAGACCCGAAGCGAGTCAGCGGAGGCTGTGGGGAAGCCAGGCACAACCGGGCGTCGCCCCTCTCCAAGAGGGAACCAGGTGTGGGGCTGGCCAGGGAGTGTCACAGACACCGTGTGCATTCTGGGGACAGAGTAGGGGTGTCCAAGACAGGCCTGTGGACAGTGCATCTGGGCCATGGCTTACCGAGACTAAGGCCCCTCACTGATTCTGATTCTGTGCCCCTTTCCCACCCTGGCACCCAGCATGCCCCTTTTTCCCCCTCTTGCTTTAGCTCTGGGGCCCCTGCATTCAAGGTATCTCCTATACCCACAAGACCATACATGTCCTTTCCAACCCTGCACTACTTTGGGGGCCTAATTTTCCCTGAGGTCCCACCCAGTCCCCCCTTCCTGCTGCCCAGGCCTCAGATGGGGAAATGTCTTCTCAGCCCCTCAAAGCCCTGGGGGTAGGCACTGAGGCCTCAGGGGCCTCTCTCGGGGCAGCAGGGACAAGGGGGCTGTGACCCACTAGGGTGCAGGATGGGTGCCCAGGGCCCTGGCCTGCTGCCCACCCCACCAGTGCCTCACTTTCCAGTCCTGGAAGCCCCCACATCTGTTTTGGGTGAGATTCCCTAATTAGTTGCTTTGCTATTAGCTCCTAATGATGACAATTGGCCAATTGGAGCTAATTAGCCATTTGCTTGGTGATTGCAGGGAGGGGGTGGCTGGCAATGTTGGGGTGGCCGTGAAGGGCAGGTCAGGGATCCCTGATGGGTGAGGGATCACCCAGGGCTGGGAGGACTACCTGGAGGAGCATACTTAGGCACGGCGATCGGGCGATGGAATGGCGGCAGAGGTGTGGCTGGGGGAGGAGGGGGAGGGAACAGAAGGTCTGAAAGCCTGGGGAGCCCACTGTCTGGGAAAGATCCCAAGTCAGCCAGTCACTAACCCCTTAGTGAGAATTCCCATCTCTATCTGCTGCAAAAGGAGAGTATTTGCATATCAGGCTAAGGCCCAATGGAAGAAATGATGGCTTTGTGTTGCTTGCACCAGGGTACCAGGCACTAGGCTCCTTTTGGGGGGTTGGCCTCTCCTCCACACAGGCAGGAGCGGAGGTGCTCATCCTGGCTTGACAGCCAACTTGGCATGGGGAATGCCAACACAGCAAGGCCATTGCTATTTTAGAGCCAGGAAGGGAAAAATGGTCCACTTAAGTAGCCAGAGTTCTGGTAGGGGGTGGGGGGGCTTCTCCTGGGACATGCCTGCCTGGGGTCCTCTCTTTCCTACATGGGGGCCACTGTTTGCTCCCCAAGACTCTATCTAACACCTTGAATCCTTGGCCTTTGTTTGATCAACCAACATGTATTAAGTGCCATTGTATATAGGGCCTGTGTCAGTCACAGGGAAGGGGAAGAGAAGGAGGCCGACCCCCATGGTCAGGAGGGCAGACAGTAGACCACGTGGAGGTAGAACTGATGATATTGTAATAACGTGTATGCTAAGGAGGCAGGGAAAAGCATTCGGGTATAGGGAAGAACATGTGCAAAGGCCCTGGGTGGACAGGGAACAGGAACAGCCAGGAGGCTGGTGTGGCTGGAAGGCAGGCAGAGGGTGATGAGGGTGGGGGTGTCGGGGCCACATGGGGCCTTGTGGGCCTGGGAGGACTGTGGGGTTTGTTTGTTTTTAAGATTTTATTTATTTTTAGAGAGAGGGGAAGGGAGGGAGAAAGAAAGGGAAACACTGATGTGTGGTTGCCTCTCCAGTGCCCCCTACCGGGGACCTGGCCTGCAACCCAGGAATGTACCCTGACTGGGAACTGAACCGGCAACCCTTTGGTTTGCAGGCCCGCACTCAATCCACTGAGCCACACCATCCAGGGCAGGACTGTGGGTTTTATTCTGAGCGGTGGGCAGGGCTTTGCGCCATTGGATCACAGAGTCTGACTGGCATTCAGAAAAGTGAGCGCTGGACTTTGGAAAGCCAGAAGACTAACGGGCCTGGCTTTCCAGAGAGGTGGGGCACAGATGTCCAGCCTCTCAGCCAGCAAAGCGTCCTTGGTCTCTGATGCTTTCCAGAAGGTGAAGAGAGAATGATGGTGGCAGCTGGTGCAGGGGAAGGCAGGTGTAATGGGGCACACAGGCAGAGGTGGCGGGGAAGAAAGGATCATGCCGTGGCCCTACCTTCCTGAGTCCATTGTGGTCTCAAGAAAGCCCTGTAGAGAGCCAGGGTCTCAATGGGGTTTTCAGTGGGGCTGGGAAGGAGCAAGAATGACTTTTCAAAAAGCCTGGAATAGTCTCCACATCCATCAGTCCTAAGGGGCTGGAGGATATGGGCCATCACTGAGACACCCATGCCTGGCCAGTCTTGGGCAGCTTGAGGGATGGACAGAGTGCAAGGCTGACCCTGGTCCCAGCCTGGTCCCAGCCTGGTCCTGAGTCTCATTTCCAGACACATTAATTCTACAAAAAAACCCCTCCTACCTCTTTGGGGGTGGGATGAGCTCCCCATCCCTGGATAAACCCAACAGAATGGGAAAGGGGCTGGGGGAGAATCTGCTTCCTTCTGCTCCCAGAACTGATATTCTGTGTGCCTTGATCTTAGCTACAGATTCAGAATCACTGCTGTAGTGATGGATAGGAAAACAGGCACAAGTGAGCAGGGTCTTCTGCTTGCCTCATTGCCACTTCTGCCGGTCCCAGGAGCCCTGGTGCAGCATCTCTGGGGCCGCAGGGGGCCAGCCTCTGCCATCTGGTAATCCCTCCACCCCCTCAGGTGCGGGCTGTGCCAATTAGTGCTCCCGGCATGAGGACCCTCTGAGCTCCCTCCCACGGGCTGAGGCTGCTGGCAGGGTGGGTACAGCGGCAAGGCTGGGGTCCCAGCAGCCTGTGCTCCTCCTGCCACCCACCCTGGCGCGGTCTCAGTTTCCCTGCCTCTGTACAGGGAGGGAGAAGAATTCAGGGGCAGCACAGCAGAGCCTACTCTGCAAGCCTGGATGCTTAGGCCTTTTATGTGCTAATAAGCCCCTCTGGGGAAGCCCCCCTTGTCCCCCGCTCGGTCCAGGCCGCATTAACAAGACAGGGACCCAGGAGACCATGTCCAGAAGATCTAAAGGCTCCTGGCACTCTAACCCGAGGCGGTGAAGGAAGGGGAGCTGCCAGCTGACCTCCATCCTCCCAAAACAAGGCTGGGTCAGGGCTCCTCCAGGAAGGAGCTCAGCTGCATGAGAGTCTAAAGGAACCTCCCTGGCAAAGGCTGGGAGTCAAGGCTAAGGGGGGAGGGGGATGTCATAGGCAGGGGAATGTGGTGGAGTGACCAAGAGCTTGGGGGGCAGCTGCCAGATTCCCGAGGCTCCCGAGGTAGGACAGCAAGGCGAACTTGCTGGAGTCACACAGGACAGAAGGGGTGGGGCTGCGGTCGAACCCAGGACACTGAGCTAGAACAAGGGGAATGACTGAGGCATTCTGCTTTCGGAGCCTCGTTGCATGCAGGGAAAGGGTAGTAGAGGCAGAACTTGCCTCGGAGGCTGGAACTCCCAGTGTATGTCACCACGCCACCTTGGGCCTTCCTGGCAGGCGGATCTGAGAAGGAAAGCTAAAGAGGCTGTATATGATGGGCAGGATGAGGGACTGTCTGCAGGTGGGGACGCAGAAGTCAAGCCGTAATAACGTTTCCGGAGAAGGACTTCCTGGTGGGGCAACAGCTGGTGTGAAGCCTGTTTGCCTAAGAGGGGCCCAGATGTTGGGCCTGGCGGTAGGGAGGCGCCTCGGAATCATGTGGTACCGGTCGTTTGCATGTTACTCAGAGTACCTGGTGGCAGTCACTCCTTTCTAGCTCCAATCGTGTTGTGGGCCGGAGGCTCAGGTGCTTACCAGCTGACCATTCTGCTGAGCCCGCGTCCTGGGGGTGGTGGTGAGTTCCTGGCACCGGCCCGTGGACTCTCACCCTGGAATCTTTCTTAGCATCCGCCCAGTGGTTTCCTAAAACCGCCCTCCCCCACGTGCTGACCACGCCCCGCACAGGCCCTGCCCCCTCACATTTTCCATCCCTTACCCCGCCCCCGCTCTGGCCCGTCCTCTTAAACGTCTCATCCCTGGACCCGGCTCCCTCCCACACATCTGGCTCCGCCCCCAGTGGGCACTGCTCTGCGCTGACCCCGGGTCCTTCTCCAAGGTTTCATGCGGATGCAGCGGACGACAGTGGGGGTTACACGGTGGAGGTGAGCATCAATGACTACCTGGACATCTACTGCCCACACTACGGGGCGCCTCTGCCGCCGGTCGAGCGCATGGAGCACTACGTGCTATACATGGTCAATGGCGAGGGCCACGCCTCCTGTGATCACCGGCAGCGCGGCTTCAAGCGCTGGGAGTGCAACCAGCCCGCGGCGCCCGGGGGACCGCTCAAGTTCTCCGAGAAATTCCAGCTCTTCACGCCTTTCTCGCTGGGCTTCGAGTTCCGCCCGGGCCACGAGTACTACTACATCTGTGAGTGGGCGGGTGGGGCTGGGAAATGAGGAGGAGGGGTGGGGGGTGGGGTGGGGGGGCGTGGATGCTAGGGCATGGTTCTGTCCAGCACCTTGTCCAGCGCTGGCCTCTGTCCCCAGGTCAGCCTCTTGGGTGTTCTTATTATTCACCCAGAAAGCCGCAGAAACCCCACTGTCAGAGTCCCCATTTTGCAGGTGGGGAAACTGAGGTTCAGAGAGAGGCTGAGGCCACACATATGATCTCAGCTTCAGGATCAGCCACTAGACCTCTTTGCTGGGGGTCCGATGGCCTCACTGTCAGTTAGCCGGCCCGCACTGAGACCAGGGCGGCCTACCCATCCCCCCCCCCCCCCCCCCCCCCCCCGGAGCACTGAGGGAGGAAAATGAGGCATGCCGAGTCTGGTGGCAGAATGGAGCTTGGTCAGAGCCAGTGGAGAGGGCAGAGTCCTTGTTCCGCCCAGCGCCTCCTGGCCTGGGCAGGGGTCTCCTGAGCCCTGTCCCTGCGGGGCTGCCCCACCCCTTGCTGCAGGGAAGGGACCCAGCTCCTCGACATTCTGGCTCCTGCTGTGTCAAATTAAACTCCACAAGGTTTTTAAAAACTTAAAAACTCCATTCCCTCCTTTTCTGCTCTATTTGGATTTTTCCTTTTAATTCAGGGAAGAAGGGGGTGAGGACGGAGGGAGAAGGTGTTTAAATCCTGTAATATAAGAAAAATTATATTTTTTTCTGAGGTGGGAGTTTCATAAAGATAATTATTGTAATTAGTTGTCATATCTCTGTGACAAATGCTATTTTTTTTACATGCTCTTTATTTTCATCTCCCAAAGTGAGGGGCTTCTGGGGGGTGGAGAAGAAGTGGCAGCTAAAGATAGAGGACAGGCCGAGAGGACAGGTGGGGACGGGCCTGGCTGCAGCTCTGTGGCTGCCACGCCTCTGTACACGTGTGCACCATGCCAGCCGCCTCCCTGTGACTCATCCCTGAGCTGTGGCACCGCCCCCACTCCCCTGTCCTGTTGGCCAGGAAGCAAGGAGCAATAACCATGGCATTTTAGGCACGAGGACCCAATATGCTTCTATGTCCACATGACCTCTGCAGTGTGGCTTCCTGCAGGAGAGGTGCAACCTGCCTCCATCCCGGGGTAACTGGCTTCTGTTGTCTCCCAGATGGAAATAATTGTTTCCCAAGTACCTGCTGTGTGCCAGCCGAGACCCAGACAGGGAGTGACTTGCCAACAGGCATCCAGAGAGCGGGGATTTGATGCCATGATGATCATTTGGTTACACGGAGTTTTGAAAATCCATTGAAAATAAACGTATTTTTACCTATCACCTTTGAACCTTGCTCTGTGCTGCTCTGGAGTGAGATGGAGCTAGACGCAGATACCCCCCATTTCTGAGGTTAAGGTTCAGCAAAAGGGAGGGTCAGGGGACAGGTACAGGAGAGGGTTACAGTGCCAGGATGTCTTGGCCACTGAGAGCCCCCCGCCCCACTCACTCACAACTCTTCTCTTCCAGCTGCCACGCCTCCCAATGCTGTGGACAGGCCCTGCCTGCGGCTGAAGGTTTATGTGCGGCCAACCAGTAAGTATCAAGGGAGTCGGGCAGCGTCCAGGCCCCGACCCTTGTGTCCTCATCGAGGACCCACTGAGTGATCAGAAGAGTCAGGGAATGGTCACAGCACAGCTTGGGGAGTCCGAGAACCTCAGCAATGGCAGGCTCACTCTCGAGCCTCAGTTTCCCATCTGCAAATTGGGACTTTTCAGAGCTTCACAAGTGAAGATTGAAGCCTATCACGAGGCCCCTCGCTGAGGCCATAGTCCCTGGGTATGGGCATCAGGGAAGTTTCCCGAGGCAGACCAGAGAGCCTGTGTTCTGAGCTCTTGAAACACCATAGCCACACCCAGAGACAAAGGAGCTTCTGCAGCCTTGAGACTTCACCTAGGTGCCAGGGACACATTAGTTGGGTGCCAGATATTCACCTCAATGTGCACTGGAGGCACAGCCCCCATCAAGGTAGACAGCACCTTGAGACATTGGATGATGTTCAGGCCAGGATAGTGTCTAGGAAGCAGTGAGAAACAGATGGGGGAGGGGTCTGGGCCACCGCTGACCATCCTGTCTCCGTGTCCCCCAGATGAGACCCTGTATGAGGCTCCTGAGCCCATCTTCACCAGCAATAATTCGTGCAGCAACCTGGGCAGCTGCCAGCTCTTCCTCAGCACTGTTCCAGTGCTCTGGACCCTCTTGGGCTCCTAGTCCTGGCCTGCAAGACACCAGCCCCACCTGGACGACCGCATCCAAGACCAAATAGAGACACCTGGCTCTCCCACAACTGGTGCTGCCCCCACCTGCAGAGGCCTGTCCACTGGCCCTAGGACCGACCCCAGGGGCAGGGGGCAGCCAACCGCCCCAGATGCCCGAAGGGCAGTATGTGAGCTCAGCCCCTGGCCAGGCCATCTGATCAGGAGCCCTGGAGAACCTGAGAAACTGCCAGTGGTGTTGGGGGGTTTTTGTTTATTTTTCATGGTTAGATAAGAAAGACTTGAGTTTTTAATTTAATTTATTCCTTGCTGTTGCCAGTGACTTTGGGAAGGAAACAGAATGGATAAGGTGGAGGTCCTTGGCCCCCTGGGGGATGGGAATGGGGATCCCTAGTCCAGTTACTCTTATTTGTTGGGTCCTGGCTGAAGGCCACCACAGACCCCACAGTTACCCCAGGACAGGCCAGTACGAGGCAGAGGGGCAAGGTGAGACCCCTGGACTCTGAGCCCACCCCAGACTCCCATCCCCCCAGTCCCAGCCCCACCCTCTTCATGCCTGGTGATCGTCACCCAGAGTGGAAACCCGTGCTGTTACATCAGAGGCCACTGTGCAGCCCTGGACCCCTTGGAATCACAGTTCTCCACTCTGTCCCACAGCCTCTCACGATCGCCCTGCGTCCGAGAAGACGTTACATTTCTGTAAATAGAGCCAGTGAGTATATACTGTGATTTATTTTTACTGTATTCCTGAGGATGAACTGGACAGGTTTTTGGTTTTTTTTTTTTTTGGTCACACCTTCATGGGGGTCTTTTATTTTGGTGGGGGTGGGGTGGACTTTTTAGAATAGAAGCTGCACTTTGCAATAAGCTTGTCCGTCTGTCAGAGCCCCTCCTCTACTCTATGACTAGTAATGTTTATAAGAAAAAAGAAAACAGGACAAAACAAAATGGGGGGTGGGAGCGTCACCAAAAAAAGGAAGTGGCCTCCTGAAGACACTTTAATGAAGCAAATGGCACATTTATACAGATTTCATATTTCTACCCTCCTTTCCTGATCTGTGTTTTATATACATTATATATAAATATATATGGTGCACAGCTGCCGGGAGACCACCAGGCATGCCAGCTGGGGGGCCTTTTGTAGGGGTTGGCATGGGCGGTGGTGTCGCCACGCCCGGAGCTGGTGATGGTGCCTCCCCCCTTCCCATCACAATCAATGTTGGATTCTGTATTTTTTATAATAAAATGAGCATAAACTTGTAGGGTGTGCATCTGTGTGAGGGACTTGCGACTCTCATTGGAGGAGTGCTTTGAGCTACTAGTTTGGGAGTCAGGTCCCTGCTAGGGCGGGGTGTCCTGGAGGGACATCTGGGGATGGTCATGATTGGTTCTTTAGTTCTGTCCATCTTTTGGGGGCCAGGCTCTGGAATAAACATTTTATGGGGCAGTGTAACCTTCGTTGTCACCCATGGGTCTCGGTTTTCCCCCTTTGAGAAATGGGAATGGACCAAACCCCCTGCCATAGGGGTCCCCTGGGAGGATGGGCCGGCATTGCCCCTGGGCTGGCGCTGAGTACACAGCAGGAGTTTATTAAGTGTCCCTCTGAGCACATAATGGGTCTCTTAGGAACCAAATTCTGTGGCATTTCCATTGCCAAGGTCTGCTGCTGCGTGACTTAGTTTCCCTAACTGCCTCAGGCCAGGGTAGGAGTCAGGGTTGTGTCTGTCATCTCTGAATCCCTTTCCAGTTATGCAAAAGGCATGTGCCAGTGGATTGTAGGGTTCCAGGGGCCTTCACCCCAGTTTAGCCCCAGGTGGAAGCAGAGAGGCTGGGGGTACCTAGCAGGGCTGAGGGTCTGGGGTCTTAGAGGCTGCTCCTGCCTTGGTTTCATCACCCCCTGGGACTGCAGTGTCTTGGGCACGGTTTGCCGAGAGGGAAGGCTCTCAGCTAATGAATTGGGCCTTGGCCGTGCAGGGCTTGGCGACAGGGGCTGCCTCTTAATGAGGCCAGCCAACAGCACAAAGACCCCTGTGTGTCCCCCGCCCAGTGGCAGGGGGTGGAGTTTGCACGCATGTGCTGAGCACCATCAGGGAGACCAGGATCCCCCCTCAACGATGAGGACCATGAAGCTCAGAGAGGGTGGAGGCCTCCCTGAGATCCCTTGCCCAGACTCTAAGTTAGCCACGGGGTCACAGGGAGCTAGAAGGAGAAAATTAAATGCAGGGATCATAGGACTGAATTTTGGCAACTGGCTTTGATTTTGTTATTTAAAAAGAAAGAAAAAGAAAATTTTGAGTTATAATTCACATACCACGCTATCCATCTATTTTAAGCATAATTCCCCAATTTTTAATACATTCACAGGGTTGTACAATCAGCACCTCTATCCAATTTCAGAACCTTCCATCACCCCCAAAAGAGACCTATCCCCATCAGCAGCCACCCCTAGCCCCTGACAACCACGAACCCACTTCCTGTCTCTGTCCTGGACACGTCACGTGAATGGAGTCACACAGAGAAGCCCTTTGTGTCTGGCCTCTCTTACCGAGCGTTGTGTGTCCAAGGTCTGTCCACGCTGTCGCGAGTGCCAGAGCTTCATGCCTTTTCGTGGCTGAGTGGTGTTCCAGTGTGTCGATGGACATGTTCGTCTGTTCATCTGCTGAAGGGTTTTTTAGTTGTTTTCACCTTTTAGCTATTAGGAAGATTTTAAATTATTAGTTTTGTTTTAAACTGAGATAATTAACGTAATATAGTGTTAAGTTTAAGGTGCACGTGTTGATATGATACATTTATATATTGTGATATGATAGCCACTTACTATTTTTGAGACAGTTTTAACACAAAAAGTGACCTTAAATGGGTAACTACAGAAATAGCTCTGTTACTGCCTCAGGGCCTTGGCACATGCTGTGCTCCCTGCCTGTTACATCACTGCCCAGCTCTTTGCTCCTTCAGATCAGGTCAGATGTCACCTCTTGACCTCCCTGGCCAAGTGGTCACTCATACCATGGCCCTAGCTGTCAAATCTCTGATTCTTTATTTGTCCATCTCCCTCGCTGGCTGGGAGCTCCCAGAGGTTAGGGGTCCTGTCTGTTGGGGCATCACTGCGACCCAGTGCCTGGCCCAGTTTCTCCTCAGACTTGTCATTTGCCACATGTGTAGACACACATGCACACATGTGTTGCACTGCCACAGGCACCATGTACTACCAAGAAGCATTTGGGGCCCTGGTCTTTTTGAAGCCACCCCTGTTCCTCAGGGGCCACTGTAAACATGCAGAGTGGCCACTCACTCCCCAGGCTTCATTGTACGGAGCTGGGGACCTCTACTGCAGCTGATACCCGGAGGCCACCTGAAGGTCCGTCCCCAGGTGGCAACTGGTAGAACTTCTTCCAGCCCAGAGATTCCAGAAGAAAGTGATTTCCTTCTTTCCGTCTTGGTTTCCGACCTCGGGCAGGGGTTCCAGGAAGCAGGCAGAGGAGTCTGAGGTTCCTCCTGCCCTTCTGGCGCTCCGGTGGAGCCGTGGCTCCTGCCTTGGGCATCCTTTGTTTCTCGGTCACCTTAGTGTGTGGGAGGGACAAGCCCCTCACTCCTAGGACAGGCACCCCACTGCCTCTTCTCCATTCCCTTCTCTGGGCCCCAGTGTCCTGTCTACATCCCTGGGCCCCGCCCTCAGTCCCCCTGCTGTGACCATGAAGGAGGGGTTTTTAGGGGTAGGACCAAGCCCCTGGACTATAGCCACAGAGCCATGCCTCCCCGCAACACACACGTGGAGGGAAGGCCACAGTCCCAGCAGCCCCAGGGTTTGGCCCTTCTCCAGTTCTCCCACCCATTCCTCCCAACACCCTCCTACTCACTGGGGGGCTCCCACCTCTCAGGCCTTGCTCCCCCTCTTTCCCCCTCCTGGCGCACCCTCCCCTTCTTTTGGCTTTCCTCAAATGCTGCTCCTCACGCCCTTCTGACCCCTCCCTCGCCTCCTCCCTGGTTTTCTTCTCTGGCATTTATTCATCAGCCCTCAGGCATGCCCTACTTTTCTTTATCCAGTTTCTTGTCTGTCTTCTCTAGATGGTCAGCTAGCTACCAAGGGTGGGAGTTTTTGTCTGTCACTGCTATGTCCCTAGTTTCTAGAGCATGTCTGGTATACAGTAGGCACTCACTAAATGCTTGAATGAATACACGTATATATTTATGTGGAAGCTGCATGGTCAGAAAAGAGAGCATAACATGAGAATTGCATTTCCTGTGTCAATGTCAGCACCCCCAGCAAGCATTTAGTGAGTGCCTACTGTGTGCAGTCAGGCTGGGCCCTCCCTTAGTCTGTGGTGTCAGGGTAAGGATGGTGACGCCTGTCCCAGTGGCCTCCAAACACCATATTTGGGGGCCTTATAGTCCATAGGAAGATGCCACAGTGTTAGGGACCCTGGTCTAGGTTGCGGGTGGTTGGGTGGTGACTCGTGGACAAATAAAAAGGGAATTTGCAGCCCAGAGCCCCTGAGGAGCCATAACTCACCACGAGATGACACACAAGCCAGAAATTAAGTGGCCGCAGCTGGGCTGGTGTGGCTGATGAGGCAGAGGCCTGGTTGGCCAGGCAGGAGCCCTGCTTCCCCTCTGTCTCTGCTCACAGCTGATGGGTTGCCTGGGTCATTATTAGAACCATACGGGTGATGATCATTAGGGCCGGGGCCGGACTCGAGTGTGGACAGGCGAGGCGGTGCCTCGAATCCTGATCTTGGGGCTGGTGGCAGGACTGGTAGAAGCACAGAGACCAGACAGGAAGGCAATTCAGGTATGTCTGTCTTCCCTCCATCTTTACAGAGGCTGGGAGGGAGGGGAGGCCTTAAAGGTTGAACAAAGGAGGCAGGCAGGGGTGCATGAGAGGCTTTGGAGCAGGACTGTAGGCCAAGGAGGAGGAGTGGACTGCAAATCTGAGGCTGCTGAGCCTGAGGACTGGGGCTGCCTCCCACCAGGAGTCATCCGGGAGGGCACTGGACTTTCCGTGCCTCTGCACTGTTGTGGAATGATGGAGCAGAATCCTGTTGGTGTTGCTGTTCCCCCTGATCTATGGTTGAGGCCAGGGAGAGGGAGAGACTCCCAGGGACCACCCACCTGACAGCCCCTGACACTCCCCCCTCATTGATCCAGAAATGGAGGTTGAGAAGTCCAAAGGTCCTAATGGACAATGCAGTCCGTGGTGGGCACTGAGCAGTGAAGGAGACCCCCTCTCCTGTGCAGGTGGGAAAACTGAGGCCCCACCAAGCATACAGGTCAAGGAGGTGAATCCATTGTGAGTCTAGGCCTTGGTGGGATCAGGAATTCAATCTGAGCAGGGCCTCAGGCAGCCCCAGAGGCACAAGACCAGGACCCCCACAGCAGCCAGATGTAGTGACCTAGGTGTAGTGACGGGGCCTAGGTGTAGTGACCCTGGCTTCATGCCTCCTCCTCCAGGAAACATTCAGTCAGCCTGCCAGGCTGTGCTGGGGGCCCCGCGGCTGCCCTCTCCTGGAAGCTCCTACTCAAATTATGCTTGGGTTTGGGGGATATAGGAGCTGCTGGTTGGAGTCCAGACTCCCACGGCTGCTGCATGGTTCCCTCTCTAGGTCTGGGGGCCACCGCACCTGACTCCTGGGGTGGGGAAAGCTTCTAGGAAAGTCGTTTCCACAGGCTCTCCAGCCAGGCCCCTCTGGAGCTCTAGCTCCCAAGGGTGCATTGATGGAGCACAGAGAGGTGGAGGAAGGTAAGGGGGCGGTTACTAATGATGGCACTTATCTGAGCCCCCCCAGCCTCTAAGCCTCCCCCATCCCCTGTTTCCACCCTTATTTTCATGATTAATTTCTGACACCACCAAGGAGCTGCTCCTTTAACAAAAGGGGGACTGAGGCAGGCAGGCATCAGGCATGTAGTCCCAGCAGGGAAGGGGGTCATGGGGAGGAAGGGGAGGCAAGAGGTGGTTGTTCTGGTCCAAGGGTGGGGCAGGCAGAACTGGCCACTCACCTCGTACTCATTTGCAGCTTTAAGTGCTTAAAAGCCTCTTGTGGTTGCTTGGACTGGGGGGTGATCAGGGGCAGGGCAGCGGGGGGCTGAGGTTGGGGGCGCCCCCACAAAGAACTTGAGATAAGCAGGGAATCCGGGGGATGTCTGAGCCCACGACCCTTTCCCTCTAAGGTGATTCCCCTGAGCCCTCAAAACAAAGACTCGCTTCTGCAATGAGGTCCCGCCCCTCCCCACGCCTCACTTCGCTCCTCCCTCAGCCGTCTCCAGCTGGGCCTACCCAGCTGGAGTGTCTTCCCTCCTCTGCACCTTGGCCCCGGCCAATCTTCCCATGGGAAACTCTGTTCCCAGCACTCTGTCCCATTGAAAGAGCATCTCACCCTTTAGGTCCCAGTTCTGTGCTCTAGGTCTCAGTTTCCCCATTTACAAACAAACCATATGAGCTCTCGTCTCAGAAGGCAGGAGGAGAGGCCTGGTTTCTTTCTCCCGACCATTTTGGCAAGCTTCGGCCAAGCTACCTGCCCCCTCTAGGACTCAGTTTCCCCAACTGTGCAATGTGACACAGTGCTTGGGTTCCATTCCCAGCTCAACTCCTGTGGGGTTCCCCATGACAAGGTGAGCGTTTTCCTTTCTGGGTCTCTGTTTACCCTCCTGCAATGCAGAAGAGAGCCACTTGAAACCCCCTGTACAGATGAGAAAGCTGAGGCTAGAGGATGAGCGGACCAGCCCCAGGCTCCACAGCTGGGACCTGGACCGGGACCGATGGGCATGGGGTGGGTGGAGGCCCAGCCAGGACTTTCTCCCCAGCAGCTGCAGTAAGCAGTTCAGGTGAGTGCGGAATATTTATTCTTGGCAGTAACAGACCAAAGAGGGCTAGGAGGAGCCAGAAGTCCTGGTGGGGTGGAGGGGTGGGGGCCGGGGTTGCTGCTGGACCGTTCTTGAGATCCTCCTTAAGTGGTAAAAATTAGAGCCTGCTTTTATCCAGACATGGACATGGGGGATGCAACCCTAAATGGGCCCCCACAATCCCACTCAGCAACACCCAGCCAGCCCCTTGCAGGGGACACTTTACAGCGCCGCCCCCCTTCCCTTTGCCTCCCCCTCCCTGCCAGGCGCTCCAGAGTTATGGTGTGCAATACCCCAGCCAAGTGTTAACGACCACAGTGCCACTGAGCCCCTGCACACTCAGGGCCGTTATTAGCATCATTCATCACGCACAGCCCAGGCTGCAGTTCTGGACACGCTGTGGCCAGAGCTGGAAACTGAGGCACAGAGAGGTTCCTTAAGCTCCTGGCTGGGGGTGCAGCTGCAGGCATCTGAGTTCCAGCACCAACCCTCAGTGAGTGTTTGTTCAATTACTGGATAAGTGTGTTTTGGGCATGGATTCCACATTAAGTGCCCTTTGTCACCAGCTGGGTGAGGCTGGAGGTGCTGGCCTCATTCTCCACGTTCCCTCCACAGGCAAGGCCGGGTTGGGGGGTTGGTGGGGATACCTCAGGAGTCAGCCGTGCTGGCTGGCAGATCTTTATATACCAGATAAATGAATGCAACCCACGTCCTGGTGACAGGAGGAATTAAGTCCCTGGAATGGGGACCTGGCAGTGAGGAGTATGGGGCAGGGATGCATCACTGCCTCTCAGCCCTTCATAGCCCCCACTCTACCCAGGGATGCTCAGCACCCCTGCAGCCTGCGGGGGAGGTGGGGAGGTGCATAGGGGGTCAGGGAGTGAGGTCTGGAGTCCAAGGCCTGAACTGTGAGCCCCATGGTCCCACACTTGGGTTTGAGCAAGTCCAGCTTCTTAACTGGGTGCCCCTGAGTGAATCATGTGCCCCAGCCTGAACCCAGGAGACCATGCTCCTCCCCCAGGGCTGTGGTAGCACTGGGCACCGGGTTGGTGTCCTGGCCAACCCCGGCTCCTCACTAGCTGGGGCTGGCAGGGGATCTTTCTTGTGAGGTCCTGGCAACCCCCCATCCTGTTGGATGCCAGGGAGACCCCATTCCAGCACATGGGACGGCTCCTGTGGGACTCGCACAGCTGTGGGGTCTCCCTGGCCTCTTCCCTCCACCGGAGCCCCAGTGGAGAGGGGCTAAGGGGGCTAAGGAGCAGCTAATCACCTGGCAAGGTCCTTTCTGGGGCCCAGTAATTCTATTATGAAAAGCCTTTAAATGTATGTAAAACCCGACCTCAGACAATCTGGGGATTAGGCCTACGGGAGGGGAAACTCTGATGGAGGCTGGCTGGGGGCTTTGTGGAACTGAGGCCCCTGGAGGGCTGGGGAAAATGGCCCCCAGGGGTTGGGGCAGAGGGAGAGAGATCTCCCTCTGTAGAGGCCAGTACCCATTTTATAGCTGGGCCCGTCAGGGTCCCCAGGCCCGATTGAAGTCACCATGGACAGGCTGACACCTTTCATCCAGCAGGCACTCCAGATACGGGTCCCTGCCTGAGCCAAGCCTTGGGGACCAGAGGGAAAAGGCGAGTCTGGGATGGGAGGAGAGGCTGGCAGAGGGGAATTTTATTTCCTTCTCAGAGCGACAGGGAGCTCTGGGTGGGTTTTTAGACCAACTGGCCCTGGCTTCCCTGCCAAGATCCATTGAGGGAATATTGACCTATTGACTCCAAAGGACAACACCCTGTGGAGCTCAGTTCCCCTAGCTTGGCCCCGACTCTGCTTCATGGGTCCTGCTACAGAGTCCTTGCTTCAGCTGTTCCTTCATTCTGGAAACATTCCCCCCAACCCCATCCCCCGTGGAAATCCTTCCATTCGCCCCCGGTGCGTGGGAAGGAGGGAGAAGACATACCTGCACACCCCCATCTAGCGGAGCTCAGCGTTGCCCTGCAGAGCAGCCCTGACAGCGTAAAGACTGATGCACGTGGCAGACAGCCCTTTATACAGGCCTCGGGCACAGCTAGCGGGGCCTTTCCTGGGGCCCTGGTCCAGCCCTGGTCCAGCTGCCTGTGTGTACCTGCCACCCAGATGCTGGGAAGTGATCAGGAGGTGAGGATTCTCAGCAGGTCCAGCCCCCAAATTCCTTCAGGTCATTGGTGAAGCTGCGTGGCCAGTGGGGTTCTGGTTCTTGATAGACCGCCGGCCTCGCTGTGTGGCATGAGAGGAAATGTGTACCTTCAAGTGACTTAATTTCCTCATCATCATTCTCAGCGATGGCTCGATGCTGTTCCCAGCACAGAGGGGGAGGCCTCCAGGCAGGCCTGCTGGGCCCCTTCAAGCCGTCACAGCCCAGCAGCTGTAGCAGGGGATCGTTCCGGCCTGTCCAGGACGGACTCAAGTGGAACGGATGCTGACGAGCGAAACGCGCCCCTGTGGGCCCAGCCTGCTCACCTTTGGACGCTGCTGTGGCCCCCACCCACTTGCCATCATGGACACCACCTCCAGTGCTATATTTCACAGTCCCCATCCTGGCCACTCAGCTGTGGCCCCTGCCTGGCTGAGACCAACAGAAAAAGCCACTGGACCCTCAACAGAGAGACCCCAGTGCCCTGCCTGAGTTTCCCCACCTGTAGCACATGTGTGCCTAGAGTGGCCACTTCCTGGTCATTTGAGGATTGAATGGGGGCTACATGGGCAGAGGTTGTTAGGTAGGGCATGTGGAGACCGTCCCAGGACTTTCCCAGGGCTGCTTGGCTGGCTCTCCTCCCAGTTCCTCTGCTGAGCCTTTGTCCAGGAAATTCGAGGTGGCAGGGAGAACGGATCTGTTCATGGCCTGAAAGGAACAGAGGCAAATGCTGTTGACCCCTGACCCCGGCCCCCTAATCCCAGTTGAGGCCTTCACTGGGAAGGGGCCCTGAGAGAAGGCTGGGGTGTGGCCCCTGCCCCAGGCACCAAGGGGGGCTTCCGGGTCAGGGTGGCAGGGGCTTGGGGGAACACAGCTGCTCCACTGGCCATATGTCTGACCACACCCTGCAGAGGACCACAGAAGAAACGGAGGGCAGGCAGAGCCCTGAAAAGCTCCCAGGCCTAGGGCAGAATCAGGTCCCGGCACCTCCAGGCTGGGTGACTGAGGACCAGCAGCCACCCTCTCTGAGCCTCAGAACAGGGAGCTCATGGGAACTCTGGCCTGACTAGGAAGGCAGCCCACAGCCACGCTGGACATCTGGCGGCTAACTTGTTTTGTGCCTCAGTGCACCCCTGTGAGGTGGGGGATGTTTAAGGGGGCACAGCGCCCAGATGTCTCCTCACCTGGGGTGTGGGGAATGGCTTCCTGACTGCTCCCCCCTGCCATAGACTCCTCCATAGCTTTCACTGTCTTTGACACAGATTTTTATGGCCTCGACAAGGGCCACAGAGATGGTGCCAAAAGCTCTGACCACCAAGCTTTGCGTCCTGGGTTCAAATCTCAGGTTCCCTTCCCGTGGGGAAACTCTCTTCTGGGACTTCCCCAAGGAGGATATGAACACAAGAGCTGTCTCAAAGATGAAATGAGGGACCCCATTAATCAGGCTGAGCCCAGGGCAGGCACTCAGTACCTGCAACTCAGGATGGTGCTGGGCTTCGGCCCTGGCTCTGGCCCTAACCTTCGGTCACTGTGAACAAGACCTGCTGCCACCAACCCAGCAAGGGTGGCTGAGGAGGAGCTACGACTATTAATATCAGGGTTGGCACACCATAGTATCGCCTGATAAATGTTATAGGAAGAAAGGGGGGGAGGAAGGAAGGAAGGAAGGAATGAAGGAAGATGCCTTTACTTCTGCCAGCTGTGGTGATTTAGCCTCTTGCCTTCCACCTCCTTGGAGGCCGCTGCTAGAAGCTTCCACTGAAGATTAAACTGTTCTGTCTCAATGGCTGGGATGTGTTCTCGTGCTCGGGTGCCCCCGTGTTCCCTGGAGACCATGTGTCTGTTCCACCCAGCTGAGCTGTTCCCCATGATCAGTTTCAGTTTGGCCTGCTCTGTGCCTCTGCAGCCTGACCCTCTTTGGGGTCTGGGTTCCGGAGGGGAAGGCGATGGCTTCCGCAGCCTACCCTACCATGACCCTTTGCCTGTCTCCTCAGGGATAGAATGAGGGGCGAGGAAGGGCAGTCTGCAGCCAACCCTGTTTTCCTCCAAACTTCATGCTTTTCCGAGTGCCATTTGGGTGCCTAATTCTGTGCTGAATGCCAGGGACACAGTGGGAACCAGAGCAGACAAACTGAGTTAGAGTTAATCAGGGTAAGGGGGAGGGCAGGGGGAACAGCACGTCCAAAGGCCCTGAGGCAGCAGGGAGCATCGTACTGTGGAGAAACACAAGGAGCCCTGTGTGATGGGAGCAGAAAAGGAGGGGAGACCACGGTAGAGGGTGGGTGGGCCTTGGTAACAATATTACTCAATGTTAATCGACTGCCAACATTAATTAGTGCCTACTATGTACCAAACATCAACCCATGGGTTTTACCTGTCTCATCTTCCTGGAACCTCACAACCACTCTATAATTACACTCATCTTACAGACAGGAAACAGGCTGCAGCGGGAGGGTGCCGGCCAAGGTTACTGAGCAGGTGGGTGGCAGCACTGGGCTTTGGTCCCAGCTCAGATTGGTCCTAGAACCCTCGCATGATGGTGCTGTGGACAGTCCCTTCCTCAGCAGTAGAGCCTCAGTCACACCCCCATGCCATGACTCCAGCCGCCCCCACCCCCCGCCCCTTGTTCATGATTGCGAGGAAGAAGTACGTAAAAGGGTCTTCATCCCTGGAGCTTGGGTTGAGCCCAGCTTCTGTTCTCAGTGACATGAGGGGCAGGCCTGTCCCTTCTGGCCCTGTTTCCCAGCCTGAAACGAGAGAATGTGGGAGACACTTCTCTCTCAGACTAGGGTGAGCAGAGGAGAGGGGTGGAGGAGAGGGATGAGGCCTCATCTGTCATGCTGGGAGTGCCCGTGCCTCACTCGTCTCTGGGCCCAACCCAGCTATGCGCCCCCACAGCCCTCTCTCAGAGCTGTGCCCTGCTGTGAACCCCTGTGCCTGCACCTTGTCTGGGCCCCATCCTCACTGTGTGCCCCTACACCCCAAGCCCTTTCTGGGCCTCCATCATCCGCAGTGCACCTGGGCGGGGGGGAGGTTCTCATGCCCTGTCTGGGCAGCTCCCCACCACACCACACCCCACCCTACCCCCGGCGCAGCTCCGGCTCCAGTTGCCGCTAGGTGGAGCGAGGAGGCCAGCGGAGACCCTGCACGAACAGGGGCGTGCTCTGGCTCTGGTCTGCAGGGGCAAGAGGGCGGTTCTCAGGCACTGCTGACAGGATGCCTTGGGCTTCTCTGAGCTCGAGCCTCCTGTCCCACAGACAGCTGCCCTTGGAGGAAAGCACCAATGTGGCCCAACAGCCTGTGAAAGGTGCGGACCAGGAGCCTGCGGGGTAGTGTCCAAAGCACATGAGCTGCATATAACTGTGACCTTGATTCCCCAACCCTTGACCCTGCTGTTGCATCAAGATGCCCCTGTTGAGTTCAGAAGCTCCATCTCCCCGGCAGCTGGGCATATAGGCAGCTGGGGAAGCAGGCTGGATGCCTGGCTAGTGGGCGGGGGCTGTGAACACCCTTTGAGTTTAGGGCGCTACTGAGGCTAGGTCTGTTGAGGCTAGAAACTTCTCAGGGTCTGAGTACACCCGGCCTACCCACAGGCAAGGACTGAATGACATGGAAGGCAGGTCAGTTTCTCTGAGGAGGTGATGGTTCAGCAGAAATCTGAAGTATGAGAAACATCAGGCAGGGGTGAGCACAGAAGGGACAATTTGTGCTGGCCCCAAGGTGGGGTCCAGCCTGTTTTGGGAACTGGAGACCAGGTAAAAATGGTACAGGGCCAGCCCCCACCCCAGGCCTTTGTAGGGAGAACTTGAATTTTATGCAGAGGGTACCAGGGAGCTATGGGTGAGAGCAGGAGAGTGACACAATCTAAATTGCTTTGTTTCACAGCTCCCGGAGGCTCCCTGGAGGACAGGCTGTGGGAACAGTCATGGAGGCTGGAGAGGACCAGAGAGGGGGCTGGGTAGGTGTCCAGGCGGGGCCTGGGGACCTGGTACGGAGGAAGAGCAGGAAGGCTCAGAGATGGGGATGACTTCAGTGGGCTCAGGTGCCAGGCAAGCCCTCAGGCTAGACCCAGGGGGCCCAGACCGTTCCCCACAGCCACCCCCAGAGTCTCAGGGTTAAATCTGTGCCTCCTCCTGTATCTGCCAGCTTCTTACCTGGCCCCTGATGAGTGGCTTCTGGCTTAATCCTCTTGAGTGACTCATTTTCCAGAAAAGAAAACAGACACGAAGGGTTGGTCACTTGCTGCACATGTGGGGCCTCTTCTGTGTTATTAGCGCATCTGGGGGCCATTTTCTGTGTTCTGGGCCATAAACAGGCTACATCACCTCAGAACCCATTCTAGTTTTTATTGTGTAAATGTACCCCCTAAGCTCCCCAGTCCAGTCTCCCTCAGCATGCCGTCCACACTTACACACCCGTCCTCGTGCCTGACATCACTGTGGGGGGCTTTGGGTGCTAGCTGGGGCTCGGATACAGCCCTGAGGCTCCGAGAAGCAGGGAGCAGCCTTGGGCTGGCAGGCCCGGTGCCCTGGGGCTGTCTCACCCTGCCTCTGCCCCATGTCTCTGGCCGCTTTTTCCACATGGTTTCAAGGCACCAAGAGTCAGGAATCTGGCCCTGTCCCTGCTCCTGCCTCTCTCCAACCCAGACACCTTGCTCTTCTTTGAAATAAACCTGTCCTTGCCTCAGGGCCTGTGCCCAGGCTATTCCCTTCTCCCCTGACTGGCCAGGCAGATAGCAGCACCCCCACCAGCTGCCCACTTGTGGTCATGCACACCCTCCCCGCCTGCTGACCCCTGTTTTTATTTTCAGTTTAACAGTGTTTATCACAAATGGGTTAGGGACTGTGCCCCTTCAGTGAACGAGGCACAGTCCCTTCCCTCCAGAAAGTCACAACTGAGTAGGGAGACAAACATGGTTTAAAAAGATAGAGCCCACACTAGTAGAATAAAGAGTCCCTACCCAGAACAGCAGTGCTGCTTGGTTTTTGTTTTAAATGAGATAGAACTCAAGTACCGTGAAGTTCGCCCGTTTAAAGTGTACGGTTCAGGGGGTTTAGTACATTCACTGAGTCATGCAACTACCCCCTCTCCCTAATTATCTAATTCTGGAATATTCCATCATCCCAAAAGAAACCCCATCCCACCCTGGCCAGGTAGTTCAGTGGGTTAGACTGCCATCCTGATACGCCGAGTTTTCAGGTTCGATCCCTGGTCAGGCACATACAAGAAGCAACGAATGAATGCATAAATAAGTGCAGCAACAACTTGATGTTTCTCTCTCTCTGTGTCTCTCCCCCTTTCATCTCTCTGTCTCTCCCCTCTTCGTCTCTCTCTCTCTCTGTCTCTCAAATCAATAAATAAAAAAAAGAAAAAAGAAACCCCAATCCCATCAGCAGTCGCTCCCCATCCTCCTTCTTAACCTATGGCAACCATGAATCTACTTTCTCTCTATAGATGTGCCTGTTCCAGACACGTCACATACATGGAGTCACACACGGTGGCCCTTTGTGTCTGGCGTCTCTCACTGAGCATCATGTGTCCAAGCAAGGCCCATCCACGCTGCAGCGAGTGTCGGTGCTTCCCTCCCTTTCCTGGCTGAGCAGCGTCCCTCTCTGTGGGTATTTCCAATGTTCTTCCCCCTCTTCTCTCCGTGTCGATCAAAGCCCACAGGCGGGTACTGAGGGGACTGGTGTGGACATTGTCCATAGGCAGCTGAGTTGGCGCCTTCCTCCCACTGGGCCAGTATCCCCAGACTGTGATCTGATAGGGACCCACCTTCTGCCTGACTCCCAACCTGTCCCCACCCTGCACAACACACTTGGCATCAGCCCGCTGCCTTCACCCCAGCCTCTGCTCTGGGCCAGGCCCTGCTCACTGCCTCGTGCTCCCTCCTTCCTAGAGCAACCACGGGAACTCTTCAAACCCCAAAATCACACCATACCTGTCCCTGCCTAACCACCCCCTGTGGCTCCCCATCACCCCAGGGTTAGTCTGAATTCTGGGGCCTGATTGGACATCTCTGTGCACTACACGGTGAGGCTGGAAGATTCTCAGGAGGTCAAGGAAGTGGGGGTACTTCCTTCTCCTAGGGGCAGAGGCCAGGAGAGCTGGGGACATGGGCAGTGGGAATTGTCCCCATTTTCTGTGTAAGGACACAGGCTCAGGGGATGGGACTTAAGTTGGGTCCCTGTGGGTCCTGTTCTCAGTCACGTGAAGTGATGTCATCCATACCCATGATGACCAGACCCTGCTTCCCACCTGGCATTCTTGCACAGAAGGGAAGGGCCCTTTCTGGTGGCTCAGAGGCCCTAACGTTGCTTCTGGGCTGGCAGTGAGTTGTGGAGGGTCATTGTCAGACACCCTGAAACCTGCGGGAACATCACCAGCCTAGTGAGGGTCCCCAGGGCCCCTGCCCGGCCTGGGCCAGGAATAAAGGCCACCTCTTCCATTCCACTGTTTCTCTGCCCCCGTTGTAATAGGATTGGAACTTTTGAAGTTAATAGGAAATGAGAAGGCTCCCAAGTAGAGAATACTGTGCGAAGGGCTTAGAGGGGCCTTTGTGTGCCCAGCTGGTGGTGATGAAAGCACCATGAAATCAACAGTGTCATCAATGCCTTGAGACCATGACAGGCCCTTTTACTTGAACAAAAGAAGGGGGTAAAAAATCCCCAAATAGTTATATAGGTGCATGTGAACCTATCTGTTTGTGTCTGCAGGGCTTTGGCTGAGGCAGAGCCTTGTGTGGGTTCAGGTCATGGGCCTGAGTCTCTTCAGCCAGGCTGCTTCCCTCTCTGTTCCCGGGTTTCTCCATTGGCCAAGACTCCAGCCCCAAGGTGGCATCTCAGGCAGGAGGGTCTGAGATGCCAGGATGTTTTATCAGCAAAAAGCTTCTGGATTTCAGCACTGGGTCTGAGAGTCAGAGGCAATTTCTTACGCAGGCCAGGGAGTCCCACCCATGGCTTAAAGCTCTCTGCTTGCATGCCTCTTGAGATGGGAAGCTCACCACCTTACAGGCTTCCAGACAAGGTTTCCTTGTGTGTGGCCCCCGGGTGAAGGCGAAATTGCAGCTTACCTGGGCAGACTTCCAGAGTCAGGGAGGAAAGGTAACGTAGGCAGGAGAGAATGTCACGGTTTTAAACGCCTTACTGAGCTGTTCACACGCCACACAGTTTATTCATTTAAAGTGCACAATTCATTTGTTTTAGTACATTCACAAAGTTACGTGTTCATCGACACAATTGAATCTAGAGTATTTTCAGCCTCCTCAAAAGAAACTCCATCCCCAACAGCTGTCACAGCTCACCCCCCCTTTCCCAGCCCCAGCGGCCACTATCCCACTCTCTGTGTCTGTGGATGTGCCTGTACTGGACATGTCACATGAACGGAATCACGCACTGTGTGGCCTTTTGTGTCTGGCGTCTCTCACTGAGCGTCACGTGTTCGAGGTCCCTCCACGCATGGTGGGTGTCGGTGCCTCGCTCCTTTTCCTGGCTGAGTGATGTTCCAGCGTGTGCACAGACACGTTGGACTTGTCCACTCCTCTGTGGGTGGGCCACTGGTGTTTATGAAGGGAATTATTCTAGAAAACCCTGTCATTGGCTCTTCTTTTGGGCATTAAACCCTCCCACAAGTTCAATACCCACCGAAGCCCAAAGCAAAAGGCAGATCCCCACCCAGCATGTCTGAGGCACCAAGAAGAAGCCTTGTGTGGGTGCGGGTCATGGACCTGAGTCTCAGGCTGCTTCCTCCCTGTTCCCGAGTTTCTCCATTGGCCAAGCAGCTATGTCTCCGTCTACTGTGGTCACCTTTTCAACTGCCAGACAGCGCCTGTGTGGGTGGTGCTTACTCGAAGGGCGGGCTCCCATGGTTGGGCATCTCACCACTTCAACTGGAGGGCAGGCCACGCTCGTGGGAGGGTACCCCTGTGTCCACACCCCTGTAGTCTACCCAGACCTGAATCTCCTTCTGTGGTCCCCAGTGTTGGAGGGTGGTGCAAGTGGAGCAACTTTCTGCCTTACCCATCTGCCGGGAACTGTGAGAAAGGACTGGGTGGAGGGCAGGGTAGGTAGAAGTTCCAGAGACTGGCCTGGGCTTGGGCAGCAATAGAGCCTCATCACCCACTGGCCAGGTGGGTGGAGGCATGTGGCTGGTACAGGGTTGCTCCTTGGAAGCTGCCCTGCTCTGCCCAGGAGTGCCTGAGGGAGGCCCGGTCTTCCCTGGGCTGCAGTGACCCATGTTCCTTCTGTTCCTTGGTGAGTAGGAGAATGTGTAGGTAGGTCCCAGCCCTTGCCCATCCCTGAAATGGTTCCATTGCCTTCTTTTCCTGAAGGAGGTCTATGAGACAGAGTGGAGACTGTACTGGATGGAGGCAGGAGAGGACAGGGGAAGGCCAAAGGTCATGAAGCAGGTGGGGGACAGAGAGAGAGCGAACTGCCATTTGAGCTGAGACCTGAAGGGAGAGAAGGAACTATACTCTTGGTTAAGATGAGCATCTTAACAGAAGAAATGACAAGTGTAAAGGCCCTTGAATGGGCTGCAACCTGATGGGTTTGCAGGGCCTCTGGGCGGCTGGCATGGCTGGAGCAGGGTAGGTGGGGGGAGAAATGTGGTTTCCCCACCAAGAGCACTGAGGAGCCACAGCAGAGTTTAGAACAGGGGAGGGATGTGATGGGGGCATGTGCCTAGCAGGAGGGCCAGGCAGGGAGGGCTGCCTGGAGGTGGGGGAGGGGCTCGGGACAGAAACCCTGTCAAAGCGAACTTGAAGGAAAATTCCTTCTCCTCTTCTCTTTTCTTTTGTTTTTGTCACTGGTTGAGAAATCAGAGGGAAGGGCTTGTACAGTAGATTCCCGAGTGTCCAGGGTGCTGGTGCCCACAGCCCACCTCTCAGTGGAGTTGTGCCCAGCTGAGCTGGCCCCCTCATCCTGCCTGGCATTCCGTGTCTGACCCTGAGGGACCACCCAGGCCCAGTGACGACCTTGGGCCTTAACAGGTGTCCAGCCATGGCAGCCATGGGGGTATATTCTTGGTAGGGCCCCTCGGTCCCTCCTTCCTGTCCCTGGATGAGAAAGTACAGTGTGGTCTCCATGGCGAGACAAGCGGGTCCTGTGCCATGGTATATTGGTGGCTCAGGGCTGAGGAACTGCCCATCCTGGGCCCCAGGCTGGCCACCTCTGCCCATTGGGTCTTTGTGGTGTCCCACCTTCCAAGTGGGGAAACTGAGGCTGGAGTGCTGATCTTGGCCAACTAAGTCATGTTTGCTGATTCCCAGGCCCTCCCCCAATATGCCTGTCTGACAGCCTCCCCTGACACTGTTACCTCCTCAAGTTTAGGAGAGGTTGAGGCATAGGATTGAAATTCCTGGGCCAATTCATAATAAATTGTTTAGACAGATGCCTTTAAATTGCTTTGCTGCAGAGGGGTAGCTGGGAAGGGGTTGCAGCAAAGAGCTCACCCTTTTTTTTTTTTGCACAAAGGTCAGTTGCAGACCATTGACAAGGCAACAACCAGCTTAAGAATAACAGAGAATTTCCCTTCCCAGATGCCTTGTGTGAGGGGTCCACGGAGGGGTGGGGGAACCACTGGAGTAAAGTGAGGTAGCAGGTGGGGGACCTGGGAGGAATGTGTGGCCCTGGAGACAGATCTTATACCCTCCCCCCTCCCCTGTGTTCTTGGCTGTGAAATGGGAGTAGTGTCCATTCCCTTGGCCTGTCTGGTGTTGGAATCACCTGCAGAGCCCTGGGTTCTCCTGACACTCAGGCTCAGCGTTGGGCGGGGGAGGGGGTTGGGGTCTTGGCCAGTGTCCCAGCATCCTGCTAACCACAGTATCTTTGGGCAGAGCCCAGGAGGAAGAGCTGAGGCCTGGGGTAGGCTGGGGATCTCTGCTCCTTCCCCAAGTCCCAGGCAGGGACCCAGCAGCCCCCTGAGTCTGAAACAGACCTGAGGCTCAGATTTGCGAACCAAAGAGCCTTGACCCCAAAGGAGAATGCCCCAGAGGGATGGGGTGGTCCCTTCCTATTCTGTGGTATCTGAGGACCTTCAAGGCCAGCCAGGGATTAGACACAAGCTGGCCTCTGCTTTGGGGACCATCGGCTTTGGTTGTCATTGCTTCTCAGTAGCTACATAAAAACAGCATTGTCCCTACAGACCTCATTCCCTGAAGGAGACTTTGAACACGGGAGTGTTCTTCATTGCAGACTACAGTCTTTTATTCCTGTTTTAGTTAACAGTGACCATGCCTGACTTCTGAAATATAAAGAAGCAAATTAGGAAGGTAACTTTGTCATTGAGATGAAACTTACATAGCATAAAATTAGTCATTTCAAGTGAATGATTCAGTGGCATTTTGTACATTTGCAGTGTGTGTAATCATTACCTCTACCCAATTCCAGAATATTCTCATCACCCCAAAAGAAACCCTGTTCCCCATTAACAGTCACCCCCATCCCCCTCCTCAGCCCCGGGAATCCACTTTCTGTGTCTGGATCTGCCTGTTCTGGATGTTTTACATAAATGGAATCACACTCTGTGTGGCCTTTGGCGTCTGGCTTCTCTCACTGAGCTTTAGGTTTTTGAGATTCATCCATGTTGTAGCAGGTGTCAGGGCTTTGCTCCTCTTCACGGCTGAGTGATGTGCCACTGTGTGGGTGGCCCACGTTGTGTCCATTAGCTGACGGACACTTGGGTTGTTCCCACCTTTCGGCTGTTGTGAATAGAGCTGCTGCGGACGTGGTCTGCAAATATCTCTTCCCGTCCCTGCTTTGAATTTTACTGGGTATAAACCCAGAAGTGGGGTTGCTGGATCACACGGTAATTCTGTGCTTAATTTTTGAGGCCCCGCCATCCTGTTTAGCGCAGCGGCTGCCCCATTCCCCTTTCCCACCGGCTGTGCACGAGCTGTTCTGGTTTCCTACCTGAGCACCAGCGCTGAGCCAGCCTTGTCACCAAGCATTGTCAAAGACATCCTCCATTCGGTTGCTGAGCCTTTATCTGCTATTTTTATGATAAATGAAGACATGGGGCAGTGGCCCTCGAGGGTTGTCTCCTGCCAGGGCACTCCCTTTTGGGGGGTGCCTAGCATATGATGCAGCCATTGGTGTCCCCTGCCCCAGTCCCTCCCAGCACTGTGTATCCGGATCTGTTCCAAGTGACTGAGTGTATCAGTTTCCTGGGGTGGCCATAGTAAATGACCACAAGCTGAGGGGCTTCAAAATACAGAAATGTATTGTCTCCCGGGTCGGGAGGCCAGCAATCTGAGATCCAGGTGTCACAGGGCTATATTTCCTCTGGAGGCTACAGGGGACAGTGCTTCCTGCCTCTCCCACCTTCTGGTGCTTTACTGGCAGTCCTCGATGTCCCTCATCACCCTGGCTATCACAGGGCCCCTTCCGGTGTCTTGCATCCAAATTCCCCTCTTCTTACAAGGACACCATCACGTTGGAGCAGGGCCACGTGAACTCAACTTACCTTGATCACATCCACAAAGACCCTACCTTCAAATGAGGTTAATTCATGGGTCCCGGGGGTTGAGAGGTGGGCATATTTTTGCAGGGGACACCACTGAACCCATAACACTGAGGGATGAGAAAACTCACCTGCTTAAGATTATAAATACTTTGTGCAAATGCCACGGCGGGGGAGGGTGATTAAGCAGATGCTTATATGACAGGGAGTTCTGGCCAGAGGATCCTGGGGAGATGACACGAGTAAATGCAACATGAAACCCTGGATGGGATCCAGAAACAGAAAGAAGACATTAGTGGGAAAACTGGTGAGATCAAAGACAGGCTGGTTTACTTAGTAGTAAGGCACGTGTGTGCGCTCACCCACTGTTGTTTTGCTTGTTGATTTGTGACCTTTTATCACTTAACAGTGTATCACTACGTGGCCCTCTTCCTGTGTAGATTCTTCTGGGACAGAGTTTGTGACGCTTGCATTATCCTTCTAGGCAGGGCCATGGTTGGCACTCACTGTGACTTCTCCCAGGGGGCAGACCCCCTGGGGCAGGCCCTAGACAGGTGTTGCCTAATTGCACCCCCAGGAGGGCCACACAGACCCAGAACACCCGCTGGTGTTTGCACAGTAACCCACAGAAAGCAGAGCCTTTCCCAGCTGGGTGCAGTTGGGACGGAGGCCCTGGTGGGGAGGGAGGGGCTGAGGTTCGAAGGGTGGGACCGAATAACGTGCTGAAGGCAACCACCGAGGCTAGTGGTGTGATAAGGGAGAGGCCAAGGCCTCCACATTCGAACCCAGGGCACTCGCTCTGGGCTCACTCTCTGCACCCCAACATGCCCTCCCATTTCTGACCCTGTCCCAGCTGTGGGGTGCTGCTCAGCAAGATCTTTTCCAAACAGCTGTGCCAACAGCCACAGGGCCACTGGGCCCAGGAGGCCTGGTGGGGTCCGGGGTGGGCCAAAGGAGGGCAGGCGGGGGCTCAGTGGTGAGCTAAACCCTCCCAAGGGGCTGGGTGGACATGCACAGCAAATCATTGAGCACACAATGCCCCTGTTGTCCCCAAGTTTTCTGCTGTCCCCATGGGTTGTCTGCTGTCCTGGAGTCACTGTGGAGTTGGGGACTGAGAGCCCTTCCAGGAAAGCTGTCTTTGTCACTAGTTTGTGCATCCCTTTAGGGAGACAATAAGGGACACTTTCCTTTCCACCTCTGGGCAAGGCGGGTGATGGCTCTCTGCTGATGGCATAGCGGTCAGACCCTCATCCATCTGGGCACATGAGGAACGGGGGCCGCTTTCCTTCCTCTCACCTGCTCATCCCATTGCAGGCTCTGTGGGGACCAGCATCCTCCTGCCCAGGGGCATTCAGCACTGTGACTGGTGTCTATTTCCCCATGGGGACAGGGCATCCCCCTCAATGCCAGGTGACTGAGGACAGTGCAGGCATGAACCAGAGAGAGAGGAGCTGAGGAGTGGAAGGTGAACAGCCAGTTGGCCTCCTGGATGACCAGGTAGGAGAGGGGTTCTGGACCCACAGCCCAACTCAGAGCCACCCCCTTGGAACTGGGTGGCACAAAATTAGGAAAGACACAGAACTCGGCCAACCTAAAGACAGCATTGAGGAGAAATGAGGGCAGACACAGCTTTTGCCACTGTTGCAGAGAAAGGCTCACAGACAGTGAGGAGGTACAGAGCCTAGTTTTGTTTTGTTTTGTTTTTTTAAGATAAGAAGCCCACTGTGACTGTCAGCCAGATCCAGAAACTTCGGAGTTTTCTCACTTTTCACCAGAGCTTGTGGTTCTGGAGGGCAGAGATGGCAGAGGGTGTCAGCACCGGGAAGGAGCTCATGCTAACAATGCAGTCTCCTCTCCCTCTCCTGACCTCTTGGGAGGCCTGGAGCAAGGTGGCCACAGGTACCTGGCATTTCGGCTTCTTGAGCTGGCCTCGGCTTTGCTGCCAAAACCTGTAACAGTCACACAGATCCTAGGTCCATGAATAAAACACAAGGCCGTGCTAGCATTTCTGCTCCCGCAGTGAACGCTTGATCGGTGCAGACCTGCTGAGCTGGAGTGGCAAGGGGCCCTCCACACAATGGTTGCACAGCTAAGGGCCCTGCACCCTGGGCTGTGCCCCCAAAACAAACAGTGATTTCTGCGCTACTGGCTTGCACATTGCCTCTCTGGCCGGTCCTGGTTCTCGTGTATCTGACCTGACCAGGGGCCAAAGTGTGCATTAGGCATCCAGTCACCCTGTGTACCTGTCCCCAGGGCCAGGCTGGTCTCCTTCCTCAGATGTGGTCTGCACTCCATCCTGCTGGGGTGTGGTCGGGCGGAGGAGGAGAGATGCTCTATGCGCCTGGTTTGCAAACAGAATGGATTTCTATGCTGAGAAGCAGTAGCAGTGTTTGAGCCCACCAGGGGCTGTTCACACCCATGCAAAGCCCTGGGGTGGGGCGCCGTGGGCCCCCACCTGGACCCTGAATCTTCCACCTGTGCTGGGCATCCTCCAGCCAGCAAAGCAGGGCTTTGGGAGGTTGGCGGGCATCCCTGATCCTGTCAGATACCCCAGCCTCTCATACAAATTCCCCCTGTAAAGTGTACCCTGAAGTTTGTTTTTAATTGAGATGAAGTGTCCAAAACATAAATATAACAATTTAAAAGTGGACAATTCAGCGGCATGTAGTGCATTTGCAAGGTTGTGCGACTGCCACGTCTATCTAACTGCAGAGCATCCCGTTGCCCTGCAGAGCAGCCCCATCCCCATCAGTGGTCACCCCTGTCCCCCTCCCCAGCCCCCGACAGACACTCACCCTCTTCCTTTCCCTGCTGGTTTGCTCAGTCTGGACGTTTCACGTAAGGTAAGTGGAACGCCTGAGCTGTGGCCAGGTCCCCAGCTGGGGTCGGGTGAGAGGCAACCTATCGATGAATCTCCCACACACCGATGTTTCCCTCCTCCTTCTCCCTCCCTTCTCTAAAAATAAATAAATGAAATCTTTTAAAAAATATTAAAGGATATCACATGTTATATAATCCTACATGGAATATCTGCTTTGTCTTGCTTTTAAACTTGGAATAAAGGGAATCATACTCTGGGGGAAAAAATTAAAGAAAAAACTCAGTTTCCAGCATCTGAAAACAGAAAGTAACAGTTTTTTGGGTTTTTTAAATACTCAAATGTTCTGATTATTCATATAAAAATGTATGCCTTTTTCTGGATTTCAGAAGGAAGTAATTTTTTTACTGGCTGGTGGCTTCTCTCTAGGACCTTTTTTAAAAATTGTATGTAATTTTCCCTGGAAGAGACAGCACATCTGTTGAGGCCACTTGAATAGAGATTTACACACCGTAGTGACTCTCCACTGGGGTGATTGTGTCCCCAAGGGACACTGAGCCATATCTGGGGACTTCTGTGGTTGTTACTTGTGGTTGTCAGGACTGGGAAGGCTTCTAGAATCAAGTGGGAGGAGCCAGGGATGCTGCTTAATACCTCCCTGTTCCCAGGATGGCCCCCCACAGAGGTGACTTTGCCCAATGACCCCAGTGTCCAAAGGGGGGTCCAGCCCTACACTGAGTATCCCCTTGTGTGTATGCCTGTGTCTGAATTTCCTTATTTTTAAAAAAATATTTTATTTATTTTTAGGGAGTGGGGAAGGGAGGGAGAAAGAAAAGGAGAGGAACATCAACCGGGGACCTGGCCCGGGCAACCCAGCATGTGCCCTGACTGGGAATTGAACCCGTAACCTTTTGGCTTACAGGCCAGAACTTAATCCACTGAGCCACACCAGCTAGGGTTCTCTTTTTTTTTTTTAAAAAAAAGGACACTATCACATTGGATTAAGGGCCACCCTGCTCCAGTGTGACCTTATCTGAACAAATGACACTATTTCAAAATCAGATCACGTTCTGAGGTCCCAGGGGCTAGGATTCTAACATGTGAATTGGAGGTCACAATTCAAGCCCTGAACTTGCCTTCTCTTTGTACACTGGATCCCCTGCCACAACGTAGCACGCTGATAGCTTGTCAAGGTCCTTTGGATTCTAGTCCTATCCTCCTGTGTGTCTTTGTGTCAGGACCGTTTGCTTCAGGAGGCAGGCCTGCTGCTTAAAAGCTCCCTTTCAACTCACCTCCTCCATCCTGGGGACTGGCACTGTTTTCCAAGCTGGGAGGCACTTTGAGTTATGAGGGTAACATCCTGCCCTGGCCTCTGGATCCGTGGGCCTTTCATCTGCGGAGAAACGGCCTGGAGCGGCTGCCTATCCCCCGATTCTAGGGAGACAGTGTCACCTGATGGTACAGACTTCTTCAGGGAGCCACTGCAGGGCCCACTGCTTTGCAATTCCTAGGCCCCGAAAGGAGCAGGGGTGATGGCAGCTCAGGGGCCCCAATGGCTCCTGGTATGCTGCAACTTGTCGGGGACTTTATTTTAAGCCACTGCACGCCCCCCCAGCCTGGAGTCCTGTGGGTTCCATCGTGTCTGCATTTTCCCCATCTTTCCAGAAGCTTCGCTTATGCAGTGGAATATTAACATCCTCCTTCATTCTAACAAAGACACAGGATGTCTGTCTCTCCTGTAGGTGATGATGATGAGTTTGCAGAAACACGGTGTACTGTGTTTTTTTGTTTTATCCTCACCCAAGAACATGTTTTTTTCATTGCTTTTAGAGGGAGAGGAAGGGAGAAAAAAACATTGATGGATGTGAGAGAGACACATCAATCGGTTGCCTCCCATACGCACATGGACCGGGGATCAAACCTGCGACCCAGATAAGTGCCCTGAGCGGGCATGGAACCTGCAACCTTCTGGTTACAGGATGACGCTCCAACTAACTGAGCCACACCAGTCAGGGCTACTGTGGGGTTTTTAATACGTTGCAAGGCTTCTGTCCCTGCTGAGCTGGAACCCTGTCAGTGAACACACATGGTCCACATCCCCCTGAGCTCTTCACTTGTGAGCCTGGGAATGGTGAGGTCAGTGGAGACATGGGTGGGGGCACCAGGGCTGCTCTAAGACCCCCAAGTCTCCTGGACAGATGGGAATTCATCTTGATTTAATGGGGGGTGAAGGGAGCCCATAGAATCCAGGAACAGGCAGCTCTCTGAGTGGCAAGGACCTGCCGCACCCCCACAGCCTCACTCCACTCCCTGCCCCCTGAGGAGGCTCAGTGGTCCGTCTCCACGTAGTTAGATGGGTACCACTTGTCTCTGTCCACAACGTAGCCCCACCAGCTTGGGGAGGCAAAGGATTTTTGAGGAACTTCCTTTCTTTATGTTTTTAAAGGTACTTTAAACTTTTTATTATGAAATTAGAGTCACTGAAAGGTGCAAAAAAGAGAGGTCCAATGTACCCTTCGCCCAGCCTCCTCCAGTGGTAACGTCTTGTAACTGGAGTGCTGAGGTGCCAGAGCACCTGGACGCTAGCTAGAGTACCTGGATGCAAGAATACCTGGATACGAGAGTGTCCAGATAACAGAGTACCTAGACACTACAGTGCCTAGGTTCCAGAGCACCTGGATTCTAGATTGCTTAAGTACCAAAGTACCTAGATTCTAGAGTGCCTAAATACAAAGTACCCATGAGGCAGGAGATAGTCAGGAAGGAGGAAACTCCAGAGGTGCCCCAGGGCTAAGATAAAGGACATCGATATAGGACAGGGACCCTGTTCTAAGGCCAGTTGTTCTCGCCTTCTGGAAAAGCGCTGAATCATGGCGAGTCATGCCGAAGATGCTACATGACCCCTGCTTCATTATAACAGCATGTAATAAATTAATATTGTGTGACCCCCTTCCCTGGTGGCCAATCAAGGAAAATCATGGGAGACCACATGCGCAGTAGCTTTGAAGTAATATAACTACTTGTACATGCACGATAAAAGCCCGCCAAAACCAGCCAGGAAATACCTGCCCTATAAGATAGAACCCCTCCAGCCCCTGAGGTCAATCTCTGCTCGGAGTTGGCCTGCTCCCATGTTCTGTGGAGTTCACTATCGCTTAATAAATCTACTCTCTCTCTTTCTGCTAAAAACTCTCTGTGTGTGGTTCACTTCTTTGTGATCACCAAGAACCTGGTTGTCTGTGCCCACCTGTGACACTTAGGTACCAGAGTACCTAGACTCTACAGTGCCTAAGCAGCAGAGCACCCGGACACTTCAGTGCCTAGATTCTGGAGTACCTGGATTCTAAAGAGCCTAGAAAACAGCGTGTCTAGGTACCAGGGCACCTGGATTCTAGAGGACCTGGATAGCAGAGTGCTAGGAATTGGGGTGTCTAGGTACTGGAGTATCAAAGCCAGGATGCTGACCTAGCACCGACCGCAGAGCCTGTGGAGATCAGACCAGCCTTACATGCACGCATCTGCCTGTGTTTCTATGCTATTCGATCACACGCGCAGATGCGAGTCACTGCTCCTGCCGTCGAGTTACAGAGGGGTGTGTCCACCACCAGGAAGCCTCCCTTCGCCCGGCCTCCCTTCCCCTGGAGAGACTCGGGGGCCGCTCTGCCATGAGTGTCCGGGGGACAAAGTGATCACCGAGCAGATAGCATCAGCACGTCCGTGGTTTCAGGATATAGCAAACGTACGTTGTGTCAGAAAAAAGCTTATTTTTATTATTTTTTTCTTCCGTTTCCCTTGCTCCCCTATATTCTGATGGATGCTGCTGTCGACAGCAGGTGTAAGAGTCTAGGGTTCTCACACAAACAAGGATAAAAAGGGAGCGCTTACAGGTACATTTACAGCTATACTGTACCTAAGAAAAAGGGTCACGTGGTGGCCCTCACAGCCAGGCAGAGCGCATGGGTGTGTGAGGTGTTGAACTCCCTGATGAGGAGGAGGGGCCCCAATGACGGGGATGTTCCACACACAGACTCAACACCTCTGAGCCATCCCCACTGCACATGGGGGGACCCAAACACCAAGAAACGGCGGGTTTCTCTTCCTGCCATTCTCATTGTCATCTTGGAGACCATAATGTGTCTCCAGCTCTTGTTACTCTGACATAGACTTGTAGGTTTTAGACAGTTTTTTTTTTTTTATCTACCGGCTTCACATTCAGAGAAAGGAGTTCTGGATGGTAGGGACACTGACACTTCCTGGTGTCACGTTGCACTTCGTTTTAGTGAGATGGTAAAGTGGACTCATCTGGGCCTCGTGAAAAGAATTTGAAAGCCTAAGACTATGGTTCATATCATGAGCTGATCCTGGAACCACAGCAAATATAAAATACGAGTCAACTAAAAGAAATGCCTGTTGTTTAAATTTCTTATCCAGATTTGTGATGGAACTGTTCTGTCCAGATGACAGATGGGGGGGAACACGGAAAATATAACCCAACTTTCAAAACTGGCCCTGACTGGTGTGGCTCAGTAGACTGAGCGCTGGCCTGTGAGTTGAAAGGCTGCTGGTTTGATTCCGAATCAGGGCGCATTCCCCGGGCTGTGGGGCCAGGTCCCCAGTTGGGGACATGGGAGACGCAACTGACTGATGTTTCTCTAACACATTACTGTTTCTCTCCTTCTCTTTCTCCCTCCCTTCCCCTCTCTCTAAAAATAAATAAAAATAAAATCTTAAAAAAACCCGTCTTGTGTCTGGGGAAGGGGTTGGGGAGTGTGTTCAATGGCATCAGTTTCGGTTTAGGACAATGAGAAAGTCGCAGAGGTAATGGTGGGAATGACCGAGCGGCAATGTGAATGTACTTAATGCCGCTGAACCGTGCACTGAAAAATGGTTAAGACAGTCCATTTTATAATATGTGTATTTTGCCACAATTTTTAAAACTGACCCTCTGCCCTGGCCAGGTGGCTCAGTTGGCTAGAGTATCATCCCATGCACCGAAAGGTTGTGGGTTCGATCCTTGGTAAGGGCACATGCCTAGGCTGCTGGTTCGATCCCTGGTTGAGGCACCTATGGAAGGCAACGAATTGATGTTTCTCTTTCACATCAATGTTTCCCTCTTTCTCTCTCTCCCTTCCTCTTTCTTTAAAGTCAATAAACATATCCTCAGGTAAGGATTTAAAAAAAAATTGCCCCTCTGTGAAAATGAGACATAGAAATAAACAACGTTCCTTGGAATCCATTTCAAATCCTAACTGTTGAGCTGAGGCACATCTTCCTTGGGTGGGACGAAGGGGACAGTCAATACGATTAAGGTCCAGACGGTCTCAGTCCTAGCGGGGGTGTGGCCTGCGGGGGAAAGCTGGGCCAAGCGCACACACGCTTGGTGCTCTGGCGTGGGTGCCCAGGTTCTCGGGGATTAAACAAGGCAGAATCCTTACTTTCACTCAGTGTTTTGGGTGGAAGCGAAACCGGGTTGGCGTGACCCTGAGAAATTTGAGTTCTTGGTGCCAGGTCTGGCCCCGGCTTGTTCGCTGGGGGAACTGGGAGGCGCGGTTGTGTGCGGGTTGATAGCTGTGTCCTTGTGTGAGGGTTTCAGACAAAGAGGAAAATTATTCATGGGAACAATGTGAGGTTTTATGATAGAGGACCTTGAAGAAAACAAATAAAAGATGGTTGTAGATTACCCACAGTCTGGGAGAAGAAAGGAAAGGAAAAAAGGAAGAAAATAAATCCTTGCGAGGCACTTTTTTGAAATGCAGATGACACTGTGCAGCTTGCCCTGAAATGCCTAGTAGTTAAAATGAAAGGCTCGCTGAAAAAAAATCAAAGGCAAACGGGATGGAAACTCATGGGCCTAATCCTCGACTCTTTGTTGAAGCGATGCTTCAGCCTGCCCCTTTCCTGGCGGGGAGGACACCGAGATAAGAGAACAGTGCGGGGGGGGGGGGGGGGGGGTCGTGTTCCTGGTGGGGTCACGTTCCTGGCAGGGTGCCTGTCACTCTCTGATCTGAACGGTGAACACGTCAGGAGACGTCCCAGATGGTACGGGAAATGTTGGCTTGTATGAATGGGGTTAAAACAATTTTTAATGTGGCAGAATATGTGCAACATAATATTTTAACCATTTTGAACCAGTCTAACCATTTCTTAAGTGTACAGTCCGGTGGCGTTAAGCACATTCACCACCATCCATCTCCAGAACTTTCATCTGAGGATATAGTTATTGATTTGAGAGAGAGAGAGAGAGAGAGAAACATCGATCGACTGGTTGCCTCCCGTAGGTGCCCCGACCAGAGGTCAAATGTGCAACGTAGGTATGTGCTCTGATCAGGATTCAAACCCACAACCCTTTGCTGTATGAGACAACATTCCAACCAACTGAGCCACCCAGCCAGGGCCAGAGCTTTCTCATCTTTTGAAACTGAAACTTCATCCCCATTAAACACTCATCCCCTTTCCCCTCCTCCAGCTCCCTGGCTCCCCCCATCTTCTTTTTATCCCTATAAATCTGACTCCTCTAGGGCCCTCCTGTGAGTGGAATCACACAGTCCTTCTGTGTCTGGCTTATTTCACTCAATATAATGTTCTCCAGGTTCATCCACATGGTAGCAGGGGAATGGCTTTCCTTTTTGTGGCTGCATAGTACTCCAGTAGGTGGACGGGACTGTGTTTCATTTGTCTATTCATTCAGCAATGGAACTGGGTCATGTGGCCATTCTGTGTTTACCCTTTCTGAGGTACCATCACACCGGTTTTCACAGCAGCTATCCCATTTTACCCCTGCACCTGCAGCTCAGCTCTCGGCCAAGTCCAGCAGAGGGCGGACTCCAGCACCTGCACGTGTACACAGCACCCCTTAGAGACCCAGGGCATGGTGTCTGGAGCGCTGACCTGGAATGGCCTGGGAATGAGGACTCTGGGTCCTGGTGAGGCCTGGAGAGAGGCCGGGTGGTGGCAGAGGCCAAAGGAAAATCTGGTATTAGTTGTAAGGTTGCTGTATTAGTCAGCTCCGGCTGCCATGATGAAGCATCACCCACAGGGCAACTTAGACAGCAATTTATGGTCGCCACAGCAGAGGCCCAAGGGACAAGATCAAGGTGTTGGTGGGTCTGGCTCCTCCTGAGGCCTCTCTCCTGAGCATGTAAACAGCTGTCTTCTCGGTGTCCTCACATGGTCGTCCCTCTGTGCATTTCTGTGTCCTGATCTTCTCTTTACATAAGGACACCAGTCTCACTGTATTAGTGCCCAGCCTACTGGCCTCATTTTAACCGAATCACCTTTTGAAAGACACTATGTTCAAATACAGTCACATTTCCAGGACCTGGGGGTTTGGACTCCAACATATGGAATTTTGAGGTGACACAAATCAGCCTGTAGCTGCTGCTAGAAGAAATTACGACAGACTGGGTGATTAAAGAGACCTAATTTATTCTCTCTCAGTTCTGGGGCCAGATGTCTGATACCAGTGTGTTGAAGGGCTCTGCTCCCTCTGGAGGCTCCAGGGAAGGATCTTTCTTGACTCTTCAGGTGGCTCCAGATATCCCTGGGCTTGTGGCTGCATCAGCCCAGTCTCTGCCTCTGTCTTCATGTGGCTTTTTCTCTTCTGTGTGTGTCTAATCTTCCACCTCCCTCTTACGAGGACATGTGGGGCATGTAGGGCCCACCCAGAAAATCCAAAACAATGAGAATAGGGTAAGGAGCCTCTGGGACAACCAACATTTCAAGCGTACCAACATTTGCATCGTGTTGGTGCCAGAAGGAGAAAAGAACAAGAAGCTAGACACCTATATGAACAAATAAGGAAAGAAAACTTCCCTAATTTGGTGAAGAAAATAGACTGAGAAGTCCAGAAAGCACGGGAAGTCTCAAACAAGATGGACCCAAAGAGGACCACGCCAAGACACATCATAATTAAAATGCCAAAGATCAAGGATAAAGAGAGAATCTTCAAAGCAGCAAGAGAAAAGCGGTTAGTTACCTACAAAGGAGTTCTCATAAAAATTCCAGCTGATTTCTCAAAAGCAACTTTGCAGGCTAGAAGGGATTGGCAAGAAATATTCAGTCATGAAAAGCAGGGACGTACAGCCAAGATTGCTCTACCCTGCAAAGCGATCATTCAGAATCGAAGGGCAGATAAAGAGCTTCCCAGACAAGAAAAAACTAAAGGAGTTCATCATCACCAAACCATTATTATATGAAATGTTAAAGGGACTTATTTAGGAAAAAGAAGATCAAAACTATGATCAATAAAATGGCAATAAATACCTATCTATCAACAATCGAATCTAAAAAACAAATTAAGCAAACAAGAAGAACAGAGGCAGAATCGTGGATATGAAGAGCATTTTGATGGTTGCCAGGTGGGAGAGGGGTGTGGGGGAATGGGTGAGGAGGTGAGGGAATTAAAAAGTATAAATAGGTAGTTACAGAATAGCCATGGGGATGTAAAGTACAGTATTGGAAATGGAGCAGACAGAAAACTTATATGCATGACCCATGGACATGAACAATGGTGAGGGAATAGCCTGAGGGAGGGGGGGTGCTGGGTGGAGGGGGACAAAGGGGGAACATTGGGACAACTGTAATAGCATAATCAACAAAATGTAATTAAAAAAAAAAAGTTATGCTGAAGTCCTAACCTCCAGGAACCCATAAATGCGACCTTATTTGGACGTAGGAATTTTGTTGATGTAATTAGTTAAGATGACATGACATCCTGGATGGGGTGGCACTAATGCAATGATTGATGTCCTCATAAAATGCAGGCAATTTGAATACAACAGGGAGAAGACAGGTGTGTAAATGTGGAATCGGAGGCTGGAGTGATGTGGCCACATGCAAGGGATGCCAAGGGACCTTGGAGTCCCCAGAGGCTGTAAGAGGCAGGAAGGACCCTCCCTTGGAGCCTGGGGAGGGAGCAGGACCCTGCTATAACTTGAGTTTGGATTTCTGTCCCCAGGACCGGGAACCAATACATTTGTGGTATTTTGTTACAGCAGCCCTAGGACAGAGGTGGTCTGTGTTCTGTGCAGAAACTCAGGCCCTTAACTCCAAGCTGTCACCTGTTAGCATCTCATCTAAGATATGTTTGTCCCATGTCAGGGCAGCCCTTAGGGACAGCACCAAGTTGTGAGCCCCAGAGGAATGACCTCAGGCATGCCAAATGCAAATGGCTGGTGACAGAGGTGTATGGCTGGTTGTCGGGAAGGAATATTTTCAGTGAAAAGGAAACCAAGTTTGCCAAAATCGAATTGAGAATGCCAGGATTTTGTGGAGGGAAAAAGATTGGAGAAAGACAGTGGGAACAAGAGAAGGTCCCTGAGGGGCCATCCAGCCCCTGGGCTGTCCTCTTCTCATGCTGTGGCCCACCCCAGAGGGAAGTCTTGATGAACAGGTGAAGATTCTAGAGGGAAATTGTCTCATTTCTTCATATACCAGGTGTATGGGTGCTGGCTACAGGACGACCCAGGAAGAAAGCTGACCCCATCGCAGCCACATCCAGGAGTGATGCCTGGAATGCAATTAGTCTATGGCTGTGGCCTCACCCAGGGCGATGCTGCCCTCAGGGGACACTGCACTATGTTTGGGGACTGTCAGGATGGGCGGGGTAGGACAAAATGGCAGCCAAACTACAACCCGGAAGAGACGGCTGATGTCAAACCAGGGAACTACCAATAATAGATTGCTGCTTTGTTCGAGGAGACCAATCCCTAGCCCCCACGAAGAGAGCCAACCAGAATGTGGTGCATAAAACCCCGCCATATTCCCTGCTTGGGCGTGACTTCCTCGGCCCGCCTGCGGACCAGGGAACCTCGCCCAGTTACGCAAACCCCAATAAAGCTCTGTACTGCCTAATTTTGTGGCTGACTGGCATTTCTTCCTCGGCGGAGCCTAAGAAAACCTTTCAGGGACATCTGTGATTGTCATACTGGGGGTGCTCCTGGCATTGAGTGGGAGGACAGGGATTCTGCTTAACACCCCAAAGTGCCCAGGAAGGTCCCCCACAGAGAGTGACCTAACCCCTGTTTCTCCAGTGCAGAGAGGGAAAGATCCCATTCGGAGGCATTAAAGCTGGCAGTGTCATGACGGGGTCAGTGCAAAGAAGGAGGTGCATGGCCCCTTCACAGCTGTCAGTGGGGCCATTGGTGAGCCCTGAAGGCCAAGCTACCTCCTGGGACAGCTGGTGGCAGGGCAGCTGTATGGATGGGGGTCATGCTGTGTGGCACAGAGTGGTTAGTTTGGTGGCACTAGATGACTCCTCAGGACCCAGAGGAGGCAGTTCCAGATCAGGGAAGGGTAAGCATTATGTAGATGGTTTTAAATTTAACTTTTTTCGTCTTGAAAAAATGCAAAGTATTGGGTTGGCCAAAAAGTCTGTTATGTTTTTTCCAAATGATGGCTCTAGTAGTGCTTAGTTGTCTTTAACTTCATTTGAAAAAATTTTGTTAGGTTGCGTTTTGACAGCTGTCATATCAGCGTGCATTAAAAAAAAAACTCATCATAATTACTGATATTTTGTGCTGCCATTTTAATAGGGAAGATGGAAGAAGATATGCAACATTTTCAGTGCATTATGCTTTATTATTTCAAGAAAGGTAAAAATGCAACTGAAACGCAAAAAAGATTTGTGCAGTGTGTGGAGAAGGTGCTGTGACTGATTGAACGTGTCAAAAGTGGTTTGTGAAGTTTCTGGGTACTATTGGCATTTTGGCCAAATAATTCTTTGCTGTGTGGCTGTCATGCATGGGAAGACATTTAGCAGCACCCCTGGCCTCTTCCCTCTAGAAACCAATAGTGAGAGAAAGCCAACATACTCAAAATACCCACATCAATAAAGGTATTGGTGAAAATGAAAAGTGTGCCTTTTATTTTATGGAAAAAACGCAACGGACTTTTTGGTCAACCCACATATGGGTCCCAGGTCACCAAAGGAAGCTAAGGAACAAGACAGAATCTTGCCTAACCCCTCTTCCAGGACAGCCCCACACTCACCAGAGTCATCGTGACTGGACCAGGTCTACAGCTTTGGTCCCTTGGTGACTTGAGATGTTGGGGTTTTGTTTTAATTAGCAGCTTGTTCTCCTTGGGTTTCTTATGAATTGCAGGCATCTTCCAATAATCATGTTAATTTTCATCCCTTTGGCCAACACTGTCCTTCCACTGGGTGCTGACTGGGCACCTGGGAGCCTGGCTCCTCCCAGCTGGCAGGCTCAGGGCTCTCTCTGCAGGCTTGTTCTCTGTTTTGGCTGAGTGCATCCAACTCAGGGAGGCGCATCCAACTCTCACTGAGCCTGGTAGATGACTAGGGGGACATTGATGGTCCCAGACTCCCACCTGTTCGCATTTACCCCCCAAGGTTGTCTCTCCTATCTTTTGATCTCCGTGGTTCCCACCTCTCACAGCATCTCTCCCTCTCTTTCCAAACAGCAGCTATGTTGACTGTGGGCCTTTCATCTTGTGTCACCAGGGCCTCCCTAACCATCTCCTCGTACTAATTAACGTAGTTTCCTAAATAAGCTCTAGAATACATCTCTAGAGTGATTTTGGCGCCAGCTGGTCAAATTAATTTTTTCCCATTTTTCTATGATACAATAATGAATGAACGTCATCTCTTTGTCAGCGGGAAGTCAGCATCTGGAGGAAGACGAGTGTGTAGACAAATACTTACATTACAGTCAAATTAGCCCAACTTTCTGAGGCAAAACTGCAGTGATAAACACCCAGCAGGTCGGCATCACGATAAAAGGAAACGCATGCTGGCCACAGCACTTTGCTGACATCGCATCCACCCAAGCAAGTGGACATAAAATCACTATGTGCTCCCCCCGCCCACAGCCCAGAGGAGAGAGAACCAGACTGGAACAGCACCAGTGACCACCATGATTTAGGTGCAGACTGGCTATGGGCTCAGTGGAAGGGTTTCCCGAAAGAATAAAACTTGAGCTGGGCCGTGGAGCACCAGGGGGCAGGCAGAGCACAAAATGGAAACTGACTAAAGCGGCGGAGGGAACTGGTGATCCCACCATGGTGGATGAAGGAGCTCCTGTGTATTTGTTTCCCACTGTGGGGCTGTGGCCTCTGCTCTGGGTCTCTAGGGTGGCAATCCAAGTGTTGGTGGGGCTGTCTCCCCTCTGAGGCTAGGCTAGGGTCTCTCCCAAGGTCACAGGTTGTCGGTGGAATTCCCTTCCTGGCAGCTGCATGACCCGTGGCATGCTGCTTCTCCTTGGCCCACAGAAGAGCCTCTGTGACCTCAGGAGGACCCCAGCCCCTCTTCTAAAGGGCTCCCCTGATTAGGCCAGACCCATTTTTTATTAACTAAAGGCCAACTCATTAGGGAATTTTTAATTCCATCCTAAAAATCCCTTTGCCTTTGCCATACAATATCATATAATCAGGGGCACAACGCCCATCACATCACAGGCTCTGCACACACCCAAGGGGAGAGGAGTGAGCCACTAGTGCCCTAACTGCACCTCTATTGTTGGACTTTCAGGTGACTCCTGATTTTTTCCACAATATAAATCATGGTGCAGGAAACCTGCCCCCCACACATTTTGGGGCATGTTTGTCCGTGTCTTTATGATAAGTCACTGGAAGTGGAAATGACAGGGCTGGAGGGTGTGAAACATTTTCAAGGCATTTGACAAATAAGTTGCAGTTCACATTTCCCAGGTGCCCTTTATTCCAACCCACCTAACCCTTCATTGGGCCAGGAGTGAGTATGCCTTTCCTCCTTGTTAATTTGATGATGGGTGAAAAATGTGTAAATTCGTTATTGAACCATGACTGAATCGAAGATTAAAACATACTCATCCGTGCACCGCTAGTGAGCCGGCCTGAACCGGAACTGAATCTGTATTTTCTAAGGTGATTGAAGTGTAACTTCAAATAGTCTCCGAACTGAGTCTCACCCGGTGTGTCAGTCCATTCAAGTCCCTAATTAGGACGTAAGGGGACCACAATGAAAACCTTGACCATGCCTTGACCTTGTTAACACTGACTACAATCCAATCCGATCGCTGGCGTGAACTGCCAGCCACAGCCCTACAGGAGCTTCACAGGTGTCCATGACAGTCCCCCTTAAACCAGCCAAGTTTAATACAGGAAATTCAGAAAACAGGAGGCAGGTGTGACACTCCAGGAGTCAGGCGGACGAAGGCCTCGGGGTTCAGGCCTTGGGGTACCACTCCCTCCCTCCCCGCCCGTGCAGCCCTGGGTGCACATTAGGACCTGAAAGGCCCTAAACTCTGAAAAGGTGTAAACTGAACCCCCCCTCCTCAATTTTTCTTTTATACCTGACACGACACTTCCACACCGGGTCCATGTTTGAGCAGGATTATAACATGTCAAGAAGCAACCGAAAATACATACATACATATATCAAATCGTTCACTTGTACACCTGACACTAAGATATAGTAGGTCCCCTTATGAATGGTTTCAGTTACCCAAGGCCCACGGTGGTCTGAAAATATTAAATGAAAAATTCCAGGAATAAACAATTCCTAAGTTTTAAATGGTGCGCCACTCTGAGTAGTGGGATGAACTGCATTCCCACCATCCCCTCCCGGTGAGCTATCCCTTTGTTCTGTACACATGGTTGTCACAAGTACTTGCTAGCATTGCTTGAGTTCAAGTCACCCTTATCTTACTTAATAACGGCCCCAAAGCCTCCCATATAACTTTTATTTCAGCATAGGTATAATTGTCCCATGTTATTAGGTACTAGTCTCTTACTATACCTAATTTATAATTTAAACTTCATGTACCACTGACCCTTGAACATGGATTTGAACTGCACAGGCCCGCTCATCCACAGATTCTTTCCATACATACACTTGGCCCTTCATGGGTTGCACATGTGCCGGGTTCGAGTCAGTGAATGCAATCGACTGCTGATTGAAAACACTGTTTCCACATTCCCAACTGCAGATTTTTTTATTTTCGTCTGGCTGGCTCACCAAAACTGTGGGAGCTAAAAAAAATACTTCTCCGTCTAAGTTCTTCTAGCTGGGCTGATAACCGGATGAACAGGGACAGATAAGCAAGAGAAGATCAAAAAAATTTTTTTTAAGATTTTTAATTTATTTTTAGAGAGAGGGGAAGAAAGGGAGAGAAACATCAATGTGTGGTTGCCTCTCACATGCCCCCTACTGGGGACCTGGCTCACAACCGAGCACGTGCCCTGACTGGGCATCGAACCTGGGACCCTTTGCGTCACAGGCCAGCACTCCATCCACTGAGACACACCAGCCAGGACAGAAAAATCAAATTTTAATACATACATATGGGGAATTCACATAAGCATGAAAATTCCAGACATTGAGACAGCATTGGATATATGACATTTTAGACAAAAAAGAAACGGTGGGGGACAGGGTGTTAGATTTCAGAAGGGAGAGCGATTTATAGGTAATTGAGGAAGAGCAGAACACACATGGCAGGTAAAGTCTTAAGGAACAACCCAGAGGCAATGGGACAGGGGTATCTAGCAAACTAGTCCTCATCCGATGCCCTCCCACCCACGATACTCAGTGCAAATGAGGCTGCCAAGACCGAATCCCCAGATTTTCCTTCCTGGAGCAGATGTTTCCCTCTGAGTCTCTGGGGCAGGAAGAAGTAGAGTCAAAGGTTCTGAGTCTTGTTTCTTAATAACCAGGTTCAAATCCGTATCCCAAAAGGCAGCTTCAGGATGGCAAAGTTTTGGCCCCCTTCAGTCCCAACAGCAGTTGGTCGACGTCACCGATGCAAATGGCAGAAGATGGAGTCAAAAGGTATAGGAGGGGTTTTGGTGGCACAGGGTCGGCACATGTCCTCCCTGCTCGGGTCAAGGGTCAACCATATAAGAAAAGGAACATCTGGGTAGAGGGATGGCGCTTCCCACAGTTTCAGGACTCAGTGAGGGTCTCGGAACCATTCCCCACGGATAAAAGGGATGACTGTCACGTTCTATGTCGATCTTATCTCAAATTTAAAAACTAACATCATAGTAAATAATTATATTAAAAAGAGAAAGGGGGAGAGAGACACCGTGCTCAGGGCTTCCAGGGGCCACACAGGAGCCCCGTTTCTACAGGTACTGGACAAAGAACGCGGATTATTTGCAACACGCACGACTCCTTTTCATGAGTGTGCGCCACCGCCCTGAATTTCAATCGCTTCAGCAGAGGTTCCTCAGGAACAGGAAGGCTCTGGAAGGTTCTGGAAGGTTCCCTCAGGGCCCGCGGCAAACCCCGCGGGTCTGACTGGAAGTAGCGAGCACCCTGAGGCGGGTTTACAAACAGCTTTGGGCCAAAGCGCTTGACAAACTCGCGCAAGGAAGCGGCCAGGAATATGGAGGCTGCCTGCCGCCAGTCACCCTCGAGCGCGCACATCACCTATCACTTATCACTCAGTCTACACACCCCACCCCACTCTAGGCTTGTCTCGCAGCCCGGCCTCCGCCAGTTTGTTAACGCCCACCCGCGCCCTTTACTCAGCCGGCGCCGGTCCACCCTGCGCTCACTAGTCAGTCTGCACCCACTCCGCGCCCGTCAATCAGTCTCACGCCCGCCCACTTCTCTTACGTCAGTCAGTCTGCGCCCGCCCGCCCTGCGCCGACCTGTCCGTCAGCCAGCCTCGCTCGCGGCCTGGCGGAAGGGGTGGGACTACGGCGCGGTCGCACGCGCCCCATTGGTTAGCTGGGGGGGGGGAAAAACTCAGAGGCGCCGTGAGGCTGGCTCCGCCTCGGGCCCGCAGGGAACGGCGGCGGCGGCGGAGGAGGAGGAGGTGGTGAGCGCGGGCGTGGGTGGCGGCGGCGGCGGCGGCAGCAGCGGCTTGGTCAGCGCGGGTGCCAACGCCGTTGAGCCACCGCGGCCTCCTCGCTCTCCACGCTGGCCTCGGAGACGCCGCGTTGGGGAGGCCGGGCACCCGGTGAGCCCGGCGGGCTGTACTTCGGTCGGCTGGAGATTGAGGCGGCTGGGCCTGGGGGGGTGGGGAGTGGCGAACCACGATAGAGGCCCCTCGGGGCGTTGACCCGTGCTACCGCGGGACCCCCTTGCTCCTGCTGCGTGAGCTCCACCTCTGTTCACTAATCTCCTCTGCTGCATGATGTCCCCCTCTGCAGCCCGAACACCCCTGCTGCCTGAACCCGCCACTCCGCTGCGTGAGCCCCTCTGTGCTGTCCGAACCCCCTCCTCTACTGACTGAACCCCCCGACCCTGCTGCGTGAGCTCCCCTTTGCTGTGCGCACCCCCTTCTGTCGCCCTCCTCTCTGTGTGAACCCTTCCTCTGCTGTTCGAATCCCCGCCTTTCCTGCCTGAATCTCTTCTGCTGATTGAATTCCTTCTCTGCTGCCTTAACCTCCCCCTCCGCCTCTGATGACTGACCTACCTTCGCTGCTGTGGTGAATTCCTCCTTTTTACAAACGACCCCCAGCTCCTTTGCGTTTATGCTGACAGTCCAGCCAGCTTTCCCACTGATGTAAGGAGCCCCTGCAGCTGTCCCGTCCTTCAGGGACATGGCGGCCAAAAGAACAGGCCTTCCCCTCCGATTTTATTTTTTTGCTCTACGGTCAACTGTTAGCTCCCTAAATGGGGGACAGTTGTGCATTTTGTTAAAAATGCTTCCCGTGCTGAGGTCCAAGGCGGCCTTCAGCATAGAGATGATTTATTCAGGAGCCTTTAAAAAATAATCTAGATATAGGGTTTTGGAAGGGAATTTGGCTGTGTTTTAGTTATTAAAAAAACAGGTGTTTCCCTGGGTACCAGGGCCCGTCATCTCTTTTTGGTATCAAGCATCTCCATGCAGGGTTACAACTTGGGGATAAACTCCCATAACCTTTGGCATTAAGGGTTGCATCTGCCTTAAAGTCGCCAGTGAACCGCGTTGGAAACCACCCTGCACATTTTGTTGCAGGGTCCGTCGCACCAGACCTTCAGGCACTGTGTGCCAAATCCTTACCACTTGCCACATGAGTCCAAGTCATGATGGACGCCAAGTATGTCCTCTGCAGATGGAAAGAGCGATTATGGCCTGCAAAGGTGACAGCGTTATTGTCTAATTTCAGGAGTAGAAATGACTTTTCAGGTGACAAACTCTTTATCAAGAGAGACATGGGAGCTTCAGTGGAATAATTGAGCCTGCACAGTTGGCTGCTGTTTCTGTTGGCACCAAACCTCATTCCCCATTTAATGGGGTTTTGGTGGAGTGCTTACAAGGTTAAACTGCTGGAAGTGTCTTTTTTTCACGCTAAGAAAAAAAAAAATTAACAGTCAGCTCTAAAAGGCATGTACGGCTGTAATTCAAGGAAATTTCTGGCAGGGAGCCCTGTGATAGTAAATAATGTGAGGATCTGGGGAGACTTTCCAGCCAAGCGGTAGGAAGAAAATCAAACTGCAAGGCAGAAATCCATCCTTGTCAGGTCTGCCATTGACCTCTTGTGCCTCAGTTTCCCCACCTATAAAATAAGGAAGATGAGACAGTATCTCTGGAGTTTGCACTTGGATATTTAAAGAATTAATATGCTATATTTGTATCTGTTGTCAGTGCTGCTTACTCTGTGTCAACTGTTTGTTGTGTCATAATAACAAGGATTTTTTTTTTTTTTTTTTTTAAACAGGTTTTGGCCAGAACTGAGATATTAACTAAGAGAAAAAAGGAATTTTTTCTAAATGTTCAAATACTTTCCGTAGACAAAAAGTTAAGTGTTAATGGGTTTTTTTATACTATATTCTTCCTTATGAGATTTCTGGTACCTCTCCCTCCCCCCAAAAAAGGGAAGTCCATGTCTAAGGGCTTATTAAATGAACTCTTTAGTTATTGTATCTGGTTAATCCTCATAATGACCGTAGGAGGAAAACAACTGATTCTATTTTATACCAGTTTGGAAAATTGAAGATCTACACAAAGCATTGTGTGTGATCTCCAGAGAGACCAGTACAAAAATATAGTCAATATAAATTACAACAGGGTAAACTCTCATCATTGGTGTTCAAATAGGATTTTTCCTTCCCATGGATTTGTGTGTGTTTTTTTTCTTTACAAATTTGTGTAATAAGCCCATCAGTTTTGAAATATCCGATGTTTGAGCCTGTCCCTCTAATAAACTTAACTTGGCATTCAGAAGGCAGAGCTGTGAGTCTGGCAGTACATTATTGTTTTCTTGATTATCTGGGATAGAAGGACATAAAGTCATCTGGAATGAAGATTAAAATGCTTAGATTGTGTAAGACTGGTATTGTGTGTCTGATGGAATAGCTCCCTATTGTAAACAACAAGTGAGAGGGCTCCCCTGGCAGGTCCACACCCCTTTCAGAGCCTCCCTCTAAGCTCGGTCAGTCCCCAGCTCACTCTCCCTGCTGCTGGGGAGATAATTGAATACTTGAATTTGAAAGGAAAGCACATCCTTTTAAACTAAAACTCACCTGCTGGGCTGTAAACAGCTTTTAGTGGCATTATCTTTACTCTGAAAATATAACAAAAGAGTTATGTGCAGTAGAAAGTAGGATTTGCCTTATAAAAGTCACAATTTGAATTCACTTTTTACTCTTAAATCCAGCCAATCTTTTCCGTCTTAAAAGGGAGAAAAAAAAAAATCATTCACCAGGGTCCTTGTGGCCTCTAACCTCAGGCACATGATTCCTAGTTGGCTTTAATTTAGTTTAAGTGGAAAGTTGAGAAGGAAGGAAACAAGCCAGTTCTTTTGTCATTTGAAGAAAAATGTGTTTGAAAATGTCTCCATGGCCTGTCAGGTATCCAGTAGCGTATGACGGTTGTTTCTGTCCTTGCAGAGTGAGAGTGAAAAGCACTGAAGCCAAGATCTTGAGGAAGTCCCACATCGAAGACATTGCTGCCTTATTGGGTAAGGGTCCGTGAGACCTTAAGAAAGGAAGGGGGAGTTTGGGGACATACATGTAAGGACACAACTCTCCAGGTCAGAATGATCTAACTCGCCAGTTAGTCCTGTCACACAAGGGAACGTGAATTCCCTGAGCTTAAGGAAAGGAACCTTAAACCTTTCTAGAATTTGCCACTAGGGCCAATCTGTGTTTGACTCCCAGAACGGTAGGGTGTCAGGATCTGCTGGTCACATCCATGGCCTCCAGGGAACACAGAACACTGAATGGGTTTGGTTCCTTGAGGAGAGGTGGAAAGAATTTTATTTTATTTTTTCTTTTCCCCCTCATCCTGTGAAATGATGCTGTTGCTCTCTGGTCTATGCCCAAGGCTTCAGAGGCTGTATATTTAAATTCTGAAGCTGAGCCCGGTGGGGAAGGCACTGTGTGACTGGTCTGGCCTGGCATTAGCAGTGCTGGAATTCAGTGACCCCTGCCTTCTTTGCATATTGCATAGGTGGGAGACTTTGCCTGGACCTAGTCCCACCCAGGATTGCTGAGGCACCCCCATTCTCCAGGAAAAACCAACCACAGGCAGGCCTGAGTTTTCTTTCTCCTCAGAGTGTGGGAGCACTTGTCCCACTTGCAAGGGACTGTTTGTCTTGTGCAGGGGTCATTCAGAATTCCTTCCTGTGATGTTTGTAAAATAGGGTCTGTATTCCTATGTCTTTGTAAAAGCATTTTTTTATTGTTCAAAGCAGCGTCCACCCCTGCACACCCTTGGTGTGTCAGCCATCACCTCTTGGTTGTCGCCGTCTGTTTGCTCAGGTCGTGTTGGGGGCCAGTTATTTGTGGGTACCTTTATATGAAACATAAGAGGTCCTGTGTTGATGGAGATTATGCCCTTTGAGCTACAAGATTGCATCTGTCACCTGGTTCCCATGAATAGCGCCAGGTGTGTGCGTGTCGAAATGAATAAACGATGCTGTTGCAGCAGAGAGGCCAGGCTGAACTTAACGCCTCAGGTGCTCTTTCCTGCCCTTGCAAAGAAATACGGAAAATTGACCAGCTCACAAGGAGGCCTCTCCGTACGGTCTTTCCCACCCTACCCTCCATCCCAGAATACAATGCCTTCCAGTTCTTTATTTCTTTGGAGTGGGTTCTCATTGACACTGATTGAATTGGGAGTTGTCAGGCTGCAAGAGGATTTGTGAAACATCTGAATACATTTTGCTGGCAGGATTGTTTAGTAATCTGGAGGAATTAATTTTTGTAACCCACTCAGGTTAGAGTCACTCAGTCTGTTTTTTTAAAAAACAGAGCCCTGCAGCCCTGAACACAGATCCCACAGCCAGCTATGGTTTTGTAGCCCTGTCTCCCTTTGGGGAAGACTGAGAGGAGAAGTGTTAGTCCTCCCTCGAGGTGGAAAACTAGCTACAGAATGAGACCCAGCCTGTAAAGCGATGCTGTGATGGCAGTGCCAGGGCGTCTGGGTGTCACCAGGCTTTGTTTATTTGTCGTCCTTCAGCCTCACAGAGCAAGGTTTCGGCAAAACCTGTGGAGGAGTTGACCTACAGACGGTCGCTTCGAGTGGCTCTGGATGTTTTGAATGAGAGAACCTGTTCGCATCAAGAAAGCTCTTCTAGGGAAGAAGGAACTGCTGTGACTGCCGGAGAGAAGCACGTGGGACTGGCATCCTCACTCTGTGATCCCAACCCTTCGTTTCTTCTCCGTAAGGGGGTGTTGAACAGTTCTGGGCCTGAGAGAAGGGAACGAGTGCACCAGAGGCTGTCACGTTCGTGCACTAGTGAAAGTGACCTCAAGTGCCAAGTGGACCACACAAAAAGGATTGGGGAAAGTGAAAGCCCACTTGCCCTGGTGGTCTCCGCCGGAGGTGGTTCTCAGGACCGGAGTAGATCAAGAATACACCTCGAAAATGGGACGACGCTGAGTAAAAAGGGAAGAAATTGGGCACAGGAGCCCAGTGGATGTCGGAATGGCCCTTCCCTTCCAGTGGGAGATGGGGAAAGAAAGACTGAGGAAGAGGCAGGCAGCCCAGCAGCCCAGAGCTTACCTTCTGCAGTTGGGGAGCAGGGTCTGTGTGCCAAAGGGCGCCATCCAGGTTTGCCATCAGGCAGCCCAAGTATGCACCCAGCCTGCCCGGATTCTCAAGACCCACCCCCTAAGCAGCTGTGCCCTGGTGGCAGCCAGAGGTCCGGGCCAAGGGGATGCATGATTCTGCGCAGTGCCAGTAGGTCCGCCCCCCTCACTCCTTCGGAGGACACACGTCTTCCTGTCCTGGAGGAAGGTAGGTTTGTCCCACCATTGGGACAGGGTGGGGTTCTGGTCCTCCCTCAGCCAGATTAGGAGCTAGGCCCCCGAGTGTTTTTTTAAACCAGATCTTAATGAGATCAGTACCAGAATAGATCAGACAGATTTCCCAATTCCTTTTTGTCTGCCTCTCCCCCTGGGCTGTAATGACTCCTACTTCTCACTATATTTGTGTCACTATATTCATGTCATTATTTTCGTTGGGAAGGGGAGGAAGGGGACAGAGCGGGGCCCCGGGCAGCTTGCCTACTGTCCTGTGGAGCCCTGTTGTGGGAAGCATGGTGGTTGTGAAAATGCTCCCTCTGTCCTCAGGATTAACTGCTTTACTTTTTAACTTTTTATTTCTTTAGTAAAACTTTAAAAATTTTACTTATTTACTATTAGACAAAGGGGAAGGGAGAAAGGGAGAGAAACATTGACGTGCGAGAGATACATCGATCAGTTGTCTCTCGCATGCCCCCAACTAGGGACCTGGCCCTCACCCCAGGCATGAGCCCTGGCTGAGAAGGAAAGTGGTAACCTTTTGGTTCGCAGGCCAGCGCTCAAAAAAATCCACTGAGCCACACCAGCTAGGGCTAATATTTATTTCTTAATTTTTTAATTTTTTATTGATTTGAGAGAAAGAAATATCGCGTTGTAGTTTCACTTACTTACTGTTCTTTGTACCTGTCCTGACTGGGGGTTGAACCTGCAATGTATATCGGGCGTGAACCTTGGTGTATTGGTACAACCTAACCAACCTTTGCTAGCCGGGTCTAATTCCTTCTTAAACTGTTGCAGAAGTGAGAACACAGGAATCTCAAACTGATGAACTCCTGACTTCTCAGGAATTCCTGTATAGACACATTCTGTGCCATTGCAGTTGGGCGCTGTGATTTTTTTTCCATTTTCACATTGTAGCAACCCACTTACTTTTGAAATGCTAATTAGGATATTTTCATTTCTGCTTCCCAGGGTGTCTCAAGTTTACTTGCTACCCACCTACTGCCCAGAGTTCTGCCCTAAGTCTAAACTTCCTTCATGAGGCCCGCACCTTGGCATATTCACAGGCTGCATCATCTCCTCCCAGAACACGGGTTCTCACCTCCCCGTGTTCAGAGTACAGCCCTGCCTTGTCCCCCAGTTGTACCCCCATCTCTGACATCCACTGAGAGCTTCACACTGGAAACAAATAAGCCCCACAAAAGGGATCCTGCCAGAATCCAGTCACCCTACTGTGACTTCCCATTGCTCTTGTGCCTTCCAGCTTCAGTGTGAAAGGCGCCCCCCCTCTCTGTCACCCTGTCTCATTTATTTGTCTTTTAAATGCCCTCTAACGGAAGTGCACCCCACTTGAATCAGGCAGTGTGGAAGTCTGTGTAACATGGGATCTGTTCTCACTGATGGTCACGGTCACGAAGTGTTTTTCTTGGGAAGAGCCAGTGACCATGGGAGTCTAATCTGACATTGTTGGCAGACCGGCAGTCTTCTGAAGAGTCCATGGAGTTAGAGCCCATTAATTCCATCCTGGAGGAGGAAGAAGAGGATGAGGAACTCCCAAGAATCCTTTTATATCATGGTGAGGCAAGAGAATGACCCGGGGGTTGGGAGTGGGGGGAGGCACGCCCTCAGGTGTCTCCGCCTTTGGGAGGAAGTGTGCATTCTTGAACCACTGGGAAACCTTTGCTGGAAGGTCTCTTACTCTTTCATTTTTCTCCTGCTGAGCCAAGACCTTGGGAAGTGCCACACTTCCCGTTCCTTGCCTTAAGCTTAACCACACAAAGGAAGGAGGGACTCTTTGTTAGCATATGGCTTCCTTCCCTTATCCTGCTGTCCCCTTGTTGGAATAGTACTACTGAGTGAACAGGTGAGAGCTCCCCTCGCAGGCTTTTGGAGATGGCACCTGTGTGTCTTTCAGAGGCAGTAGTTTGCGCCCTCCACACATGCTGCCTGCTCTGAGCAGACCACCTTGAACACATCTGCTAGGGACCCACAGTCAGTTCGGTCATGAAAAAAGCGATTGAGGACCAGTTCCCTTGTTAGACTCGCCCATTAACCTCTTGTGTTAACAGAATCTAGCCTGTGTTTTTTCTTTTAACCTTTTAATTTTGAAAGAATTACAGATTCACAGGATGTTGCAGAAATAGCACAGGGACAGATGGAGACCTGTCCCCCAGCTTCCCAATGGCAACAGCCTACAAGATCAGGAAGCCATGATGCGGGTACAGCCCCAGGGTGTCACCAGTCTCCCGTGCTGCCCAAGTCCCCTCAAGTCCCCTCGTCATAGCCTCTTCTCCCAACCACTGAGTGCTCTTTTCTCACTGTCATTGGACTGGCGGGTTGGCATTTCCTTTTTTTTTTTTTTAACTTAATGGTGATTTAGACATTTTCCATTTCCACATGGTATTCTGATTATCTTCTGTGGAAACTAGAACTAGTTACTGTTTACTAGGAAGGATGGGCAGTCACATACTGAGCCGCCTCCACTCAGTACAGGGTGCAGAGATTGTCCCACAACTATGGGGGACAGTGTCTGTGACACATGCTTCTGGGAAATAACTCCAGCATAAGCTCCTTGAGCAGGGCTTCCTAGGCCACTGCTTTTTTCCAAAGGGGCATTTCTGCCCCATCTGCCACAAGATGCGGGTCAGGTTGCCTAGGCCGCCAAAACCTGAATGTTTGCTTTTTCTCCTGGTTTCTGCTTCCATTTGTTTTGGGTTTTGCCCGTAATCCTGATTGTCTGTCTGGCTGTTTACCCTCGGTCTCTGAATTGGCCGTCTGCACCCTGACCCATTGTCCTCCGAGAAAGGGAGGCTTCTCATGGGGGTAACAGCCCCTCATAGACCTGTGGAGGGCGGCTTCCCAGTCTGCTTCTGTCCTCCCTCACTCCTGCTTCTTACTATGCAGCGTTTGAACCGCTAGGTCGTCGGCCCGCACGACTTCCCCTTCTCACCGCAGTGTCGGATGGGGGATCCTGGCTCTGGGTCAAATACCAGCCTCTTTTCTCCAAGGTTTTGTTGCCCAGTTTTTAAACATTTAAATTACTTACTCATTGGGGAGGTTTTGGTGGAATTCAGTTTAATTTTGTTCAGAAATAATTTTGTAAGTCTCTGATGATTATTTAAATAATTCTCTTTCCCCTTAAAAGCCCTCAGTTTCTCACAGATGAGCTTCTCAGAAACTGAGTTTTCACATCGGGTTTTCATTATGTACCATTGGCTTCATTTTGGTTTTCTACCAACACTTTTTTTTTTAATGTTTATTTTGGAATAATTTGAGACTTACAGACATTGCTAACACGATACAGAGTCCCTGCTACCAGCTTCCCCTATTTCGCCACCTTTGTGACTGTGGCATATTGTCACCATTAGGAAACCAGTGTGGTGCCAGCCATTGAGCGTGCTCATAATCAGCCCTGAGATTCTGGGGTGGGAGTTAAATACCTTTCCAGTGCTTTATGTGAATTGTGTTAACAACACGTTTAAACACTGTCGCAGTAACTGTGTTTTCTCAAGCTGATGGATTTGCTGCTTGACATGGATCTGACTCTTCTTTTCCTTTTGTTTTCCTTTTTAATTCTAGAACCACGTTCATTTGAAGTAGGAATGTTGGTCTGGCTTAAATACCAAAAATACCCCTTCTGGCCCGCGGTGGTAAGAACAACTCTATTTCCTAAGTGCAGTTACTGAGTCCCCTAGACATTTGGACCTGGGCAAATGTTTTTACCATTTAATTATTACTACGAAAAGTGATGGGCTGACAAGCAAGATTTCTGGAGACACCTGTACCTAAATAAAGGGAATTTAGTAGTTGTGTCACCAATGAGGGTAAGATTTACAGGTCCAATTTTTACCAACCAGGCTTGGAAAAACCTGCCTGAAAAAAATGTCCACAGTTTGCTTATTTTAAATGTTGTACATTTCAGAGTTTTTCCCTGTGGGTGATTTTGGTTTGCTTTTTTTTTTTTTAATACTCACCCGAGAACATTTTTTTAGAGAGGGAAAGAGAGAGATACCGATATGAGAGAGAAGCATTGATTGGCTGCCTCCTGTATGCACCCAGAATGTGGATGGAACCTGCAACCTTTTGGTTATGGGTTGACGCTCCAACCAGCTGAGTCACACCATCCAGAGCTTCTTGTGGGAGCTTTTTAATCTTTCAGATTTGGGGGTAGGAAGTGTTGTCTGTATCAAAACAAGCATTTGAGATACTTCCCAGTGCCCCATTGTGGTGAATGAGCTTAAATGTAGCCAAGTTTGTGGCTTTGCTTTCTGTCCACGCCAGGCATTGTAAACGGTAAGTGTATTGTTTAGGCAAAGGCACTGTCTTGGCTACTCTCACCCCTTCATTTCCCCTTTTATCCTCCTCCAGCTAAGACAGGATCTGCACGATTCTTATCATTTATAGTGAGAGACGATGGCTTTTAAATTGGGAAGGTATTATCGAAGCCAGGAGCAGCTGTGTTGTCTGGATGAGTGACCTGCAGTCACAGGGCCTTCTGGTATAGGGCGGCATGGCTACGGGGAGGGCAGACCCAGACCAGAAGTGTTTATGGGTAGAATTTGTACCTTGAACACACATCTGGTGAGCCCGGCGTCTCACACAGCCCCTGGCACAGTTGTGGTGGCCGTTTATTGGGCCCTCCCTCCTCCCTCCAGCACCCACTTTCCAGCAGGTGTCGCATCCTGCCTGCAGTAGGCACCCTTTTTCCAGCCCTTTCCTTGTTTTCACCAGTTCCCTGGAGGCCCCTCTGGTTAACAGGTCAGCAACATGACAAATTCTTGGGGTGACGTTTCTGGGGCGTGAGTGTCCGTGGCCACACTTGCCAGTAAACCCTGTGTGCAGCCTGTGAGGCACTACAGAAAGGGGCTCCTTGGCCTCACAGTCTGAGATTGCGGGTTTGGGCCCGACCCTGCCTCCGTCTCATGCCCTGGGCTGATCCCGAACGAGCCCTGCTCTTCCGTGGGGTAGTCGGTCATGACAGTTATGTGGAGATGGCCGGCAGAAGCAGGTGTGGTTGTCATTTAAACATCTAAGAAAACCATGTCTGATTCTGCTCAGTTGTGAAGCCTCTCAGAGCCATGCATGCAACAAAATTTGGGCAGTCCCTGGGAGTGTTACCATGCGGGCTTCACTTCTGTCCCCCAGTCAGTGGCATTCCCTGTCACACATACCACTTGGTCACCTCTTGCTCAACGAGATGGTGTCAGAAAAATATTTAAAACCCACGGTTCCTCCTGCTTTGATGCTTTGTTTTCTTGGCTTCACCCACAGGTCAAGAGCATCAGGCGGAGAGACAAGAAAGCAAGTGTGCTTTTCATTGAAGGACACATGGACCCAAAAGGACGAGGGTGAGCCCACTGTCCCGGCTCTTTACGGATGTTTCCTGGAGTAGGATCAGGAAGCAGGCATCTGGGGTGGGGTTGCCAGGTTCCGCAGCTCAGTTTTCCCACCTTGATTTGTTGGCTTTGAAAGGCCGTCAAACAAGATGAGCATCCGACCCCCATTTTCCACGAATTAGCAAAGGCAGCTCCCTTCATGCAGGTCATAAGCAGCAAACCTGACGCAGTCTGAGTTTTGCCATGTGGGTCGTTGCCCGTCTTTCTGCACTTGCCCTTTGTCACTGGGTAAGAACGCACACAATGTGTCACTCTATTCCCAGTGGGCTCTAAAGGCACCACGTCCCTCATCACTTAGGTGACTGTGGAGCTGGTCCTCTCTGACCCTCTATCATTTGTGTGCTGCCACCCCTCCCTTGGTCACCAGCAATGTGGAGGTTGGGCCCTGGTATCTGCCTGTCCTGCACAGCAGCCCCAGCTATGTCCCTGTAAGTACCATTCAAGGGTACCCATCACTCCAAGGCCTGGCTTCAAGGGGCTACCTCAAGCAGCTGGTTACAGCAGTTGTCTTGGGTGCTCTGGTCTGGCAGAAGCCCCAGCGTGGCTCCTACCAACTTTGTCAGAGGAAGAGAGTGTCTTTTAGGTCATGTAGTGTCTTCCATTCATGTAACCTTTCCTCTGCTTCCTGCAGCATCACTGTGCCTCTTAGGAGGCTGAAGCACTTCGACTGTAAAGAGAAACAGGCACTTCTGGTAGGTGGCTTGTTATCTGTGCTTCACTAAATAGTTCCCTTGTGATTGGTGACAATGTCTTTTGTGGGGTCTTTATCGTGGGGTACTAGGTGCCTGCCCTGCCGGCTCTTGCCACTACCCTTGTGGGTCCCTGCATGGGACTCTCAATCACGCAGGAGCTTGCTACCTGTCTGCCCTGTTGTTCAGGGGTGGAAACTGAGGCTGTGGTACGAGGAACCATTTGTCCAGGGCTGGGGCGGGTTAGGTGGCAGAGCCTGGGTGCAAGACTGGCTCCTTCTAAGTCCTCTCCCCCCAGTTGGGATGAGGCACCAAGGCACCTTAGAGTAGGGACCCCACCTCACGTGGCGCCTGAGTACTGCTTGAGTTGGGGCCAGGACACTCCCTAGGGTACCTCCTGTGCTTCCAGTGGCTGCTTGCCCCCATTCTATGATCAGCTTTGTTATATACATGAGTCCATGAACTATGAGGGGCTGCTCCATTCAAAATGCTGACTGTTGAGCCTCAAAATACTGCCTTTTGTTTCAGCTTTCAAAAATACCAAAACTGGGCTGGTGGGGAGATTCCTGCCTAAACCCTGCTATAGGGGTTCCCACAGCAGTTGCCAGGGTTTCCTGGGTTTCCAGGTTGGGAAGCAGTCTGTGTCTGAGCCATATTCTCAGTGCTGGGACCTGGGAAGCTCGTTGCCCATGCCCGCCCTTTTCCCCTGAGGATAGCAGGCCTTGGACTGCAGGGGTGGGTGAGTGTTTAGAAGATTGGTACCCATACCAGACCCCGGCCCTTTTATTTCCAATTTGCCCATATCCACAACACGAGCCTCGCTCCACCTGTCTTGTCTGTTCAAGTTTGTTCACTGCAACATCTAACCCACAACCAACACCAGGCACCTGGTCCCTATCAGTGCCTGTCAGTGGAGCCTGGTTCTGGAAGGGGTCTGATTCCATGACTCCCTGAATGCCAATCTGCTTATATAGGGAGCTGCTCACCCAGCCTTCCAGGCCAGGAGTTGCATGACTCCTCTAAGTGCTGTGTGCATTCTTAGGGTCCTGTAGCTTTCCCACAGAGGGTGCAGAAGGGAGCGGGAGTCTTGCTCTGAGATGTTACAAGATGGCACATGGGCCTCTTGTGGTCCAGATGCCTGGAGGACATCCATGGCTGGCTTCCCATTACCCAGGTTTACCTGAGATGGGTGTGTAGGGGAGCACAAGGGGCCGGTTCCTCTGAGTAGCAGTGAGCAGCACCTCCCAGGGGTGGATGTGTTGCCTATTCTGGGTTGTTGATGGATTCTCACAACCTCCACTGACCCTTGCGTGACTGTCACTGTTTTGTGGCATCTGTAGGGCCTTGTGTATCTCCTTTCCTGAGGAGCCACACTGCCTACCATCCCAGGTGCCAGACAGTGAGCCCTTATCTCCCCACCCCCAGAGCTGTTTGCTCTGCTGGCATCCCTTGCCTGCCTCATTCAGCGACCACAGGCGGGGAGGCTGGGCCAAAACAGTGGTAACTCAGGATGTGGGTCTCAGGTTCTCTTGAGCCTGTGGACATTTCTTGGAAGCTTGTCCCAGCTCAGAAAGCCTCACCGGTTGTATTATCCTTGATTTGTTAGTGGCTGAGTGTCCCTCCCTCCATCCTTATGCTGCCGTGCTTCAAGTTCTGGGCACACAGACATCTCTCAGAAGGATTTATTTCACATGATTTTAATGTCTCCCTATGGTGGTCATGGTAACTGCAATTTTGAATGTTTATCTACCTTCCTCTTCTTAGAGCCTTCAAGTCTCTGGCCCAGAGCCAGGCTCACAAAGGCCCATTTTGTGAGCAGCCCAGCCCCAGACCTGGGCCTTGGCAGGCTTTCCCTGCAGGCCTTGGGAACCTGGCCCAGGAGCGCCTACCAGGTACCAGGCACTGAGGACAAGGGCACTGAGATAGCAGGCAGTGAGTGGTGAGGAGCCCAGCAGACTCCCATTGACACTTGCTGGCTCTCTCGTTACAGAACAAGGCCAAGGAGGACTTTGACCAGGCCATTGGCTGGTGCGTCTCCCTGATCACTGACTACAGGGTCCGGCTTGGTATGTGGGACCTCCATGGCATCAGACAGAGGGAGTGGGCAGGGACAGCAGACCCTCCTTTGCAGACTCTAGGGAGGGCTGAGCACAGCCCATTCCCCATGGTAGTCTGGCCAGGCTCCTGACAGTCGTGTCCCCAGCACAGGTGGGTGAGCAGGTGCCCAGGCAGAGGTGGGGATGTTGGGCATAGACAAAAGGCCTTTGAACCAGAACAGGTTTCAGTCCACCCCAAGTTAGGCTGTTGGGAATCTGAATCAGGCTTGTTAGCAGAAATGCCTGGCCTTTTGGGGGGCCCCAGGCTCTGTGCTGCTCCAGCCCTCTTGCTGGATGGGGTCTGCTTGGACCTGAAACATGACCCTACACCTAGGAGATTCCAGAGTGTACTTCCTGTGTGACATGCCTTCTCCCATCCTTTCTCCTCTGCAGGTTGCGGTTCCTTCTCTGGCTCTTTTCTGGAATATTATGCAGCTGATATAAGTAAGTCCACCAGTTCCTCTTGAAAAGCATGGCCCATTTTTTAGTCTAAAAGCAAGAGGTGTCCTGAGCCTGCTCCTGGGTAGTAGGACTGTGCAGCCTTGCCCAGTGTCCACGGAGCACCCCCGGGTCTCCGCTCCCTGCTGTAGGGGCCTGGATGGCAGGTCCACATCCAAAACTGCCCTGTCTGTGCTGACACCCAAGTGTTAAAATACACGAACAGCACTTTCCTTATTGCTTTGTGTTGTCAGTTACTGACAGCCATACACTGTCCCATTCCTTCTGTCCTTAAAGAGGGAGATAGATGAGTTAATGCTTCTTTAGGGGGGTTGAAGGGGCTCTGCTCTTTCAGGTTAAACTTGGCTGAAGGGCAGAGTTGGGAGAGAGAAGAGGGCTCCTGATAAATGAAAAGCTCTTTAGGAATGTGGCTGTTCCAGTATCCCTAGGGCCTGGGGCCTTCCCCACCCCCGCAGAATGCAGTGAATGGAACCCCACCTGGCTGGGTGGTGGTCCCATGTATGTGTACCTTCTCTGCAGGCTATCCTGTGCGCAAGTCCATCCAGCAAGACGTCTTAGGGACCCAGTTCCCTCAGCTCTGCCAGGAGGACCCCGAGATGCCTATGGCCGGGAGCCCCTGGGGCAGAAGGCAGCCCTGCAGAAAAGTCCTGCCCGACCGGTCACGGGCTGCCCGGGACCGTGCCAACCAGAAGCTGGTTGAGTATATCGTGAAGGCTAGGGGTGCTGAGAGCCATCTGCAGGCCATCTTGAGGAACACAAAGCCATCCAGGTGGCTGAACACGTTTCTGAACTCGGGGCAATACATGACGTGTGTGGAGACGTACCTGGAGGATGAGGAACAGCTGGACCTGGTGGTGAAGTACTTGCAGGGGGTCTACCAGGAGACGGGTAGCAGGATGCTGACACAGATCAATGGCGACAGAATTCGCTTCATCCTGGACGTTCTTCTGCCTGAAGTGAGTGGCCAGCAGGGCGCTCTGTGTGTGAGGGTGGTGGGGGTCTGCGATGTGGCCTCAGCCAGAACCCCGGCCCAACTTTGCCCAAGCATGGGCTGCATGGGGCGTGGGGCGGTTTGGTGCTGGGGTATCACTGTCCCAAACCCTGCCTGGAGTCCTTTGCGTAATGGAGCCCAGCACTCGCCTAGCTACTCTGTGGGCGGTGGCACAGAGCTGGATGTTCTGATTTCGTTGTCAGCCCTGGGAGAATGAGATGCGGGCGTCATCTACATGCACGGGTAGTAAATGTTCCAGGATTTACTCAGGAAAGGCGAGTTTTTTTAACTTTCCTCAGTGTTGGGGCTGGGCTGGGCAAGGAACAGATACGGCTCCTCAGTTACCGTTAAGTTCAGAGAGGGTGCTGCCTGGCATGTAGACACAGTGTGCACAAGACATTGTCAAATGCAAGTATGTTGAACTTTGTGGAAAGAAAGTCAAATATATGCAAAAACAAAAGGAAGTCGTGAGCCCTTACGTGTTCATCTCTTGGCATCGAGGGTGTGGGGCCAGCGATGCTGCTCCATACCCCACAGTGCCCAGGACGGCCCCGCAGAGACCCAGCGCTTATGTTTGTTTCAACAGTAAACTCAAAAATTTTCAAAAATGCACTTGTTTGGGTGCTGCTTTTCATTACATGTTTTTAGTGACAGGAACTCTCATTGAGTCCAAAAGGTAATGTTACTGATTTAATTCATAAACTTTATGACAAGCAGAGCTGTCCCGGGTTTCATCCATATCTTTTGAGCCATTAACGGGGATGTGTCTGGAGGCCAGCATGGGGTCAAACTGGCCCCATGTGGATTTCAGAGTTTAGCACCACAACTGGTCTGGCCCAGTGTTGACCTGTCCCCCTCCTGCAGGCCATCATCTGTGCAATCTCTGCTGTGGACGCGGTAGATTACAAGACAGCCGAGGAGAAGTACATCAAAGGACCTTTGCTGAGCTACCGGTAGGCTGCTCGGGGCCCTGCCCCAACCATCTTCCATCTTCGCAGCTTATCTTCCAAGGCTTGTGTGTGCACACACGCTAGCATCTGAAATGAGGCCCCTCTTCTTGACATGTTGGTCCAGGTGCCCACTTGAGTCACATAAACTTGAAAATATACATTAACTCTTGGCTGATGAATTGCCAGAGAAACCCAGTAAAGCCGGTAGTGAAAGTTCTGTCCTCTGGCCAGTTTGGGCCACGGGCCCTGGCCCCTGAAATGGACACAAGCCCAGGGCCCACATAGGAGGCCTGTAGGGGCAGCCAGGGTGACCACTGGACGTGTGCTCAGGCCTCTCTACCTAATCTCCTGTTGCTGGGGGCTGATGTTTGTATATCCGACTCTCTCCCCTGTTGCTGCAGAGCCATGGCTATTTGAGAACAGGCAGCACTTGGCCTGATGGGTCTTCGCCAGTTAGAGAAGGCTCTGATCAAGATGTTTCTCTCACATTGGTATGGTTAGCTGACCTTGGAGTTCTGGCCCCAGAGCCCCTAATCCCATCTGGGCGTGCTGCCAGGCCTTGCTGGGAACAGACTTGACCGTGTGCCAGTGACAGGCTGAAGACTCAACTAGAGTCACAGGCCAGGGGCTCTGTCCAGGGTCGCCTAGGCACTCATGGGACATTCAGCGTTGAAGACGCTCAGCTTCCTTCCCAGGAAGGGCCCCAGCATATGCAGGGGATTAGGAGGGCTACCTATCAGCTGCAGTGGATGACAGGCTTTCTGTGCCGCTGCCCACAGAAGGGTCACTTGGCTCTGTGTGCAGTTGTCTTGGACCCTGGCCTGGTGGCTCGGTTGGAGGGTTCTATACACCAGAAGGTTGTGGGTGCTATTCCGGGTCAGGGCACATACCTGGGTTCCATGTTTGATCCCCAGTCAGATCCCATAAAAGGCAGCCGACTGATGTTTCTCTCTCACATCAACGTTTCTCTCTCTTCCTCTCTCTAAAATCAATAATATAAAATATCCTCGGATGAGGATTAAAAAAAAAAAAAAAGATAGTGGTCTTGGCAGTGGAGGGCAGAGCAGCAGCGCCTCCGAGCTCAGCCTTTGCTCCTGTGACTGCATCCCCATGCCCTTCCTTCTGTTTTCTTTTTTCAAAAGATTTTATTTATTTATTTTTAGAGAGAGCAGAAGGGAGAGAGAAAGAGGGAAACATTGATGTGCAAGAGAAACATCAGTTGGCTGCCTCTCACATGCCCCACCAGGGACCTGCCCTGTAACCCAGGCATGTGCCCTGGCTAGGAATCGAACCAGCGACCTTTTGGTTTGCAGGCTGGCACTCAACCCACTGAGCCACACCAGCTAGGGCTCCACACCCTCCCTTCTACTGGCTTGCCAACATTAAGAATGTTAGGAGTTCTTTGCTACTTCTGTCTGCCAGGAACATGTGAAATGCCCTTGAAAATGGGGTTCACTGGCTGACATCACTGAATTTGGGTGAAAACACAGGCCCCATTTTATTCCCTCAGGGACACGGTCTAAGGAACATGATTAGTGATTGTCCTTTCTATCCTTTGGCCCGTTTTCATCCTCATGGCCCATCTGTCTGTCATGGGATCCGTCCACCTTTGTGTTCCTCTCGTCTTGTAAATTAAGAGGTCGTGCACACACCCGGCTTTATTACACTCTGCATGGCGGAGGTGTGTGAACTGTGAGCAGTGTGTGTGTGCTGTTTCTGACATGCTCTTTTTCAGGCTGCCTGTGTTCCTCGTCTTGACTTGACGCATGCGTACTTACCTTGCCGATGTTCCCATGTTCTGCCAGGCCCCCTCAGAATCAGTGTTCCTTGTCTCCCCTTATCCTGAATGCAGTGGCCAGCCGAGTGATTGCTAACACACGTTTCTTAACAGGGAGTTACTTAATAAGGATAATGTGATATTTCAGACTTCTAAAAAGTATTTTTACTTAGTTGTGGTAAAATCTACATAACACAACTCCACCACCTTAACCATTTTTAAGAGCACAGTTCAGTGACATTGAACACATTCACACTGTTACGCAGCCATCACTGCCATCATTTCCAGAACTTTCCATCTTCTCAACCTGAAACTCTGCCCCTATCATATACCACCTCCTCTGTTTCATGCTCCTTAAAATATGATTGATTACTAAAATGAAGATGTCATTTTTTGTCTTCTGAAGGGAAAAAGAGATGTTTGACAACCAGCTCCTAGAAGAAAGGAGCCAGCGATGCTGATGTGGGACAGCGCCGCCAGGTGGTCGTGAGGGTCGCTGGAGGCCCCTGTCCTGTTGAACGCGCACTCTGAAGACGGGGCTGGGGAGATGTGTGTCTCAGATATATCTGTGGGCTCTATTTTCCCGGCTTGTTGGGGAAGGTACAGTTCTTGAAAGGCTTTTAGAAGGACAAAAATGACTTATTTTGCTTTATATCATTACTCGTGACTGTATGGAATAGTTTAATATAAGGTACACATTTGTCTTTTTATGTTAAAAAGCATTGTATCCGATATTAAACAGGAGTTTAAAAAAAAGTTTGATATGAATGTATAGCTCCAGAGACATTGTATATTTTTCCATTCCCCCCCCTTCTTTGTGTGGTTTCCTCTTAATGTTGTTCCTGAGTTTGGTATGCTTCCTTGTACACTTTTTGAGGAGAACTAGTGTTTATAAAAGATGGAACCAAAGACAGCTGCCTTCTCATGCTTTAGCATTTGTGGTGTTGGTTGTGCATGACAAGATATGGACATAAATCTTTCCATGGCCTCTTTCCCCTCGGTCTCATGTGGGGGGTCTCTGCTCCAGACGAATGCCTAGGCCGCCCATCTGCTGTGGGTGTCCATGCAGGACAGCATCTGTCCAAGTTCTGGGCATTGTTACCACCCAGCCAGCCCTGCAGTCTCAGTAGTCTGCGTGGGTAGCAGTGATGATCCTGTGTGTTCGCTGCTCCGACACAGACAGCCAAGGTCGTCATGCACAGGTCTTTGGGCCCGGCTCTTTGTCTGGAAGCCACAGAATCGGGCCTGCCCGAAGCAGGAGTCAGGTCTCAGGGCCCCAAGGGTCCCTGGCTTGGGACCCTAGCTGTGTACAGACCCACGCCTCGTTTTCACTTGGCCAGGCCTCGATCATGGGTACCAATCCGAGCCACACACCAGTGAGTTAGTTATTCTAAGCTGGTGTGGCAGTAAACATAGGTGACATTAACTTCAAGGCCCTGTACCATTGTCTGTGACCTGGATTCACTGTCACCCCTGGGCTGAGGTCAATGCCCTCTCTCCTGATGTCCCCCTCGCCTGACAGGAACTACTGCAGAGGACAGTCAAGGAGATTCTCATGGGATGCGCAAGGGTGGGTGCCTTGGTTCCGCAAGAGGTCTGAAGGAGTTGTAGAAACCACCTCTGGTTGGTTAGTGGGACGTGCTGGGGAAATGGCGTGCAACCTTGGGGTCCCAGAACCCTGCTGGTGATCTATGTCTCAGATGATGTTGCTCAAATCTAAGAGCAAGAGATCCTTACATGCAGCTCTGAGGGCCCTGCTCCTGTCACCCAGGTTGGCCGGAGTGAGGAGAAGAACCAGTGACCCAAAGCCAAAACCATGGGTGGGTGGGGGTCTGCATCTGATGGGGAAGGCTCCTAATGCCTAGTAACCTGGCTCTGTGTGGATCAGTCTTCCTGGACAGAGTCCTCCATACCCACACAGGATGGCCCCACCCACACTGCCAAAAGAATGGGCCTAGCTCCTTTCCAGAAAAGTCCAACAGCGCCTTCTACTGACAGCGATCCTCCCTGTTCTCAGCTGAGAACAGTGTCCTGTCTGAATATGCTGGCTGCTCTCCTGGGTGACAAATGTACTCAAGTGGAAACCCTGTGGCCTACATGAGGCTATTCTGTTACTGTGAAGTATTTTTAAATTCCTGGGGTTTTTTCCCTCAAATCTTGACTATGCTTCAAGTCTGTGCTTGCGGACCTAAACCATTCAGGTGGGAAGTAAATGCCATTTTGGAGATCTGACTGCTTTCCTAGGCCCCCCATGCAGGCATGCAGTCTCCCTCAGGTGGGCTTGGAGCTTGTGGGGTCCAACCACAGCCACATCTGGGGAGACTTCTAACCTACAACCTGGTCCCACATCCCAGCAGCTGTTTTCAGTGCTTGCTGTGTTTTTGTGGATTCTAAGGGTGTTTGTATTTGGTAGTGGTGGCTATTGGGATTGGTGGGGGTCTCTTTTTCTCTCTGGGTGGTGGTAGTAGTTCAGGTGGTAGCCAGATTACCTGCCAAGTGAGGAATGTTCTAGAAAGCCTAGAGGTGGCCACTGCCCCTGGCAAAGCCATTGCCATTCAGCTGCTTCTGAAGCATGGAGAGGATGGACTTCACCCAACAAAAGGCGGGGCACAGCTGGAGTACTCCACCCATCTACACCCTCCTACAACCCCCATTCTCAATGGTGATGGCTTCCCTCAGGTATTCTGGCAGCTGAGCCTGTGTCCCTTACAGCCAGCTCTGTGAGGCTGACATGGGTAGCATCCCTGGCCCCAGACACTTGCTGGGAGCACCCCCATCAACTGATGGGGATCTTTCTGCCTTTCCCTGTCACCTTTACTATGGAGGAAGTGATTCCCACCTGCCTCCACTCCTTCCTGGGAGCTTTGTCTAGCTAGTTGCTCAAAGCTGCTAGCACTTGCTGGCTTCTCTCTGCTGTTCTCTTGTCCCCCACCCAGGACCTCCTGGGGCACTGTCCTCCACCCCTGCCTTCCCCAGCTTAGGCCTCCCCTGAACCTCATCCAGGCCCTGCGACCCTGCGACCCTGTGGCCACACCCGGCTTTCTCCTATGGTCAGTTGACTCCCAGCACCAGCCTCCATAGGTGGAGCAGTCAAACCCACCCTCAGGGAAGTAGCGCGTTTCTACAGAACCACTTCCTGGAGCGAGTATTCTCATGGCACAGCGTTGGCACCTCTGCAAGTCTGTTATTTATCTTAAATTTAAAACAAAACCCAAAAAGCTTTGCCCAGACTGATTTGACTCAGTGGGTAGGGTGTCGTCCTGCAAACCGCGCGGCCAAAGTTTCCATTCCCCATCAGGTCACGTACCTAGGTTGCAGATACAGTCCCAGTCGAATTAGTGCCAAGTCGATCGATGTTTCTCACATCGATGTCTTTCTATCATATCAATAAACGTATACTTGGGCAAGGATTTAAAAAAAAATTAAACTACATACAAGTGAAGAGTGTTCTTTGCAAGCTATTTTGTCAGTTTTGGTGTTCAGTAGTGTTTGTGTTTACAACTAGGTCTGATAATGCTACCACTAAAAAAAAAAATTGGGTTGCGGAAATGGGACGTTTAGGCTGAAATCTTAGTCTTGGAGGTGGGACAGGGGGTTTGAGTGCCTTGCTCCGTCGGTCCCACGTTAGAATGAGTGGCAGCCCTGCTCGTTATCTGCGGAATGAGGACACCTTCTGGTGAAGGGAGAAACTGCACAAGCCGCGAGGAAGGGGTAATGATGCTCCCGGGGCGCTGAAACTCTGGCCGAACCCCGGGATCGAATTGAGGACCCTTAAACTTTCAGTGCAGCACTTTTCCAACTGAGCCTTTTCGGCTGGGTGGCAGGTGTCACTATCGTCCCCCTTCTACCCAGTTTTATGCAAGTAATTATTTTGTTTTACGCTTACCGATCGCGCACACATCATAGGGCAGCGTTTGCACAGCAACTACAACCCCGTCTCTGTGGCGCAATCGGTTAGCGCGTTCGGCTGTTAACCGAAAGGTTGGTGGTTCGAGCCCACCCAGGGACGCAGCTTTTATTTTTGCTTATTTTTGCTCCTCGGGTAAGAAAAGAGTGGGCGGGCTCCTGCTTTTTTGGAGACAAACCCCTTCCTATATCCTTTTATTTCTCGCGGGGCGTCGGGATTGCCCATTGGGGACGTCCACAAAGGCGGAACGTTCTGGGCTTAGGTTCCGGCTTCCGCTCACCAGCCGAACCACTTTCGGTGAAGATCCTTAGGACTCGGACCGCTAAAGCTGACGGACCGCAAAGGTTATCTGAAGGCCGAGGCCAAGATGGCGGCGCTGGCGGGTGAGCGAGTAGGGGCGTCAGGGTCACAGTTCTCGGGGAAACTGAGGTCGAGGTAGCGACACAGGCCCGCCAGCCTCTGGAGGGCTCCGGGGCGGGGCCCGGAGGGGGTCAAGGCTCTGCTGCCCTGGTAGTTTCCGAGAGAGAAGCGATTTGTGGATTGCCGCCCTGGGAATCCACAAACCGACAGGGAAACTGAGGCCCGGAGGGAAGGTGACATCCCTTACACAACAGGCGTCCTAACTTGGCCTGCTCCCGGGACCTTCGTCTTGAAATTAGTGATTAAACGCACAGGATGAAATCCACAGGGTTGCAAAGGAAAGCAGTTACCTGGAGATAGTTGTTAGGTTTTGTCTTGAATCCGCGTTGGCGAGTTCCTCATTCAGGTGCTTGCTTATTAGCGCTCGAGATCCAGCACCAAGCCCGATTGCTATGGTTTTGAAGGATGGGTGGACATGTTTGCAACCCTTGTGACGCCATTGGGAATGTCTGTAATTTCTTTTGGTAAAAACCGCGGGTCCTGTGGTTTGTTGATGACGTTCAGAATTGGAAGAAAGACCAATTTTCAGTAAGATGGTGACAACAAAGAGGGTATTTTTATTTCCTGTGGAAGTTCACGGATCTACTGAGCTGTGCGCTTCTGCAGAGCCCTAAATTTTTAGGTGGGGAAACTGAGGCTCAGAGAGGAGCAACTCAAACAGGAGCCTAAGGTTGGGCAGTTAGCCCGTCTTCCATGCTTGTTTCTGTGGGTTTGTTTACTCAACACATACTCATCACCTACAACCAAGGCTGAAGGGACACTGGGGTTACCCTAGGAGGCCCTAGCATTATTGCTGGGGAGGCAGGCACCACACAAATACACGTAGGTGACCATGGAACAGGGTGACAGGATTGAGAGAGCCTGGGGGCTGCTGTAGACGCAGTTAGAGCTGAAACCTGCCCCCTGAGAAGGGCTGGCCATGTGCACATGTGGAGCAGGTTGCTCCTGGCAGACAAAACAGCATGTGGGGAGGTGCTGAAGCAGGAGCAACACTGACACCTGTGAGAAAGGGAAGGCGGCCCTGGCGTGGAGCCTGGCTTTTTTCCAGGGGCTGTGCGGTTTTAAGCAGGGGAGTGGCACTATCTGGTTCATATTCTGAAAGACGCCTCTTTACCAAACATTTGTTAAAGTAGAACTTAGATAGGCCGAGGGTAGAGGGAGGGTGCATGAGGCAGGGGGCCTGAGCGGGAAAGACCTGGCTGACCTAGGCGTCAGAGTTTGTGGCCTCTGGTGCTGTCTGAAACTCACGGCCCGCACCCTGTGGTTCTCTGCAGCTCCCGGACTGCTCCGCCCGATCCTCGCTCTGTGGTGAGTGCCTGTGTCTTTGGCCCTGGCCTTGGCCACCCATCCAGAGGCTCTTTCAGGAAGGGGTCAGACTGGGGGGTGGGGGTTGGAGAGGGGATGGGATCAGAGTACCTCAGAGCTGGGAAGGACTTGAGCCAGTACAAACTAGCCCTGCCTGCTGAAGGTCACACAGTGAGTCAGAGGCAGCACCGGGGCTGGCAGTCTACTGTCCAGCAGGTGGTAATCAGGACCCTCAGTGCAGACAATCTGTGTTGGGGCAGAGCCTGGTTTTAGACCCTTGTCCACCTGTTCTTGTGCCGTCGGGACTCACTCTTTACCTGTTGCCAGAAAACAATCAGTGCATTTGCTCAGATGGCAGCCCCATGCAGGCCTCCTCAGGACAGGTCCCTCTTCGAGGACAGATCCCAGAAATGGAACCCTCAGCACCGTGGGACCTGGGACGTGGCAGATCTAAGGAGAGAGTCTTCCTAATGTGGAGGAGTCAGGGGGCTTTGAGGCAGGCATGGATTTGGACATTTTTCTAGGGATAAAATACATATTCACTATAAAACAAAGGAAAAGTGAGAGAAATGTAATATGAAAACCAGGCACTTTATGGCCCAGGGGGCGGCAGACTTTTTCCCTGAAGAGCCAGATGGTAAATGTTTTCAATTGTGCAGACCAGATGGTCTCTGTCGAGACTCTTCAGCTATGCTTTTATGAAAACAGTTGCAGACAGTACAGAAACACATTGGTGTGGTTGTGTGTCAATAAAACTTTATTTACAAAAATAGACAGAGGGCCGGGCTTGCAGTTTGCCCTTGCCTGCTCCAGGGTGGCCCCTGTAATGGCATCTCCAGGCATCCCGGTCTGCTCCTCATGTGTGCTCTGTCTCTGCAGCTCCAGTGTGGGTTCAGCTGTTCAGATACGATGTGTCCATGCCAGTTTGGCTGCTGATGGTCCAAGCAGGTGAGGCCAGCCCTCCCGATAGCCCACATGCCCTGAAGCAGCCCCTCCCCCAGCACAGCAGCACCCGTGGTGTCTCCAGGGGCCTCCTACACCCAGCAGGACTATGCAGTCCGTGCCCAGCCCCTCTTGTGCGTGTAAGCCGGTGGTTGCACGTCTGCAAACCAAAGGGCCTTCGCTAAAGAGTGTGTCAGCTGGCCCCTGTTTTCCATATGGAGAAACTGAGTTCCCAAGAAGACTGGGTCTTCTGGGGCCACAGCAAGGCAGGATGACGAGTGTCCATGCGGTCTTTCATTTCTTTGTTCAGCAGACCCAGGCCTGGGTGCTGGGACTCTGCAGCCCCTAGGCAATCCCTGACTCGAGGCTCTGCCCAGCACTGCCTTCAGGACTAGCAGTGACCACAACTTTGTCCTGTGCTCTGACGGGCTGCTCCATGTTAGGCCCCGGGGTAGAGGCTGTGGGAGTGGCCAGCACTCATCTCCTGGGATTCCTGCTTGACTAACACCTTCTGCCATGTTCCATGCCCAGCACACAGCCCGCAGTGGCCAAGCCCGGAGCCGTGGTCCCCAAACCCAGCTCACTTCCCAGCAGCCGGGGCGAGTATGTGGTGACCAAGCTGGACGACCTCATCAACTGGGCCCGCCGGGTGAGCCCCCAGCCCTTCTCCATCTCTCCAGCCTCAGCTGCACGCTTGCACACGTGCACGTGGGCAGCACACATGCTCACCTGCCCCCGTAGTTCAGGGAGCCGACTGGACTTCCCCAGAGGCTCATGATTGTGTGAGGACTCATCCTCTGCACCCCCACACTTCCAGCTCCTGGCCCTGACATCCCCTCCATGTCTCTGTCCCACCCTCTTGTCTCTCCCTCAGGCCTTAGTGAAGGTGGCCCACCTCCCTTCTGTAGTTCTGTTTTCTGTTACTACCTCTTTTTTCTCTTATTGGAAAAGTAACCTTTTCATTTTTATTTACTTTTTAAAAGATTTGATTTATTTATTTTTAGAGAGAGGGAAAGGAAAAGGGAGAGAAGCATTGATGTGTTTTCAGCTGCTTCTCACATGTGCCCACCTGGGGACCTGGCCTGAAACCCAGTCATGTGCCCTGACCAGAATTGAACCAGTGACTGTTTGGTTGGCAGGACGACCCCCAATCCACTGAACCACACCAGTCTGGGCTAAAAGTGACCTGTTAACTAGAAAAGTGTTGTCTGCCGGAGGCAGTAACTCCTTTCTGGCAAAATCTTAAAAGCCTGCCCTGCCCCCAGCGTCAGCCACGAAACAGCTTTTGTCTTGTATTCACTGTTAAGTCATGTGCCTGGCGTGTCTCCCACTGGACACGTGTCCTGTGTCCCAAGACAGGGGCTCCTTTCAGTACCCGAGCTGTGCTGGGTTGGGACACGCCACTTTGACAATCTCCCATTGATGGTCGCACGCTGGCTCAGTCTTTTGTGTGTCTTTGTGCCACCACCCCTCAGTGAGCGCCCTACCAGGGCCCCTGGGCAGCTCCAGGATGACGATGTCCTCTGCAGCCTTGTTTATGACTCTGAACACCCAGAGATGAGGTCAGAGTGAGCCAGCTAGGGTGCCAGTCAGTCAGGTGGTCTTGCCACGGTGGGCAGCCCTTGCGCTGTCACCGCACTAGCTCATCAGTGGGGACGTGGGGTCTTCTTCTGGTCCCAGATTAGATGCAGAGTATCAGAGAAAGGTCTGGCTGAGGACCCTAGCTGTGGGGTAATCAGGCACCAAACAGATAAAGTAGTCAGAGGGCAGCTGAGGCCATCCTGGAGGGCTTCCTGGAGGAATTGGCATTGGAGTTCTTGGACACCAGGAGGTGTCCAGAACAAGATCCTCAGTGTTAGGCCTGTACTATCAGTGGTACTATTAAAACTAATTTTATGTGTTTGTCTTTTTTAACTTTTTTTTCCTTTGGTAATGTGGCTACTGGCAAGTGTTGACCCATAGGCCTACCTCACTTTACCTTCCCATTGGGCAGCCCTGGTCATGTGGTTTCTGTGTGGGGTTGGGGCAGGGAATGGCTGATGTGTTGTTCTTCAAGAAGGGTTAGAAATCTAGATTTTTCTATGTGAAATTGCCTAGTTTTTTAAAACACAATGGGACAGCTGTCCACTCACGGCTGACCACCCTGGCCCCCTCAGAGCTCCCTGTGGCCCATGACCTTCGGTCTGGCCTGCTGTGCTGTGGAGATGATGCATATGGCAGCACCCCGCTACGACATGGACCGTTTTGGCGTGGTCTTCCGAGCCAGCCCACGCCAGTCAGATGTCATGATCGTGGCCGGGACACTCACCAACAAGATGGCCCCCGCGCTCCGCAAGGTAGGCCTGGCTCTGGCCCCGCCCACTCGCTGCCCAGGCTGGAGCCGCACGTAGACCCTGTCATCTCTTCCAGGTCTATGACCAGATGCCAGAGCCTCGCTATGTCGTGTCAATGGGCAGGTGAGTGTCAGGTGGGGCCGGGGGCCACGAGCTGGCTCCAGTGATGAGACACCTGTGACACAGTGGCATGTTTCTCCCTCGTCTTTTATCTGGGCTTGTGTCTGAGCATGGTCATGGAGGTGTAACTTACACTCAGTGGAATCCCACAGCTGCAGAGAGCAAGACAGTGACTCTGACGCTCTGCTGTGTGTGCTCACCGTCCGCAGAACGCCCCCTACTGTGGGTTGTCATCGCTCCCGCAGCCCAGCAGCCCGTCTGACTTCTGTCCGTTTGCTTTATGAACACAAGTGACGTCTCCCTCTGTCGACAGTTTACATTCTCCTTGCCTTTTTAACTTGCAGTTGTTTCCCCACATCATCGAAACCCGTTTAATCACTTAATTTTTTTTTGTTGAGATAGAACCCATATAGCAGAAAGTTTGCACTTTTAAAGTGTGCAATTCCATGGGCTTTATTGCATTCACAACATGTAAAACCATCCTCTTTGTGTAGTTCCAGATCATTCCATCACCCCAACAATGAGCCCCATCCCCGCTCATCTGCAGTCACTCCTACCCTCACCCCCAGCCCCTGGCAACCATGAACCCATTTCCTGTCTTGTGCCTCTTCTGGACGTTTCATATAAATGGAATCACACACTGTGTGTGTGGCCTGTAGTGTCTGGCTTCTCACCGAGCATGTTTTCAGGGTCTATCGATTAGCCTTGTTCTACCTGGCCCCAGGTGACTGTTGCATTCCCCGTGACTTTATGTCCCCTTCTAGTCCTTTGGCACCCTGGGCACCTGCTTGCAGTTGAAGGTGGCTGTGGGTTAGGGGCAGGGCCCAGAGGAGGGAACAGGGCCAGTGACCAGAGGGGCCCTCATAGCACTGCTTCCCCTCCAGCTGCGCCAACGGAGGAGGTTACTACCACTACTCATACTCCGTCGTGAGGGGCTGTGACCGCATCGTGCCTGTGGACATCTACGTTCCAGGTAAGTCCCCTGCCCACGTCTCTGGGCAAGCAGGCCTTCAGGTTCATTCCCACAAAGGAGTTCCCACGCTCCTGCAGACACAGTGGGTTCTCCCTTTTCTAAGAATGAGCAGGTCCTGGCCAGTGTGGCTCAGTTGGTTGGAGTGTCATCCTGTAAACCAAAAGGTTGTGGGTTTGATTCCTGGTCAGGGCACATGCTTAGGTTGAGGGTTTGGTCCCCAGTCAGAGCACATGCAAGAGGCAAGCGATTGATGTTTCTCTCTCACATCAATGTTTCTCTCCATCTCTCTGTCCCTTCCCCTCTCTCTAAAATCAATGAGCATGTCCTCAGGTGAGAATTAAAAAAAAAAAAGAATGAACAGATTTGGGTCTAAGAAAGGTAACACCCCAGCCTTTCCTTTTGTTGTCCCTTCACGGGCTCCCCGATTTCATTCAGATGCTGGTTGAGGCCAACATCAGGGGGTTAGGCTGAGCTGTTGGGTTGAGGGGTTAGGTATGGAGTTGCTGGTACTTGGTCATTTTTAAGCTCTAGTTTTATATGATTCCACCTAATAGAAACAGAATCAAAGAAATGCTGTTGGGAAACAGAAAACAGGTCCTGGAGGACATGAACAGAGTCCGTGAGCTCTTGCCCTCACAATGGGTTATGAGACCCTGCGGCTCCCCCTCCCTCTCCCCGCCCCCGGCTTGGACCCAAGATCACCAGGGTGGCCAGATTCAGCAAATAAAAATGCAGGGCGCCCAGTTAAATCTGAATGTCAGAAAAACAATGAGTAATATCTTTCTCATTATAAGTATGTCGCATGATATTCAGGATATACTTACACTAAAAAAAGTATCAGTGATTTGTCTTAAGTTTTCATGTACCTGGGCAATCTTTGTCTGGCCGCCCAGTGGGACTCACATGCCTCCTCATCTGGATGATCAGTGGGAGTGGCCTCCTGGGCACGTGCTGGCATGTGCTGGCATCTCCCAAAGGCAGAGAAACAGGTTTCCATGTTGGATTAGAGCTCATTGGAAAATGGAGTTGATTTGTTTCGCATTCTACAAATATTTATTGAGTGTTTTTTCTAGGCCTGGGCCTCGATTGGGCAACACTGGGTCGTAAAGAAGCCTTAGTACCTGGGCCAGGCCCTGGCAGGGTCGGGGAAACAGAGCCTGACACAGACCTGTCCAGCCCCTCCTATTGGGTAGCAGAGGGCACAGTGGGTGGGGCTTTAAAAGATGCATAGTGGTCCACCCTGCAGGCTTGTTAACCTTGACCAAGAGCCAGACTCTTGGTCGGTTACTGCTTGTTTAACACATGACCTCAGGTAAGTCTCCTCTCTGAGCCTCAGTTTCCCCATCTATCAGATGGCCCGCTGTGATCATATTGTAGCTACTGAGCACTCCAGTCAGCTGGAAGTAAATGACCATGACAGTTCTTTATCTGGCCACCTGAGGTGGCAGGCCTGTCAGGTCCTGGCAAGTCCTCCAGGTGGCAATGTGTCCCTCTACTTATTTCCCCTGAGACATCAGGGACAGGGACTGTGAGGACTGTTTCTCTGAGGTTTCCCTTCTCAGTCTGTGGGCCTTCCTGCCCTGCCTACCTTGCCGGCTATTTCCCGTGGTGGGCCAAACTGCCCAGCCCCTTCAGTGCATTTATGGAATGCTGGGGTGGGGGCCCATCTGAGCCCTCCCCGCCCTGGGAAGCGGCCTGGATGTGGCCAGCCCGCCCTCAGCCCACCTGCAGCTCCTGGGTCACTCTTCCCAGGGCCCTGGGTGGCCCAGGCCTTTCCTGCTCCTCTTTACCTGTAGTTGTTGCCCCCAGCCAGCCATTTGATGTTCCTTCTGGTTCACTTGCCCTTTGCCAGACAGCATTGGGAGGGGTGGGGCCCCAGCAGGGCCCAGAATCCATTCACTGGTCAAAGGCTCCTGGCTGAGCCAGGGCTGTGGGGCCCTGCCCCATGGACAGAGACACTGAGGTGAGATCCTGCCCCTAGGCTGCCCGCCCACCGCCGAGGCCCTGCTCTATGGCATCCTGCAGTTGCAGAAGAAGATCAAGCGGGAGAAGAGACTCAGGATCTGGTACCGCAGGTAGTGCCACCTGACTACCGCTCTGTGTCCTCTTCATCACCTCAAGAGATGGCCAATAAACCCAAGAAACCCACCTGGTCCAGTGCCTGCCCTGTGGTGTATGGGCAGGGGCCCTGGGAGGTAGGGGGGCGCCCACAGGGCAGAGAGCACCCCCTGTGCCTGGTGTGGATGAGCGAGTGCTGCCTTGGGCAGGGTCAGTCCTCAGAGATGCTGAGGCCCTGGAGGCAGTCCCTACCAGCCCCTCTTAGGGGCCTGCACTTGGTCTCCTCCAGGCCCCACCACTGTGAAGGAGGGGAGCCAGATCATCCCCTAGATCCAGGTGAGGGCTGGCTGTCTCTGCCCAGGGACTGAAGGGGGTGTTGAGTCAGAGGAAACAAGACAGCAAGTGACACTGTACTCTGGTAGCTGAGGGTCTTGTGAGAGTCCAGATGTAAAGGTTTTGCTTTATTTTGTGGTTCATTCTGATGAGATGGGGCCAGAGACCCTTTTCAGTAGCCCTAGGACCTGGGCCTGGAGCTGCTATATTCCCTGCAGTCCTGACCTAGTTCTCTACACCCTTGGACCCTAGCTGCCAACCACAGGGAAGGAGGGGCAGCTGTCCTGGCTGGCTGGGGGGAGGAGCCATAGGTGATTGATTGGTGGTGTCTCCCATGGACTGGATGGGGTTCAGAGGCTACACAGGGGAGCTGAGAGCTTGCCCACTGGCTCCCTGAAGGTTCGTTTAACAGATTTCTTTTTCTGGAGGGACAGGAGGAGTAAGTGAGAGTGCACTTGTGCATCGGGCTGCTGATCGGCCAGCCTAGAGTCAGCATTTATTTTGTCCCCCTGAGCCTGGAAGGAGGCTGGTGCTAGTCCCCTTGCAGAGGTTAGGGAAGGTGGCCAGGGTCACACAGCTGGTGCTGCCTCAACTGGAACCTGGGCTGTAAGGCTGGAGCCTGAGCTCCTGGTCACAAAGGCACTGCTGGGGGGGGGGGGGGGCGGCGCAGGGAATAGGTGACTGAGTCTGGGGCCACCAGACTTAGTGCTTGGTGACCAGGGGTGTGATCATCTGTGGGAAGGCATAGTAGCGGCAGTCGGCAGGTGGGACCAGCTCCATCACCTGCGTGTGGATATTTTCCCGCTGGAAGCCCGCCTCCAGTAGCGCCGGCACCTGCGTCTCCTGTGACAGGGAAGCGCCACGTCACGAGCAGGCTGTGGGGCCTCATGGTGCGTGTACAAACACACACATACCCGGTGCCTACCCTTCCTCATGCAGCATTGCTAGTGCCAAGGCCCGCAGGGACTGCAGCAGCCCCCACCCCGGTCGAACTGCTGAGATAACATGAGTAGTGATCCCCAGGTGTCTAAACTCGGGCAGCAGCTTCCTGGCTGTCATAGCTGCCCAACTGCTTGTCCTTGCAGGCAGAGGGAAGAGCTTGGTCAAAGGCCCTGAGACAAGCTTGGCTGAACTAGCACGTGCACTCTGGGTGGAGGGGGGCCCAGTGAGGGATATGGGGCCTGTCAGCCAGGTGGGGAGCTTAGGCTGAGTCCCTGTGTCCCAAGGGCACTGGGGAGGGACCTTGCCCGGTTTCCACACATGAGGGCACAATCTACCCAAGAGAGCAGCCTGGAGGCAAGGGACCCTCCCAGGTCACAGGTAACTACAGCTACCTCCCCAAATTGCCTGGGGTAAGAGGGAGAGGGGTATGCCCAGGGAGCTTTAGCTGCTGCACCTCAAACATGGTAGTGATGTTGGAGTACTTGGACTTCATCAGCTCCCCCCAGGAGGTAAGGTTGCAGTAGGTGAGGATGCCCCCCGTCTTCAGCAGACGAAAAGCGTGGGCCTAGGAGGGCATCAGAGGTCAGGAAGATCCGAGAACGAAGTGAAAAGAGGGGTACCCTGTTTGTGGGTGGTAGATGCCTCCCCCCAGCTGACCCCTCTTGCAGGGGCCTGCAGACCCCATTCCTCTGTGAGGTCCTACCCTGATGAAGTTGAACTGGTGCGTGTGCCAGGTTTCCTCGGACAGCGGGTAAGTGTCGTACAGGATCCCTGCAATGAGGGCAGAAGCCACATGGTCAGGGCCAGCGGCAGCCATACCAACACAGTGCTACACACAGAGGTGGAATTCAAACATGACCTAGGAACCCCAGCTGCTGAACCCCAAGTTCACTAGGCTGCCACTTCTGGGTATCGTGCAATTCAGCCTTTCCCTTTTAGGTATCATCGCCCTCCCACTGAGTGCCAGGCTTTGTCTCGTGTCTGTGCCACCCCCACCCCCAGCCCAGGCTCTGTTGCCCCAGCGACATGTCCACACATGTGTTCTTTAGAAGGCCCCTCTACAAGTGAGGCGGAGACTCAAGACAGAGGTTCCCATCACCCAGTGCCCAGAGCCCTCCTCACCATCAAAGTGACCATCTGGCAGGGTGGGTGCCACCTCTTCCCACAGGCCTTTCAAAGGAACCACCTTGGGGCAGGGGAAAAAAAGAGAAGACCGAGGTCAGAGGAGTCCCCAGGACTTCACTGTAAGGAGGAGGCAGAGGAACTTCCACATAAGGACAGCCCCCCGCCCCCGTGCCTGAGACCACTAGGAGTAGGCTGGGGGTGCCTGTGGGCAGAGGTGGCACCTTGTGTGGCTGCTGCTGAGCCCAGTCCTGCAGCCGCTGGAAGACGCCGTCATTACACTCAATGACCCAGTGCTCGTCGATGGCGGCTTCCTGCACCTTGGTGGCTGCGATGGCCATGCCGAAGCCCACCTCCAGGACCCGGCCCCCTGGACACACAAAAGGCCGGGGCTGGGAAGCTACCTGGAGGAGGAGGCGCAGGGGCAGCGCCTTGGCACAGAGAAATTAGGACAGGAGGGCACAGTGGGCACAGGGTTACAGTGGCCCTGAGAGGGAACAGCATGGGCCCTGGCCAGCAGCCAAAAAGGGATGGCCTGCCAGCAAGGCCACAGGGCAGATTTTGGGCCGGGGGAGGGGGGTGGGTGATCAGACTCTGGACTTCGAGCCTGGTTCTGGCTATGTACACTGGCAGCACTGGTGGCATGCCGCCGGTGCAGCTTATCTCTTGGTTACATTTCTCTCCCCCTCCCACCCTCTCCTCCATGAAGTTCACAAGAGAAGAGAAAGGGAGGACCAGGATTCCAGGCTGGGGCCTGGAACAATCTGGGGGAGTACTCACTGCACCACAGATGGAGGCCTAAGGGCCACACACAGCCCCTTGGGACCTGAGCACCTCTAGGGCTCTGACACCAGAGCACAGAGTCACCAGGCCACAGCTGTCTCCAAGCCTCAGCTTTCCCAGAGTTATTCTTAGCTAGGGCGGGTAGAATGTCCCCGTGCAGGTTCTCCTCACGTGTGCCTGGGTAGTACCCACCACCTGCTGCCACCCAGTCCCTGCGCTCAGGCGGCTGAGTCCCACCCAAGGTCCTGTAGCTGAGGACCCATTTACCCTGGAGAGGAAGTTTCCGGTACTTACAGGGTGCCTACTATGTGCACGCCCCGTGCCTGCAGAACTCCTTTTATTTCCCTGCCACCCCCCCTACCCCCGGCCTCCGACCCCCACCCCAGCAGCCGCATTTTCCAGGCGAGGAAAGAGGCACAGAGAGACTCGAGTACACATCTACCTGAGAGCAGGCTGGTACCAGGTCTGGTCTCCCCTGAGGGCTACACTTGGGCTGGGCACGGAGTTACCTCTGGAGGTGGCGGCGGCCGCCAGCGCATGCATGTAGGGAGTCTCCCAACGCTCCATCACGGGCTTGCCCAGGATCTGCAGTTGCGTGTCTGATGCGTCGTAGGACGCGGGCGCTGCCAGCCACGCAGGCCTGCAGTTCTCACCAGGCACGAAGATGGGGGTTGCGACGGGGGCGCTCATCTTGCGGGCTGACTGGCACCGCCGACTCAGGTCCTGAGGAGGAGGGTTGGTTCTGGCAGGGCCTTCTGGGCCGTGGTGTGTGACCTGGACAGGCGGGGGCGTTGCCGAGGGCATGACGTGAGGAGGACCGGCCAGAGCAGACTGCGCAGTGGTTCGAGTGGCCCCTAGTGGCCTCCAAGGAGAAGACAGCCCCACGTGGGTCAGGACGCCGGCCCACTCCCCCGCCTTGCTGAGCCTCCAGCACCTCCTCTGTGAAAGGAACACAGCAGCAGGGAGCCCTCGGGGGTCCAGAGCCTCTCCTCTTCACTCTCCTGCCTCAGTTTTCTCATCTGTCACTGCTTCAGAAGGCCCCTCTTCCTTGTTGGGGTGAGAGGATCTTATGATTTTCCTGGCGCTATTGGAAGTGCCTTAGGTATTTAAAAAAACCATTCAGTCTTCAGAGTTGGTGCAGTGGGTTGGGGATGTCCTCATTATTGTCCTAATTTCACAGATGGGGAAACTGAGGCTCCAAGAGGCACAGCCAGCAGTCTCATGGCCACGGGGGCGGAAGGGTGAGGATAAAGGACTAGAACCCTGATAGCCCTTGCTTGGACCACATGCCCAGCTGCCTGTCCTCCTTGAGGAATTCACTTCACATCCCCCTAAGCTGGGGACCTCCTGAGAACCCAGGATCCTAATAGCGGGACTCATCGTGCAGAGGCCTGCAGTTTTGGGTACCAAAATGCTATTCCAGCAGTTTGCTGTCCCTCACACCCAGGAAGTCAGATAGGGCAGCCCTGCAGCGACATGGGATTGAGACCTTGTCCCTGCCAGGGCAGCCCCTTGGAGCCAGCTGCATCCTCTGTCTGCCTGCCAGGGACATACCCACAAGCATTGGCCTCCAGGCTCTGTAATGTGACTTCCCTTTTCCAACTCGCTACACATGGGGCCACCCCCCCACGAGCCCTGAACACTCCATTGCACATGTGGGGGAAACTGAGGCTCAGAGACACCGAGGTCACAGGTGTGGAACCCAGGCAGCCTCTTAAATGGCTCTCGAGTTCAGTCTCTTCCCTGCACCTCTGTGTCCATCTCTCACAGCCCTGACTGACCGAGCTCCAGACTCCTCGCCCCACCCCTGTCCACCCTGCAGAGTGGTAACCTGCAGAGCTCCTGTGTCCCTCCTGCCCCTGGGCCTCTGTACATGCCCTTCCCTTACACTGGACAGCTTCTCCTTTCTCCTGATCCAGCGTGGGCTTCATGCTTCAGCCTATACCTCCTCTGGGAGGCCCGCAAGGCTGTTTTGTCTCAGAGCACTTCTCCTTGGCACTTCATTAGCTGAAGGTATTTATTTCTGCGTGGCTCTATTGTCTGTCTGATGGTCTTGATGCAAAGAAAGTAACTGCTGGATAAATCCTGAACGCATATTGGGGTCTCATGCAGTTTGGATGTGATGTCACTGATTTCATGAGACTCTCAGGAGGGGGCAGGATGAGTAGATGCCATTAGACACCTGGGTTGGTCTTTGCTGCTTTTCACCTCATACAAGTTCATTCAGTCTGGTTTCCCCACCACCATCTACTGTCACGGGCAGTGTGATGGACACTTTGCTGGCCTGTCTCCCTGCATCCTTGGGCTGCCCGAGGGACGTGGCCCAGGATGCTTCCTTGTGCATCTTGTGTAAACAGGTGGCACTTGCTAAATGCCACACAACTCAAGGGATGCCCTGGAATGCCTGTCTGAGACAGGAGAAGGAGGCCGTATTCATTAGCACTTGCTATGTCACACGTCACCCAAATGTAGCCACTAAAACAAGTCACATTCATGATCTCAATTTCTACGGGTCCAGAATCCACGCTCAACCCAGTTGGGTCCTATGCTCCACAACACCTTGTCACCCTACTGGCTGACTGCATTCACCGCTGGCTGACATCATAGGGTCCTCACTCCATTGGCTAACTCCATATAACCATGTGAGCCCCACCTTAGGGCCAATCAGGGCTTTCCACTGCCTTGTCACAACAATTGATTGAACAAGGACATGTGACCAGGATTGGGCCAATCAGAACTTTCCCTTGAACTTTTGCTGCCTCTCTTGGGGAAGAAGTGCTGACCTGCTGAGGCTGCTAAGCTGATGGGGATATTTGGCCTGGAGCTGTTGGCACCATCTTTGCCCCCACAAAAAGTGAGACTATTGAGGTAAAAGCCAAGACAGAGGATGACAGAGCCAAGAGATGGAGAGGGGGATAAATCTTTGAGGCACTGTTTGAAGGTCCTGGCTCTAGTTGAGCCAGAAACCAGCTGGACCAATATGTCTCAAACAGGGGCAATTCTACCCACCAGGGAACACTGGGTGATGTCTGGGGACATTTATGGTTATCATGACTGGGGGGGTTCTCCTGGCATTGTGTGGGTGGGGGCCAGGGGTGCTGCTCAACACAGAGAACCATCTGATCCAAAATGTCAGCCATGCTGAGGGGGGAAAAAAAACCCGAGTTACATCTATCCCTGGACTTTTCAGTTCCATGAACAAAAAATTCCCATTAAAAAAAATGTCAGTTTCAGTTTCTGTGAGTTGCAACCAAAAGATTCTAACCAATATGAGGGGTAAGACACATGCAGGGGCTTTGGGAGATGGGAGCTGCAGGTGGCTGGCCTGGGGGGACTTCACCTCCATGAAGCACAGCACACTGGAGGAGATCAATAACCGGGTGGGAGGACATGCGTTAGGCCCTATGATTTGATTATTTTTTAAAATAGGCTTAGTTTTGCCCTGGCCAGTGTGGCTCAGTTGGTTGGGGCATCATCCCATAACCAAACGGTTGAGCATTCGATTCCCAGACAGGGCACATACCTAGGTTACAGGTCCAATCCCTGGTCCAGGTGCACAGGGGAGGCAGCCAATTGGTGTTTCTCATGTCAATGTTTCACTCTATCCCTTCCTCTTTCTCTAAAAGCAATAAATGTCCTTGGGTGAGGATAAAAAGACAAAATACAAATAAAATAGGCCTAGTTTTAGATTTACAGAAAAGTTGTAAAAAAATATGGAGAAATACCGGGCACAGCCTTTGCGCTGTTAACATCTCATGTTGCTGTGGACATTGCCATCAGTACATTGTTATTATTACCCGGAGTCCCCGGTGTTCTCAGTTTTCTTCAGTCTTCCCTAACATCCCATTTCTGCCTCAGGACCCCACCTGACATTTCTTTGCTGTGTCACCTGAGGCCTCTCTGGGCCGTGATGGTGTCTCAGACTTGCCTTGTTTTTGATGATCTGGACAGTCATGAGGACTGCTTCGATAGCTTCTAGAAAGTCCCTCAGCTGGGGTTTGTCTGTTGTTCGTCTTAGGGTTCGTTAGACGAGGTAATGGGTTTTGAGGGCAAGACCCCAGAGGTGAGGTGCCTTTCTCATTCTGTCAGAACAAGGGTCCCTGCCGTCCACACAGCTGATCATAGTCAGGGGCCTGCTGATCAGAGCCAGGGCCCGACCTTGAACATCAGCAGGTCTACAACTTTAGTATGACACGTGAGGAGGAACCAGCTTCGACATGTCACTCCTTTAATGGCCAGGGCTGATTATCTTTGTGTGTGTGTGAAATTCACATACAATTAGTCATTTTAAAGTGTACAGTTCAGTGCCCTTTAGTACGTTCCCAATGTTGTGCAGCCACCACCTCCCTCTACTTCTAGAACATTCCATCACCCTAAAGAAGAAACCCCACCCCCATTAGCAGTCATCATCCCAAGTCCCCTCCCCAGCTCCTGACAAACACTAGCCCACTGTCTGTCTCTGTGGCTGTGCCTGTTCTGGACTTGTCACATACATGGAATCACACCCTGTGTGGCCTTTTGTGTCTGGCTTCTCTCACTGAGCTTCATGTTTTCAAGGTTCACGCACGTTGTAGCGGGTGTCAGTGCTTTGCTCCTCTTCATGGCCAAGTAATATTCCACGGTGTGGGTGGGCACGTTGTGCTTTTCTGTCCATCTGCTGAGGTATATTTGGGTGTTTGCATTTCTTGGCTGTTATGCATCCTGCTGCTCTTAATATGTCTTTTTAAACATTTTGCCATAAACTCCTCACCACATCCCAAGCTCCACTCCAAACACTTAACACATACTGGTCCTCACCAAATTCTCACAAAACCCTCCAAGGGAGTTACTATAATCGTCCCCATTTTGTAGGTGGGAAAAAGAGAAGTTAAGTAACTTGCCTGGGGTCACACAGCTACTAGGTGGCAGAGCCAGGATTTGAACCCTGGTGCTCTGATGCTGAAGCTCCACTCTGCTGGTCATACTTGCAGCCCTGGGACACAGAGATGACCCACAGGGGAGGAAAAACACTCTGGACCAACTCCAGTTCTCGCCGCCGGCTTCTCCCCTGTTGAAACCCAGACTCTGGCCTTTGCTCTGCAGATTGTGATGGGGATGCCCTAATGGGCTGGGGAGTCTGGCTTCCTCCACAGCCCTGGGACCTGACATGAGTCACCCAGTTGGCTGCTTTGGAACTTCCCTGTGGGGCAGGGCAGATCCAAGGTGAAGGTTCAGGAAGTCCCAGCACAGGTGACATCAGTTCTCAAGGGGGAGGGGGATACAGCCTGGGGGAGGGTGGAGGCTGCATTCCCCTTCTCAGACCCTCACCTGGTAGTCATTTATATAGACCAGTCAAGACATCAGTGGAAGGTCCAGGAAGGACAGACACATCAGTGCCTTGTCCTGTGGAGATGTCCCACTCCTTGTGGCCCGGGAGCATCCTGCGGTAGGCTCTGTTCTCCACTGTGTCCCTGGGTCCTGGCCCCAAAAGGTGTACAGTAAATGCTTCTCAGATGGGTATGTGGCCTCCCCCACGTTTTGGCCCACCTCCTCCTGTGGTCACCTGTACCCCCACACACAACCCACCCTAGCTGCATCTCCCCTGGTACTCTGAGTCTCCCAATAACTCCCCACCACTGAGGGAGAAAGCCAAGCCAAGTCTCTGGCACGGGGTTGGGATGAGGGGGCACCCTGAGGGTCCTCATCCCTTCCCCAGTTCCATCCTGACTCACAATGGGCCCTTGATAGAAAGAAACCCAAAGTCTGACTCCTTTTCTTGGCTTCTGGCAGCAGATCAACCTCCATGGCCTCGGTCTTGCCACCAGATGAGCTTCAGAGATGTGGCCCCTTGACACAACCCTGTCCAGCCCATTGGGCAGATCCAGTGACCTCCAGCTCCACACTGACCATACCACTCCATTGTTCTATCACCTTCCATAACTCCCTACTGCCTCCAGGATAAATGCTCTGCCCTAGTTCTCTGGGAGCCCCATGATTCCCACCACCTCCTCCCCAGTCCCACTGCCCTGCTTCCTGATGCTTCTTCCCCCCATAACTCCCTGTTCCTAACAGTCCTTTCCCTCTGGGCTTGACTGGTGGACAGCTGATCTTCCTTCTCTTTCCTGCCATCATCCCACCCTCAGGGCCCAGCCCTCACCCAGCCTGGGGGTACTCTGTTAGGTGTCACGTTTAATCTCCAGCAGCTTGAGTGTCTTAGCCTCAGCCAGAGGCAGGAAGGCCTGTCTGGGGCAGATCTCAAACCCGTTGGACAGGTTCGATGTTCCCTGAAGTTGTCCTGGCTCAGAGAGTTGGCCAGGCCTAGCAGAATCCTGCTTGGGCCTCAGGCCAGGTCAGGACGGTACCAAGGGAGCTGCAACCAGCCAGCCAGAACTACCTGAGGACACCTCAGGGCAAGTAGCAGGTGGACCAAGATAAAGGAAGGGGAGGGTGGCTAACCAGAGACAGAGGTAGAGGTTTGGACAAACTGACAGACATGGAAAGGAGGGGCGGGGGAGGGAAAGAAGGAGAGTGACTGGGACAGTGAGGCCAGGGGTAAGGGAATGGCTCGTGTGACCTGGGCTGACCCTGTTGCTGTTGTCTCAGTCTCCTCTTCTGCACCATGGGAAGGACTTGATTGAGGTTAGAGAGGGAGAGAAGAGAGGGGCAGAAGAGCAGGGATGGGAAATAAGGGAGGAGAAGGAGGAGCAGGAAGAGCAAGAGCAGGAATGGAGCCACCGGCCTGGGTAGGGGAGGCAGCGAGGGGAAGTGGGTGTGGAAAGGAGAAGTGGTGAGGGACCCAGGCCCGGGAGTGGCCAGGAGGGAGGTGCTCCCGTTGATCAGGAACGCCAGGGGCTTTCCAGAATGTGGAGAAACAGGAAGTGGCTTTGTCCCCGCCCCTGGCTGCTAGGGCTTTGCCCACCTGCCTGGCCTCACCTGCCCAGGTCTGAGAGTCATGCCTCCCTGGGCGTGCCCTCTCCTTGCCTCTGTCTCCTTGACTGCAAGATGGGCATAGCCCAGAGTCCTTCCCAGGAGGGAAATTAAGGCTGGGGATCTAATCAGTGGCACCTCACAGATGGGAAAACTGAGGTAGCCCCAAAATCTCATGAGTTCACAGGGAAGACCCCAGGGGACGTGACCTGTTGGTCTGTCTTACGTTTTCCGCTCTTTGAAGTAGTTAAAAGAGCTGACCCTCACTTTGAGCTTACCGCACACCCCCTCACCTGTGTGTTGGGTCTTCTGACCATCTCCTTTCAGCTGGGAAGATACTGAGGCTCAGAGAGAGGCAGCTACCCACCCCTAGGCCTCCCCTCAGTCTGGCTCTGGGACCCCATTTCCGTCTGTGATCTCCCCATATTGGGTCTCCCAATTTCACTAATAAAAATATAGCACTCCTGGGTATGTGTGAATTTCAGATACATGGAGGTTACTTTAATGTAAATATGTTTCAAATATGGCCTGGGATGTACTTACACTACAAAAATTACTCTTTGTATACCTGTAATTCAAATGTAACTGGGCCTCTTGTGTTTTATCTGGCAACTCTACTTCCACGAGCCTGGTCATGGAGTCTGCGGGACTTTGGCCATGTGCGAGCACTGTCCCCACTGCAGAGGAATCCTTGGGAACATGTGATCATTGAATGTTCACTTAGGTGACCCTTTAGTCCAGAAGTGTCACCAACAGACATGCTAATGGGTAAATACTACACACTGGTCATTTAGCTGTTTGAACAACTTAAAAGGCAGCTGTTATTATCATCACCATCCCATTTTACAGGTGGGGAAAGAGAGGCACAAAAAGGTTAAGTAACTTTCTAGGGGTTACAGAGCACCCAAATACAACTGGACCAGGGCTGGGTCTAGAGTTCCAGAACCATGTCCCTTCTGCTCTCCCAGGCTGCCTCTTTTGATTCCCTGGAAATCCCCAAATCTGACTAATTCCCTAGACATCTCCAGACTTGGCAGATTCCTCCATGCTGAGATGGCTGGACCCACCCTGGCCTGGGCAAACTGCCCCCACTTCAGGAGAAATTACCCATAAAGACCTTGTGGTTTCCTAAGGTGGACGTGGCAGAGGTTAAGTCCACGCCTCCCCACCAGTTGTGGTGACCTCAGGCCAGCTACTGACCAGTTCTGCACCTCGGTTTCCCCACCAGCAAATGCAGGTAACACCGGTCCCTGCCTCCAAGGGCCACTGGGATCAGGGCTGGCCTTGTGCGTTGTGACTTGGGCTTCACGTAGGCCCCTGGCTCAGGGATCAGGAAACTGCTTGTTTCTTTTCTTTTCTTTTTTTTACAAATTGATTTGAGAGAGAGGAAGGTGGGGGGAGAAAGAGAGAGAGAGAAACATCGATTTGTTGTTCCACTTATTTATGTATTCATTGGTTGTTATTGGTTGATTCTTGTACGTGCCCTGACTAGGGATCAAGTCTGCAACGTCAGCGTATTGAGACAACAGTCGTAGCTCAGGGCTGCCCCAGCCTGGTTTAATTTCTGCTGTCACCATCTTGAAATTCTGAACCCTTTTTAAACAAGGGGCCCTGCATGGTCATTCCTCATTGTTCCCTGAAAATGTGTGGCTGTTGGTGTGTGCAAGAAACTGGGAAAATGCAACCATAACTAGATACCAAATCGGCTTATTCACCCTTTTGAATCTTCAGTGTCTGTTGCTTAATTTGATTTCTTTTCATTAGTTCTGAAAAATATTTTCAAAGTCAAGGTTACAACCCAGATTGCCAAAGCAATAGTCACTCTGGATAAAGCACTTCTCTCTGGGTCTCAATTTCCCCGTCTGCTCTCTTTTGCTTGTGGGTTTGGGTACAGGGGGGTCTCTGGCCTGAATTTTGTAGGGCAAAAAGTTTTTAAACATACTCTTCCCCTTACCAAACCAGTCCTTTGAACAGCTTTTATACTTTGCCTGGACTACCTTTCCTACTCTTGTCTGTCTGGCAAATTCCTACTTAAACTTTAAAGCCCCAATGTCACTATCCCCTCCTCCCTGCAGCCCTCCCTGATGCCTTAGGCAGAGACATCACTCCTCCCTGGGAGTCAGGCGTGATCTTGCAGATGAGAGCGTGGTCCTGTTTTGTCTACCCTACACTGGGGACTTCCTGAGGGCAGGGCTGAGAACTGAGTTCTCTCTGGGGCCCCAGCTTTGCTCAGTTCAAGGCCAGGAACAGAATAGCATCCATAAAACTTCACTGAATGAATAAATAAGCTCATGGGGAGATGACCTGTAATTTTCCGGGGTTGGAATGGGTGGCAGCACCTTCATTGTGGATAACCAGGCTGGGGAGGGAGTTGTGCCTCCCACGCTGGATCTGTCCCTGAACCGGCCAACCCACCCCTTGGTGGGTCCAGTGGGCTCAAGTCACAGGAAAACTGCTTTCTGTGCCAGGGCCTGACCCCGCCCTCTTCCTGGCAAGTGTTGCAAATCGTCTGCATCAAGCTCCTGGAAGCCCTAGTGGGGAAGAAGCCAGCAGGGATCCACGCAGAACCCTGTGGCCCTGCACCCTGCAGGAGAGGACACTGCTCTCCTGGGAGCCCCTGGTACTTACCAGGCCCCCCACCCCATGTGTCAGGCTCCGTGTTGGGGGGCCCACGGTCCTAGAACTCATATTCGACTAGGATACAGATTAATGAGCCCATTACTATTGGTGGAGAAGCAAGCAAGGGAGGAAGCATGACTGGGTGGGTGGTTAAAGACCATTTCAGATGGTTGCAAGAAAGTCTCTCTGAGGAGGGGGCTTTAGAGGCAAGATCTGGGTTTCAAAAAACCCTCTAGTGATTCATGGTCAAGGGTGAGAATACACTAGGAGAGGGCACGGCCCGCGCAAAGGCCTGGAGGTCCAAGTGGTTGGCTCTCTACTCATGTTGCAGAGGAGGAAACGGAGGTAAGCAAGGGTAAGCCACATTCCAGGGTCTCCACAGTACGTGGTGGGGTCGGAATTCAAACCTGCAGCCCGTGGAGTCCCAGCCCCTTCCCCGGCTCGGGAGCCCAAATCGGTACCACGCCCACCTGAGGCCCCGCCTTGCGGCATGACCGGAAGTGCGAGAGCTCCCAAGATGTCGCCCGAAACCCGGAAGTAGCGCGCCTGTGGAGAAGCTCAGAGAAACGGAGGCGGCACGACCGGGTACGAGGTGAGGTGCGTTTGGCCCGACCCCCGCCCGACTCCGCTGCTCCTGCTCGGCCCGAGCCTCTCTCCCCGTCCCGCGTGGGCCCCGGCGCCCTGGGTCGGGGTTTCCGGGATTCCGGGGACGCGGGCGGGGGTCGCGCGGCGGCTTGTCCCCGCCCTTCCCGGCGACCCCCGACCCTGGGCTGCTCTATGACCCCTGTCCGAAGCGCCTGAGCGGCGAGCCCTCACCCAGCTCGTCGGTGATTCCCTGATCCCTCCCTTCTTGGTGACATATCCCGCGCTTTTTGCTGACCCAGAGAACTTTACTTTTTTGGTGATCCTTGACTCCACTCTTCTTGGTGACACCCCAGAATCTTGTGACCCCCTGCACTTCCTAACAGCTCCTCCGCGATTTCTCCATCCCTTCCATCATCCTTGTGACCCTCAACTTCTGTGACTCCAGCCCCTCCCTGTCTGGGGGGGCTCCTGATTTCTCCCATCTTGGTGACTCTTGACCCCAGTCTTCTTGGGGTTTCCTTCACTTTCCTCCTCAGTGTCTCTCCTGCCAGGATCCCTCCTTCCCTGGCTCCTGTCCCCAGCGCTCCAAGAAGGGCAGGCACCCTTGGCTTTGGGATGGGGCCTTGCTGGCGTCAGCTGACCTGGCAGAGCACGTTGGGGTGGGAATGCCACCCAGAGTTGGCAGTGAAACCTGGCAGCCAATTCAGGCTGGAGGTGGGGTGGGGGGGTGCAGAGATGGCCCCCACCCCAGAAGTGGGCGGAGAAGCAGCCTGTGTGGGTGGATGGGGAAGGCAAGGCTGCCAGGCCGGTCCTGCCCACAAGAGCTTTCTAGCACCCCAGAACCCCATAGCAGGAGACTGGGGGGCCCTGGAGGGACTGGGTGTGGACAGCCAGGCAGGAGCCAGGGAGGTGGTGAGGCGTCATTATTAACATTAATAACATTAATATTAATGCATAACATTAACATTATTAAGGTTCTAGAGAGGGAAAAAGAATTGGGTAAAAGGTGTGTCTGGGGGCAACCCTGGCTTCTGCTTCCCTGAATGTGCCTTGGACCCACCTGCCCTGTCCTTCCTGCCTGTGCATGGCCCTCCCAGGCCGAGTTTAGGGCCATCTGTTCACATTGAGTATAGGAGAGTGCCTTGTTGGAAGTCGGCTGTGATGAAGCTTGCTGGCAGTTTGGGGGGTGGTGAGTGTTTCGGGGTGTGACAAGGGAGCTGGTATTGGACTGAGTTTAGCTGGGAACCTGCCTGCCTGCTGCAGGACATGGTTGAGTCTGTCCCGGTTGGAGTTGGAAAGGTTCAAGGAAAATGGGGCTGTGGCCCCAGAGCTGCAGACCCTGGAGGGAAGAATGGCTACCTGTCCCAGACATTGAAGCCCCGAGACCATCGGAGGCTGGCCTCAGTCAGTAGATGTGAGGCTGGCCCTTCCTCCAAGCTAGGCGGTCCAGGGCTGAACTGCCCGGCAGTGGCTTTTCCTGGCCTTGGGCTCTGGGTGCTTGGCTGCTGGGTGGCATGTGTTCTTGTGGACCCTGTGGGCAAAGGAATGGCCCTTTCTTTGAGGCTGAGACCTGGGGCCCCATTGGCTAGCCCATCTGTGTCCTTTCTTCCACGAACCCTGGATTTTCCCAGGAGCGGCCCCAGAGGAGGGTGATGGCTGCTCAGGGATGTCCGCTTGGGTGCCACTGTCTCTGTAGTGCCATCTGCCTTGAGTCCCCATGGAGAACACTGAATGTAATCTGGGCCCCTGGATGGGTGGGCCAGGGAAGGGCAGGACAGGCTGTGGAGGGGAGGGCCCCCGTGGTGAGGGAAACACATGTAGGTTCCCGGAAGACCCTGAGAAGCCCTGTGAGTGCTAGACACTGTCTCCAGGGACAAGCCCAAGCTGGTACCCAAGGGAAGGCACTTTGGGGTTTTGGAAGGCATGAGGGCACTTTTAACTCCTGAGTGTCTGCACAGGTGTCTGCTCACACCTGCTTGGAGCCAGGACCTGCCTGGCATGTGTATGTGGGTGTTGGGGGGAGATGTCTGCGCTCTGGCAGAGGGGTGGGGGAGCCCTGGAGCCAGAAGAGGGTTTCCAGGGGAGGCAGTTGGTTTTGAAGTTGGGGCTGGCTAGACGGGCCACGGGTGGGCAGGTGGGCAGCCAGCTTTGTGACCCTGGATCAGTCACTGCCTTCACCTGGGGGGAACTGCAGCCAAACCCCCACATCCCACACCCCTGTCCTCCACCAGGGTGTGACCAACACGACAGGCCCAGTTCGGTTCTAGCAAAGTCTTAGATGCCCCTCCAGCTGGGCCGTCCGGAAACGCTGACCCAGCACAGGGCTCTGGCCACGTGAGCAAGCTTAGTTGGAATAAAGAGGCAACTGTGTCCAGTCCCCAGAGGCCACCTCCCCCCAGGATGGCCTCTCCCTGATGAAGCCTTTACTGCCAGCATGGGGGGTAATGTAATATCACAGTGCAAACACAGCCCGAGGCCGACGTGGCTGAGTGGGGAGGCAGCTTCTGGAGGCACCAGCACAGTCCCAGGGTCTGCATGTGTGTCTGTGTCTGCATAATGTGGGAGTGCAGGTTTTGTGTGTAGACGTGTGCAGCATGTGCGTATGTGCGCGCCCGTTGTATGCAAGCATGTACGAGTGTATTGTGCTCGTGAGTGCATGCATGTTTGTGTCCATGTCTGTTCAGTGTGCATACACACAAGTGGGCTCCTGTGTATGTGTGAGCATGCATGTGTTGGGGGGGTGCGTGTGTACATTTGAGAATGTGACCGTGTGTGTCACACATGAGTGTGCGTACATGTATGTGTGTGCATGTCGTGTGTGTGCGGTTCATTGTGGACAGGCTTGGGGCATCTCCAGCCACTTTTTCCTGGGCACAGGGCGTTGTGGTCGGACTGCAGGGAGGCTGGGCATGGCAGGCTGCCAGACACTGTGGTCACCCAGACCTGGTCCAGGCCTGGCCTCGTTACTGCTCCGTCCCTTCTTTCCGTTCTGCCCACACCCAGGCGTGGCCTCAAGTCCTGATGTCCCTGGGGCACCTGGCAAGCATGGGTCTCCTGTCTCCTGAGTGGAACCCCCAGTCCCTGTTCTTTGGAATTACCCCCTGCCTCCTCCTGCCATTGGCAGGTCCGTCCTACATGAGTGACCAGAGTGGGACTGAGAAAGCAAACTTCCTTTATCGTCCTGCTGATTGTGGCGACTTCCCTGAGAACCGCTTCTCTCACTGGGAGGTTTGGCCATCCTGCCGGCAGGCGGGTGACTCAGGTGAGGGCCTGAACTGTGGTTTCTAATGCTGGGGCTTCATCACCGGCTGCCCTGGGCTTGTCAAGCCCCCCAGGTTGGCAGAGATAAGACCTGTTGTTTATGGTCTCAAACGTGGATGAGTCTTCAAAATGGTGCTCAGTGAGAAGCCCTACACAAAAGGCCACCCAGAATGTGATCTCACTGATGTGAAATGACCAGAACAGGCAAATCCACAGAGATAGGAAGTGGGCTCATAGTTGTCAGGGACTGGGAAGGGGATGGGGGCGGCTGCGGATGGGGACAGGCTTCTTTTTGGGGTGATGGAATGTTCTGGAAATAGATAATGATGCTGGTTGCACAGCCCTGTGAACGCACTAGAAACTCCTGAAGTGTGCACTGTAACGGGTGAAGTGTGTGGCATGTGAATTTCATCTTCATAAAACAAAGTGTGAAAAAGGAAAAAAAAACAAAGCAGGGCCTATCCTTGCCCCTCCAGTGCCCACATGCTGTGGCCAGGGGGTGGGTTGAGTGTGCTCCCTGCTGCCAGCTCACATGCAGGTGCTGGGTGGTTTATCAGGTGTCTTTCTCTAGCCCCATGGGGAGGGCAGAGGAAGTGCCATCTTCTGTTTTATGGAAGGTGAACAAAGCTTCCTGGGCAGCCCTCACTAAGCCCCTGCTTTGCCCCAAACCAGTGCATCCTTTAAGAGGTGGTCCTGGGGGATCTGCACTCCTGGTGCAGAGATGCCTTGGGTGGGATGTGAGTGGGTGGGGGTCTGGGGGTGGGAGGCCCAGAGAGCAGCTCCTCCCTGAAGTCAACTCAGTGGGAGGTGGTGCGCTGGGCGCTGGCACTTCCCTGGGCCTCCTGCAGGTTCCCCTGATTGGCTGGGACTCCTTTGCAGTGAGGCAGGGTGACAGCAGGGAGGAGAGTGACCCTAGAGAGTGATGTGGAGCGTCCCTCCCCCAATTCACCCATTTACGTGTAACTCTTCCTGGATCGGCTATGGGGGCGGGTGAGGTTACCTCCCCCTGTGCTGCCCACAAGGCAGAAAGATGTCCACAGTGTGGGTGACAGGGACACACCCCAGGGAGGCCAATGAGGCTGTTAAGGAAAGTTCTGCTCACGGTCTCTGATATTTCTGATGCCTCCTCTGAGCCTGTCACCTGCAGTGGGGGACCTCTCCGGGCTTGCTCTAGCTAGGCGCAGAGTTCTCTCTCCTCCCAAAACGTGCTCGGGCACTGACCTCCAGCCACGTTACGCTCTTCCCAGTCAGCATGCAGAGCAGGCCTTCACGTTCCTGTCAGACTGGCCTCCGACCCCTTGGGATAAATCACAAGTGAAACTGAAAGAGCCCTCAACCCTTTTGCTCCCAGTTCTCACAAGCATGCCCGGACGGCTGTCACCCATTTCCTGGGAGTCTACCCCAAGGGTGAAAGGCTGATGACACAGGATGCTGGGAAGGCAGGAAGGGGGTGTCTGGTTGGGGTCCCAGCAGGCAGTAAACTTGTCTTTTAAAGAGTTTTTAAATTTATTTTTAGAGAGAGGGGTAGGGTGGGAGTAAGAGAGGGGGAGAAAATGGATGCAAGAGAGAAACATCACTCAGTTGCCCCTCACACGTACCCCGACTGGGATGGAACCCACCACCCAGGCATGTGCCCGGACCGGGGATTGAACCGGTACCCTTTCACTTTGTGGAGCAACGTCCAAGCAACTGAGCCACACCAGTCATAGCTAGGCAGTAAATTTTTATGGCTCTAACTCACATGCAGAGATGGCCCTATAAGTGCTGGGTGTGTGCTGTTCCTCCCAGCCTGCAGCCCTCTTGAGTCTGGCCATGGTAAGAAGGCATCTTCCACACATGAGGTAAACTGAGGAAAGACTCACCCCAGGAACGGGAACAACACAGGCGTTGGGTGGGGAAGTCACACTCATGCTGCCTCGTGCTCTTGGCCCTTCCAGTGGCCAGGTCTGTATGGCCAGAGCTCAGCAGGGCTGCTCCAGGGTCCAGGATGGTCTTGGAAGTTTGGGGGTATCATTCTGTCCTGTAGGCTGTGAAGTGGGGGTGTAGGGCCACTTCCCACCCCCATCCAATCCAGGGTGTGTCTGAGCTTGGTGCTGGTGACAAATAGTGTGAGAACCTCTCCTAGTGTCACCAGTGAATAAATGAGCTGGCCTGGCCAGTGGTATTTGACCCACTGTTTTGGGGCGACTCAGTGAATGAGATATCAGGTGGATATGGAGAGCGGTCAGGGACAGCCCTGGGGGTGCTGGATGGTAACAGAGGGGCTAAGCAGCTCTGTCCCCAGCACCTGGAGGAAGGTGCCCCCGCAGAGAGGGTTGGACATGACGGCTGGACTGCCAGCTCTGAGAAATCAGGGACTGCCACCTCCAAATCCAGACCTGCCGCTTCTCTTGAAAAACCAGCCCTTCTGGAAGCCTGGACCACATTCCTGCGCCTGCCAGCCCCCCACTGCCCGGCCCCTTCAAGGGCCCTGAGGTTTCTGGGAGAGGAAGCCATGTGTGCTTTGCTGCTCCAAGCACCAATAGGGAGCGGGGCCTGCGTCCCTAGAACCTGTCACTGAGTGGGGCTGGGGGGGGCCCTTGCTGCCTGGTGGTCCACTTGCAAGCTGTGTCCTATCTCAGTAAAGCCCATAGTGATCCCCGTCCTAGTCCTGGGACCTGTGGACATATCACCTCCCATGGCAGAGGGGTTTTGCAGGCAGAGAGGAGTTTGGCAGATGGGGTTAAGTTGAGGATTCGGATGTGGCAGTGGTCCTGGATTCCCGGGAGGCCCGGTGTCATCGCAGGGTCCTCATAGGCAGAGAATTTTCTTCACTGGAGGCTGAAGGGAAGTGAGAGACTTGAAGTTTGAAGAGGCACATGTGCTTCTGCTGGCTGTGAAGATGGGGAGCAGAACTTGATGGGGCCACGGGCAGGCAGCCTCTAGAAGCCAAGGCCCACCCCTGCTGGCATCTGTGTGAGCTTGGAAACAGCTTCTCCCCAGAGGATGTAGCACAGAGCCTGGCCTGGGAGCCCCAGGGCCGAGGTGGCAGGCTGGCCTGGACTTTCAGTCCACAAGACTATGGGAGGGCCCACTATGCCATTTCAAGTTGCCAAGTTTGTGGTCACTTGTCATGGTAGGAGAACCATGGTTCCAGGTTCTGTTGGTAGGTCTTGGGGTCCCTGCTACTGTGATTTGGAGGCCTCTGCCTTTTCCCGAAGCTAGGATGGGCCTCCTCTTCCTTTGCCCTTCAAACTGGGGCAAAGGCCCCTTACAATGTTCTTGGCACCAGGCTGGACAGAAGGAGCCCAAGGAGGGCGCTGACTGCTCATGCTACTCATCTGGGACTAGTGTGGCCTGGCTGTGGGCTGCAGCAGCCACTGTCCTGCTTGCGGTTCTCTGAGGGGTTGGGTAGAGAGACCTGGCATATGGTGCCAGGAGGGACAGTCCACCCTCCACATGAACCCCAGACAGACTGCAGAAGTTGGTGTCAAAGGACCGGGAAGTCAGGGCCAGGGGGATTTGGCTTCACATTTGCTCAGGGGAAAAAGACCTGAGGGTCAGAGGAGACCACAAGCTCAGTGTGTCTAATGCTTTTTAAAGACCACAAGTAAACACAAGAACTGAGCAGGCACTTCCCAGAACAGGATGCCTGCACAGAAGATGCTTGGCCTCCTGAAGGCTGCACAACTCTGCTGTGTCCATATAAACTCAGAGGCTGCCCTGGGGTCTAAGTTGTTTTATAAAGCACCCACCTCACCAAACAGCTGTCAGAGCATCATCATTCTGCTGTGCCCTGCTTGGAGGCATCACAGTGGCCCCCTGGTCTGTCCTGAACAAGTAGACTGGTCTGTGAGCTTGCAGTTGGCAAATGCATTGGCCAGAGCCAGCCAGCCAAGGTGACCCCTAATTGGTGCGCCTGGAACCTATCCCAAGGGCCTCCTTTTCTGCCTTTGTTTCACTGAATATCACTCCCTGAATGTGGGCTCAGTTCTGCTTCCCCAGGTGCGGTTTCTCCTAATGGGCTTCCTTTCCCTCCTGGCAGTTGTCAAAGGTGTGTGTGTGGAGGGGGAGCACCAACACTCGCTGCACACTGTACCTGCTGGGGCTGTCCTCAGGCATGCACCTCCCTCCTGTGCCAGGTTCCTACACCAATAGCATCATCCCTGGGGTGGTGTGCGGGGTCATCATGTGTGCACCCCCTTGCTGGCCCCAGGTGGTACAGCTCTGCTGCTTTCACTCTAGGGAGTAAGGCTCCGATGAAAGCTCGGTGGTTACTGCCGGCCAGGACCTCTTCCATTCACTGTCTGCTTACTGGTCCCCCTGTCTGGCCGGATGTTGACAAGTGCCAGGGCCAGGGTATCAGTTGAGCAACACCCCCTGCTCGGCATGCAGAGGAGCTGTGGGGTCCCTGTCCAACCAGGTGGCCTCCTGTTGCCTCAACCTGGAGCACGGAGGCAGTGGCTTTATGTCCAGCAGGTTGGGAGGTTTTGCTGCATGAGTTCACGCACCCTCTGTGGATGACAAGTGTGAGCTTGGTCCAGGTGGGGGACCCTGGGGTCCTGTAGCCCACCTTTTACCTCACTGGGTACAGAACTGGAAGTTCAACTCCTGGCCGCCTACACTCTCAGATGGGGCTTCCAAGTGGCCCATCTCGTTGTCCTTGTCCCCACTCCTGCCCTGCCCAGTGTGTGCATGGGGCCCCTGCCATCTTTGGCATTCCAGAGCTGCCGAGTTCCAGATGCCTCTTGGGGGCTTTGTAGAGATTCTAGGTCACACACTTGGTGCCAGCCTGACCCACCAGTGGAGTTCCTGGTCACCAGGCATCACAGGGATTCAGGCCAAGGGTCAGGGTGGCCCCAGCTGGGGTTTGCCTCCAGCTCCGTTCAAGAGTCCTGGTATGACTATATGGACCACACACTGGGCAATGGAAAGCACAGAGATTTGTGCCCTCAGTTCTAGAGACCAGAAGTCCAAGATCAGAGTGTTGCAGGGCTGTGCTCATGCTGGAAGCCACAGGAGAGGGTCTTTCTGGCCTCTCCCAGCTTCTGGGTGCTCCAGGGGTCCCTTGCTTGTGGCCACATCACCCCAATCTCTGCCTTCATCTTCACATGGCTTTTCTCCCACATGTCTGTGTCCAAATCTGGGGAGGGGGTAAGATACCAGTTTATGTTAGGCCCACTCTGATCCAGCATGACCCCATCTTAACTAATTTAATCTGCAAAGACCTGATTTCCAAATGAGAACCCATTAACAGGTTCCCAGTGGATGTGAGTTTGGGGAACACCGGTTGCCCCTGTATGCTCCCTGTGTCCCCCATTTCCCCCCGAACCATGGGCCTTCTACCAAATCCTCCATCCTCCATGCTCCCAGCTGGTGTCCATCCTCCTGTTAGCCCTTGGGCCCTGGGATCTCACCCTGGCCCAATGGTCCTCCCCTCTTTGTTGCCTGTCTCCCCTGCATCCCGCCTAAATACCCCCTGGCCTCAGTGGTCAGCAGATGAGGAATGGACTCCTGAGGCTTTTGGGAAGGAAAGAGCCAGAGCTGCCATGTCCCTCAGGAACACCCACAGCTTCCTTTGGCCCTTGGTTCTAGCTCACCCGGGGAGGTGGCTGTCTAGGGGAAAGTCTTCTAGGACCTTGGGGGTCCTAGAAGAGCTGAGCTGTGCCCACAAGACCAAAAAGGACCTTAGTGCAGAGCTGGTACCCCTAAGACAGGCTTCTGGGTCTCACCTCATGCTGAGCTCTGTTGGCTTGGTCCTTCCGCCTGCAGCTGCCCATCTCTTCCCCCGACTCCAACATGCCCTGTCTTGGCCCAGCACCTTCGTATAGGAGTAGAGCAGCCTCTCCAGGATGCCCCTACTCCTTTCCCTTCCTGGGTCCCTTACTGGGGACTTGCCTGACCTGTAAGGTGAGGAGGGGGCTCCCTACACGTGGCTCTGTGGACTTCATGGGCAGCCCTTGCCCCAGACATTCCTGGTCAGCCAAGTTGGGCCCAGCCAGGCCTCAGGAACCATCTGGGTCCCCTGTCCTATTAGCTGAACCTCATGGAGTCCTGCTCCTCTCCCACCTGGAACCCGGGGCCATCATTTGGACCCTGAGGAAGGGCTGGCTGGAACAGCTGCCACCCACAGATGCCGCTCCAGAGGGGACAGCCTTGTACTGGCCTGATGAGATACAGTAGAAGTAATGAGTGGCCAACAGGGTCCAGACATCACCAGATGGAGGGTCCAGGCAGCCAGTTCAGAGTGTGTTTGGGGGCTGAGCCGACAGAGCCCAGTGTGGGGTGAGACCCGTGACCTGTCCTGGGGATCAGGCTCTCCCAAACCTTCCAATCCCAATGGTCCCGTCCGGGCCACTGATTCCTTCATCTTTGTCCTTTGTGATGACTCATTTGAAAAAATGTGATCTCAAAAGGAAATCATGTGAAAATAAACTGTAATGGTGACTGCAGGCCCTACCTGCTGAGAGCACCCACGCTTCTCCTGTCATGAGACTCACACCTAAAATGCTCAGCAGGCCCACTGCACATCCAGCTCTGACCTCCACACCCTGAGGCTCCATGCTGTGCCCCTCTGGGGGAATCCCTTCTGCGCCATGACACGTTCACACTCTGGAGCTCGGGGCTGGCAGCAGGTCCAGAGCTCAGGATTGGGGGGCGGTTAGCAGAGGCAGAAAGTAAGGAGTTAATGATACACACTGTGTGTAGGGGGATGGGAGTGCACGAAGCCTGAGGCTGTGGAGGAGCTGGAGCAGTGAGAGGTGATGTTGGACCTGGGTGTTGGAGGAAGGGGGCACCATAGGGGTGGCCTCTGGGGGTGTTACAGTGGTAGTGGCGAAGTGTCCCTCCCTTTTTCCTAGCCTCCTCTCCTACACCCTGGCACCCACTAACCCACTTCCTGTTTCTGTGGGTTTCCCTGTTCTGGACATGTCACATAAATGGAATCACACACTGTGGCCTTTTGTGTCTGGCGTCTCTCACTGAGCTTCATGTGTTGGAGGGCCATCCATGTTGTAGCGGGTGTCAGTCCTTCACTCCTTTTCATGGCTGAGCGATATTCCAGTGTGGCGATTTTCAACCTTTTCCCTCTCATAGCACACATAAGCTAATTACTAAAATTCTGTGGCACACTTAAATATATATTTTTTTAATCTGACAAAAAATAGGTATAACTTTGATTCACACTGGACGGCTATTGTTGTGTTGGCTGTTGTCATTTTTTATTTGACAATCTAAGGGAAAAGAGGTTGGTGCCCCTGACTAAATAGTCAGGTATTGCATGTTTTTAAATTCTTATGGCACCCTGGTCGGGTGGCTCAGTTGCTTGGAGTGTTGTCCTATACACCAAAAGTCTGTGGGTTCGATCCCCAGTCAGGGTATATATCTAGGTCATGGGTTCAGTCCCGTCAGGGCGCATATAGGAAGTAACCAATTGACGTTTCTTCATATCCTTGGGTGAGGAGTAGGAAAAAGTAAAAGTTCTTGTGGCACACCAATCGAAAATCACTGTTCTAGCGTGTGGATGGGTCGTGTTGTGTTTGTTCGTTCGTTAGCTGACGGACGCTTCGGTTGTTTCCACTTTCTGGCTGTTGTGAATTGTGCTGCTTTGGACATCTGTGTACAGGTTTTGTGGGAACATGTGTCTTCCTTTCTTTTGGGTAGACACCTAGGAGCAGAATTGCTGGATCTGTGGCCATACCACTTTACACTCCCACCTGCCTCGTTCCATGGGCCCTAACCCTGGCTTCCAAGGCACAGCCTTCCCCCCAGTCCCCACTCCATGTCCATGAAAGGAGAGGATGCACATGCTCCCCAGGGTGTCAGCCCCCTGGGTCTCAGCCCTCTGGGCCTTGGCTCCCAGCAGGGTCTGGAGCCCTCCCCTGGTGACAAACCTTTCTCTGAAGGAATGTGATGGCTGGACCTTGGGTGAGGACACAGTGTCTGAGCCTTCTGGGGTTGCCACTCAGACAGGTTCTATGGGGTGTTTGTGGACACAGTCAACCTTGGTTTCTGGGACAGGGACCACCAGGGGTCCTTGGGAGTCACCTACAAGCTCTGGACAGTGCTTTCTAAGGGTGGAGCCAGGCCCTGTGGCTGCAGAGCCCAGAAGGACCCTGTATTGGATGGGGTGTGCTTTGTTTAGGGACATGACTGCCACAAAGGGGAGCTGGCAGGGGAGGGGCTTGGGCAGGGGACATGTCCTGTTCTGAGTGTTTGCTGCAGAGAAGGGACAAGAGCGAGCTGACCGGTGCTCACAGTCAGCTCTGTGAGCCTTTTCTGTTGAGTAGAGGTGGTTTCCACTTGCTTGCTGTCCCAGGTGCTAGGAGCAGACCTTCCTCGAAGGGTAATTACCCCAATTCGTGGTGCTTCCTGGGGCTTTGGTGAAGGCAGCAGTCACTTAAGTGGCCACTGGGTTGCAGAGGCCCCTGGCTCTGCCAAGGGCCTCATGAGCCTTGTCTACAAAGCCCTGACCAACTCATTCTCCAGATAAGCAAGCAAAGGCTCCAGGGGCTAAGGTACCCTGAGCTGACCAATTATCTAGCCATTCAAAACTTTGACCTGTCTGCCTGACCCCCAAGTTTTTATAAGGACTGACCAAGACCACACTCACAGAGGAGATATGTGTTCATTGCGAGGGACTCCAGGGCCTCCCATTTGCAGTGTGTAAGCCTGTGTTCCACTCGGACTGGCCTGTGGGAGCTTGGAGGATGCATTCAGGAAGTAACTGGCACCTCCAAGGATCCAGGCCTCTGGGGGGTGTGGGAAGGGTTGTCCTACTAGCAGGCACGAGCCTGATAGCCTGAGAGGTCGAGTGGAGGCTGGAGCAGGTCGTAGGATGAGGGGTGCATGGCCAGCAGGGTGCAGAGTGAAGCCGACCCCCCCCCCCCGCCCCGCCACACACACACACACACACACACACACACACACACACACACACACACACACAGGATTGCACAAGCTGCTCTTGCGACTGTGATTACTGGAAGTCCTGAGGATTTCTTCACTCAGGGCTTGGCCGGGAGTGGCGGCTGCCTCCTCTTCCTGCCTCCCTGGGTGATTAACGTCCTTGGGTGGTCCCCTTCCTGAGGAGCATGCTAGCCTGCTTGGGGTCCCCGCTCATAGTGGGGGGTGGAACCCAGGGTGGGGGTGCTCAGTCACAGGCCACAGGGCAGATGGAAGTCGTGGGGGGCTGGAGTCACCCTGGTGGCTTTTCCTGGCTGAGTGTTCCTGCCCTGGAGAACAAGGACATTCTCAGTGGGAATGCTGTGTATATTTGTTCCAAACCAGGTCTGGGAACTTTTCCTGGCTCTGCTAGGCCCTGACTCCCCCAGTTACCCTCTGGTAAGCCTCTCCCGGGTGGGTACCTCCAACTCAGAGGGGCTGGCTGATTGGACTCTGCCTCCCAGCCAGACGCACTGATCACAGAGCCAGGTGCCCAAGGGTCACCCCTCTACCAGGGGTCCCAGAGCTCCTGGCTCTTTGTGGGTGTCAGGAGCACCCTTTGAGATCCACATATTTATCACTTCTTGGCCTTTTGGCTAAGACCAAGTAAGACCCACATATTTGTTATTTGGTGAGCCAGGAGGCCCGAGACACTGCTGTGACCTGCTGGGAGGTGGGGTCATGCTGATAGGCTGCCCTCATCCTGGAGGTCCAGGCCCATAGTTCCCAGGAGGAGCCCAGGCAGCGGGTGGGACCTCCTGTGCACTTGGAGCATGGAGACCAAGTAGGAGTTCTGCCCTGGTATCTGAGGGGCCCCCTCCCCAGAATAGCTGCCAGGGATAGGCTGGGAACTTAGAGGGGCCCCTGGCAGTGCTGTGGAGTTTGGGGAGCCTCAGCTCACATCCCCTCCATTGAGGTGGTGCAGTCGGGGGGGGGCATGTGATGCATGGCCCATGGGGTCCTGCAGTTGAGGCAGAGCCTGTTGGGGGGTGCTCTGACCCCATTCCCTCTGTGTAAGCTCAGCCTAGCTGTCCCTCGCCCACTGTCCCTTGCCCCTGGGGAAAGGGTCTTTGCCCATTGGAGTCAGAGGGTAACCTCAGGACATGTCTTGTCTCTTCCCCAGGTCATGATGCCTCCACCTCGTAGCAAGAAGCCCAGATAGACACCCCCGTGGCCCGGGTCGAGGAGCTGCCTGATGCTGGCAGTGGGGCCCGCCATGGACGGGGAGTTCCCACAACATGAGGCCCCACCAGCTGGCAGCATCCTGTACAGCGCCCCACCGCTGCAGAGCCCGCTGTGCGGGTCCAGTGTCCAGGTGAGCCCAGCCCTCAGAGTCAACTTTGGGGCGGGATAGTGCCCTCGTGGGGGAATCCTACCTGCCACCAAGGTCCTCAGCCGTGAGCCACTAGGTTTTTTTTGCAAAGGCCATGACTGGCCCTCAGGGAGCCACCTGGGCCCGGCTGCTGCCTTCACCTGCGGGACTGGGACCCCTGCAATGGATCATGGTTGTTTATTTTTCTTCAGTATTTTTTCTTTTGTCATTTAATATACTTCTTTATTTTTTAAATAAAAATACACAAAACTTTTTTTTTTTTATTGATTGATTTTTAGAGAGAGAGAGGAAGGGGGGAGAGAGAGAGAGAAAGTAAAACACCTATTTGTCGTTCTCATTGTTTATACATTCATTGGTTGCTTCTTGTATGTGCCCTGAACTGGGATCAAATCCGCACCCTTGGTGTATTGGGACAATGTTCTAACCAACTGAGCTACCCAGCCAGGGCCAATAGATGCTATTTCTTAAAGATTTATAGGAAAACTGCACAGAAAGTTCCCACGTGTCCCTCCCCCACATCCTCATGTTGTCAACAATGTCTTGGTTAATGAGTGAGCAACATTGTTACAACAGGGGAGCCAATATTGATACGTTGTTATTCACTGAAGGTCCCAGGACCTCAGGGTTCTCTTCTTCCCTCCTGGTGCGGGACACTATGGGTTTGTATAAATGCACCGTGACACGTACCCACCACTGTAGCACCACAGCATTGTACAGAGTAGTGTCACTGTCGTGACACCTTCTGTGCTCTGCCTGTGCACCCCTCCCCCAGCCTGGGACCCACAGATCCTTTTCCTGTCTCCACAGTTTTGCCTTTTCAAAGTGTTCTAGAGTTGGGTCATACCGTATGCAGCTTTCCAGATTGGCTTCCTTCACTCAGTAATATGCACTTAAGGTTCCTCCATGTCTTTTTGTGTCAGGATAGCTCATTCTTTTTTATTTTTTAAGGGTTCTTTTTTTTAAGATTTTAAATTTATTTTTAGAGAGAAAGGAAAGGAGGGAGAGAGAGAAAGAGGGAAACAGCAGTGTGCAAGAGCCTCTTGCATGCCCCTAGCTGGGGACTTGGCCCACAACCCAGGCAGGTGCCCCAACTGGGAATCAAACCAGGGACCTTTCGGTTCGCAGGCTCATGCTCAATCCACTGAGCCACACCATCCAGGACTGGATAGCTCATCCTTTTTAGCGCTGAGGAACATCCCATAGTCTGGATGGACCACAGTTTATCCATCACCTCCTGAAGAGTGTCTTGGTTGCTCCCAGGTTTTGACGACTGTGATAAGTGTCATAAGTAACAAAACCACCACAGGTGCCAGCCAGGCCCTCATGTAACAGAGGCACAAGCAGCCCCAGGAGAAGTGTCCAGAATTCTCCAGTGAGTCAGCCTGGCACCTCCTGTCCTGGGCAGTAGCAGGGCTCCTCTCCCACTGTAGAAAGAAAAACTGCGTTTTTCAGTGGGCAGGCTGGAGCTTCTGGGGGCCTGGAGGAGAGCAGGTGGGGTGCCGGGTGCCAGGAAACAGCTTGGGAAGTGGCGGGGATGGGTGGAAGGCCAGGTGGGCAGAGGGAGGGAGAATCAAGATCAGGGTTAAGAAGAGCCAGGAAATGAGCCCCAGGTCAGGTGGAGCTTAGCTTCCAGTGCTGGGAACCACCAAGAGGCACCAGCCCATAACCAGAGCATCAAAAGGGCTGGGAGGATTCGGACCCTGAATTCCCTCCATGCCCAGCTGTGCCTACATGGTGTCCTAATATGACAGGGTACAGGATCTGAACTTACTCAGAGTCAACCTTGAGCACTGGGTAGGCAGCAAGTCAGCGCTGAGTTGAGATCACCACCTGCAGTCCAAAGCCTGGCTAAGGTCTGGCTGAGGTCCAACAGGGCCTCTAGCAGGGTCCAGGCACCGCCATGAACTGGTCCAGCCTCCTCTCTCCTATTGAAGCTATGTCCACACATCCCCTGACCTACCCGAGCCTCTGCTCATGTTGTCACAGCTGATACCTTCCCACTCCCCCTCTGGTTCCCTTCATGTCCCTGTGTGCTGTCCCACTAGTGGCAGCGTGATTGTTCCTGTGGTTCCAGTGCGCCTGTTTCACAGGCTCAGAGCGTGAACTCGCTGTTCTTATAACACACAGGATTCTTCCTTCTCCGAATCCTATAATTTGCCTAATTATTTCCGTAATGTTGGGCCTTTGGGGTGGTTCCAATTTTCTGCTGCTATAAATAAGGCTCTGTGTTTTCCTCTCTCTCATGGATTTGTCCCTCGGCTGTTTCTGGAATAAAATTCCTGGGTCAGAACATGTGCTGAGTGAGTAGCCAAGGACAGAAATGTGTGTTCCTGCCACTTCCCCCTTATGGTGACCCAGGAAGCCAGTGGAGGGCCAGGATGTGAGCTCTACCTAAACAGCTCGTAAAGACCTGAGGGGCTCAGAAACTGGGACATTGGGCAGTGACAGGGGACCCTGGTGCAAGGAAGGTGCCGGTCAAGCCCTGGCTTTGGATCAGGTTCCCCTGTGGGCAGTCGGAGCCCAGCTGACCAAGGCTGAGCTGCCCTCTCCCAGGCTGTGCACTCAGCCTATTCCTCTTGGGCCACAGATTGTGGGGGTCACCCCTCAAGCCATACCAGATCTGGCCAGGGAGCTGTGGGCAGCCCCTGCAGGCTGCGCAGGCTGTGAGTCTGTGTGGGTCGATGTGGGTGACATGCTCCTTCTGTCTTCTAGCTGGGTGGAACCAAGCTCAGGATGGGGAACCAGAGTGGTCCAGGGGGGAGGTGGAACTTACCCCGGGATTTTCAGTGTCACTAAAGTGGCCAGATTTAGCAAATAAAAACACAACCGTCCGGTGAAATTTTAAGTTTCACTTTTTTTTTTTTTTTTTTTTTTTACCATGTGTGTCCCTTGTAATTCTTACACTAAAAATTACTTGTTGCTCAGCAGAAATTCCAGTTTCACTAGATGTCCTGTGTTTTATCTGCTTCCCTAGCAGGAGTGTCATCTTCCTCATCAGCTTACAGGTGGCCTAGGCAGATAGGGCAAATATCCCAGGGCCTGCCGCTCCCCAGGAGAGGGCTAGCCTCTGTCTCCATGTGGAGAATCCCCAGGCAGGCTGCAGTCAGTTTCCTGTCTCTGGACCAATCACATCCCAGGGGCCTGCCCTCTGAACGTGGAGCTGTGGAGCCGCCACTTCTGGCTGCACTGGAAAATCCCAAGGAAGGCTCTGACTGGTTGACTTTATGGTGCCACCTCTGTGGGGCAGGACGGGGGGTATTCTTGATAGGCAGCCCTATTAGAGCAGAGTGCTCAGGGAGGAGGTTGAAGTTTCTGGGTAGACAAAGCCAGGAGTGACCCCCACCATCCTGCCTCCCCAGCTAGGACCTTGAGGTCCTTAATGACCTAGGGGTCCTCCAGGGGTCTGATCTAGGTGTAAGCAAAGAAGGTCAGGTAAATGAACAACCCCCTCAGTCCTCCCTACCCCAGACAGTGCAGAGTTCAGGCCAGCAGCTGTGCCCCTTGTGGGTCCACAGTGTAAGCACCCACTGCCTGGACTGGCTCTATACGGCCCAAGACCAGTTGTGCTAGTTCATCTAAGGAAGCTGAACATGGTCTGGAGTAGAATGTTCTAGAAGTACCTTTGACCTTGGGAAGTTCATGTCCCTCCAGAGCTGGATTTCTCTTCTCAAATGGGGACACAGGGGGAAATGGCCTTGAACCAGGGCAATGGGGAGAAGTGGGATTCCTGGGGGATCCCATTCTGTTCCCTGGGCCATGGCACAGCTTCCTTCTGGAGGCGTCCACAGCAGATTCCTTGTAAGAGAGTTTGCACCGCTGGCCTTCATGCTGGGAAGAGGCCCTTTGCTTCTTTTCTCCCCCATTTTTTTTTTTTTTAATTTTGCAGCCTGTGCAAAAAACTGAGAACGAGCAGGCCCCTCTGGGGCCTCTGCCAATTGATAATGTCTCGACATGTCTCTCTCTCCTTCTTCCTTGCACTGATTCTCTGGGACTGGACATCTGGACACTGGCAGGCCCCATCAGGGTCAGGGGTGGGGCACAGTGTTGGGAACTCATGGCTGGCTCCTCCCCTTGGTATGGAGGAGGCACAGGAGAAGGGTACCATGGTAGTTTTGGCCATCTGGGCAGCTTCTGGGCCAGTTCTAGGTTAGGGTCTCAGAGAGGGAGTACATAGTAGCCTCGGGAGTTGCATCCAACTGCCTTAAGAACCAAGGACCAAGACCTTCATGGGCCAGGGATGGGAAGCTGCTGGCTGCTGGGCTCCTGTCTTATACTCGCCATCCAGCTGGGCCAGCTGGGACAAGCGGCGGCTGTGATGGCAGCCAGTAGGCCTCTCCCCAGGGAACAGCCTCCCTGATGGGGTTTCATGTGAGCTGCATTGCTGATGGGGCTGTGGCTTGTTTTAGGGGAGGGGACCTCTGCTGAATTGACCTGTGTGTCGAGGTGGGACATGCCACTCCTTGTACAGAGGGGCTGGAGTATTCACGGTCCCACACCTCTAGGCTGATCCTGTCAAATCCCAGTGTAAGGCTGCTTCTGCTCCCACTGACCTCAGGCTCACTCTCCTGGCCACCCACTGGTGTTTCCCAAAGCAGGTTCCTTGCAATCCCCAAGCACTCTTGGGCCAGACAGAGTTGGCTGATACCGGTAGCCCCCTTGGTCCATGGGAGCTCTGGGAGGGGTGACCTCCCAACCTGTCTAGGAAGGGTTAGGCCATGAGGGCCTTGCTAAGGCAGGGGCCAGTTCATGGTGTTGGTGGGAGTCCCTTTCCCTGGACAGGCCTCACATCTCCTCCATGGGGCCTGGCTCTGCAGGGACTTGCATCATCTTGCTTTGCATCTGGTCTTATCCTTCATTATGTAGAATAGGGGTGGGGAGACTCCAAGCAGAGTCCTGGGCCACCAGCACATGGGTCCTTATGAAACGCAGTTTCATAAGGGTGCCTCACAGTCTGCCTGCCCGGGCCTCCGGGATTCTGGGACCACACCCACTCACCCCCACCTGGTACTGCACATGTATTGATCAACACCTTCATTTTCACTGCAACCTTCTCAGTAGCTTCGCCCATGCATGTGGGAAACAGGCACACAGAGGTTAAATGATTCCCAGATGACCCAGCTAGGAGCCGGGGCGGGGCTCGTACCCTAACCTCAGAGCTCCTGGCCCTGGACCACTGGAACCCTACCCAGTGAGGGGGGGAGGGTCCCTCTTGCCCCACCCTCTCTGGTCTCCTTCTGACACGCTCATCCTGTTGCAGAGCGCTGTGCTGCACTACCCGTGGTGGAGCACCTTCCCGCCTGCGCCATATCCAGCCTTCTCCAGTGAAAGCCAGTAAGTACCGCAGTGCTGCTTCAGCCACACCACCCTCAGGGGCTTTATTCTGCCCTCCCGTCCTGCAGTCACAAATTAAACAAAACTAGAACTCGCAGCCAGAGGGCTGCGACCTCCTGCCAAGTGGACCATGGGCCTGGCCTTGGCCGCTCAGAGGCAGTTGAGATCATCTAGCTATGATCTTAGAACCCACCAGGGAAAAGGGCAAAGTAGTGGGGAGAGGAACCAGGGAGGGCTCCACTGTGGGGGGTGACAAAAGGTGTGGAGGGGTGAGAAGCTTTGGGGGTGAAAGGGACCAGGAAGTCATCTTCCTACAGAGGGCTACAGGACCTGGGTTTTGTAGAGTAAATAGGAGTTTTCAGGGGAGCATGCCTGGAACCAGGCCAAGGAATGACCTGTGCACAGGGCCTGGAAGCATGTGTAGCTTGACCCTCTTTTTCTGGGATGCTTGTCCTGGGATGTGGGTGCATGGGACCCTCCCCTGAATTTCTGAGAGGCTAGAGTTTTTCCTTGTAGCAGGTGGCCCCACTCCTGTCTGCCATCAAGGTGAGGAGGACAGTGCCCCCACCATACCCGATAGCTCACATTTGTTCCCTGTGTCTCTCCAGCCAGTTTGTGAATTCTGCCTCCTTCCTTGTGGGCCAATCCTGTGCGGACACCAGCTACGGCCCCGCGGCCACCACCCCCAGCTTCCTGCCAAAGAGCGACTTTCCTCAGGTAGGACACTCAAGTCTGAGCAACCCCTCGAGCCCCCAGTGACCCAGCACCTGCCCACAAGTTCCCTGCTGCATCTCAGGTTGGCACCAACAACTTGTGTTGAGCCAGGTGCCCTGTGGAAATGTGGCTCATTCTGGGAAATAGCAGTGCCCCTCAGCCCCGCCAGCCTGAAGCGTGTGGCCCCAATGTTCGGATCTGTTAGAGACTATTTCACCACGGTGGAGATCTGGGTCGGAGGTCATGTAGAGGAGGGGGCTGCCCTTCTGCTCATGTCCTGTGTGTGGGTGGTGGGGCAGCCTCTCAGAGCGCCTGAATCTCTTTCCCCAAACCTCAGTGCCTTCCTCCCTCTCCCAGCAGAGGCCCTGTGCCCACCGTAGTGTCTAGGGGAGGGTCTGTGGTCCCCGTGCCCCAGCCAGAGCAGTGCCCGTCAGGTGCAGACACCACAGTGAGTGTCTGTGTCCCCAAACCCTGCGGCCATTTGAAAATGTGACCCACACCAGTCAAAGGAAGATGACATTTGATTTATTCTCCTGGGGACATGGGACAGCTCATCCCTGCAGGAATCAGGTGGACCCTGCCCTCACAGCCTCACCCCGGCCTCACTTATGTAGTGCCCCCCTCTCATCGTGGCCGCTTGGGAAAACCAAGCTCTGCGGAGATGATTTGTGGGAAGAAACTGGGAAGAAACCCACACTCGGTCTAGCGTTGGCGCCTTTGTTCTAATGTGATCGCCTAGGGCCGTTAGAACCTCAGCGCTGTGTTTCCCTCAGAAACTTCAAATACTTGGCCCAAGCCTATTGTCTGTGACCTGGAGCGGGGTGGTTCGGCTTGGCATACAGTTTGGGAACCGCCCATATATGACGGTGCCAGGGCCAATCAGGGAGTGAAGAGGCAGTAGGCACTCAGCTCTTGGCCTCGGTCTCCCGCTGTGAGGTGGGAGCTGTGAGGTGGGAGCACGTGTTGCCTACGAGGGGATGGGCTGTGGAGGGATGCAGCACGAACCAGCCAGTTCAAACCCACTAGACTCACCTGGATCCAGACAGACTGTTCAGCCGGCGCGCACCCACCGTAGCCCGCTGTTCTCCGCACTTAGGGCTTCAGCAGGACCGAGCAGAGAGCTGGACTGAGGGGTTATACTGGGGTGACCAATATGCCCCCCAAATCCACATCCACCTGGATCCTTCCAGTGAGTCCTTCTTTGGAACTAGGGTCTTTGTAGGAATGATCAGCTAAACCTGAAGGTGAGAGGACGCTGGTTATCTCAGCCTGTCCTAAACCCAGCGAGTCCTTGGAGAGATAGAAGAGGAGACACCGACACAGAGGACAAAGCACGTGACTGTGGAGGGAGAGGCCAGGCCATGGGGCCATAGCCAAGGATACTGGGAGCTGGGAGAGGTGGGAGGGACCCTCTTGGGACATTCGCCCTCCAGGGCTGTGGGAGCACGTGTCCGTTGTTTAAGCTACCCCTCAGTGATCCTTGTGACCACGCAGGAAAAGATGAGGCTGGGCCTCATGGAGATGGGAGCAGAGAGCTCACCTGCCCCTGAGGGGCCATGCAAGGGAAAGTTGGGCCCCCAAGTCTCCCAGGATAAGGGCCCCTATGTTAGAGGTGAGAGACCTTGTGGACATGTCCCTCCAGCCTTTCCAGGCACGTTCACAGTTCCTTCCTTCAGCTCTAGCGCACAGGGAAACCCAGGCCTTTGTGTCTTGGCAGGTGCCATTGCCAAGCCTTGGGAGGTGCCAGTATCCAGCAGTGGTCAGTCTCTCAGGGTGCCCTGGCTGTTGGCTCGAGACCCTCCCCTATCTGCTGCATCTCTGGATGTTGGCTTATCCTGCAGTGTTGGTGGCTTCTCAGAGCTCTGATTAAGTTCCTCTCCACCCATCTCGGACACGACTCCACATCTAGACTTGTTACCTCTTGACACTTCCCCAGCTGGGGCGTCACCTGATGTGCAAATGAGCAGACTAAGGCATGGAGTGTGCAGAGCCCAGGGCCCTTAGAAGCCTCCCGACCCCTGCAGCCACCCACCTGGCCTTACTCCCCCATCTCTCTCTAATGCATTTGGCTCCCACCACCTCCCTTGCTCTGCCAAGAATCGACGCAGTTTCTCAGCCGAGAACCCCTTGGGGCGCCACACTGCCTTTCCTAGCACTCGGAGTTCATGAATCCATCCCACAGATGTTTATTGAGCGCCTGCTGAACGTATAACGGCCCATCACCCCTTCCAGCTGCCTTGCTAGGGCACCTTGGACCCAGATCTCCCTTTAAAAGCAGCAGAACCTTCTTCCAGCAAAATCTCACCCCAGTTCTGAGCATGGGATCAGACAGATGTGAAACCAGAGTTCGCTCACGGTGAGGGGTCCCGCAGCCCTATTGGTCAACATCCTGCAATTCGCTCATGACCCCTGGGCCTGTGGTCCAAGCCAGGGAGTCCAGACCGAGCCTAGTATTTGAGACCCTTTATAGCCAAGCCTGGCCCACCAGGCCCACCACAGGCACCCTTTCCTCCTGATTCAGATTAAGTGACATCACCATGGTGGCTGGCTCAGGGACAGTTCCAAAGATGTCCTCATCCTGGTCCCGGGACTTATGGACATGTTACCTCATGTGGCACAGGGACTTTGCAGATGAGATTAAGTCAAGGATCCTGAGATGGCGTTGAACCTGGATTACTCAGGGGGCCCAGGACTCTCCTCCCTGAGGCACCCGAGCCTCTGTTTGGGTCCGTGGAGGAGGCTTAGGGCTGGAAAGCTTCTCTTTGTCTGTCCCCTGGCCAAGCCAAGTGCTCCCCTAACCCTTCTGACACCCAGCTCTAAAAAACCTGTTTATAAACCTGGACATGGGAGCTGGAGGAGCCCAAAAGAAAGAAAAAAGGCATTTCACTGAATGGATGTGTTAGAACACAACCCCAAAGATGTCCCCATCCTGGTTCTGGGATCTGTGGATATCACTTCACATGGTAAAGGAACTTTACAGGTGGGATTAAGTCAAGGACCCTCAGGTGGAGACAACCCTGGTTTCCCCGGGGGGCCCAGGATCATCACAGCGTCCTCACAAGAGGGAGGCAGGAGGGTCAGAGTCAGAGATGGAAGAGGCAGCACTGATGGCTGTGAAGACAGAGGAAGGGGCCACGAGCCAGGGATGTGGCACGTCTAGAAGCTGGAAAAGGCCAGAAAAGATTCTCCCCTGGACCTTCCGGAAGGACCGGCCCTGCCTGCACGTGGGTTTAGCCCTGTGAGACTCATGTTGAACTCTTCACCTCCAGAAGCATAAGGTAATAAACGCTCGATGTTTAAGCCAGGAAGTTTGCAGTAATTTATTACAGCAGTGAAAGGAAAACGATACACCGTGCAAATCCCTTGTGTGGCCCATGGCACACTCTAGAAGTGTTCCCCACTGTTGTGTAAACCAGGAGGAATTGGAGTGAAAAATCTAGAGCTGGGCTGGGGGCGAGGGGTGAATATAAACCCGTAGTCCCTAATATGCCTCCTGGTAACTAAACTCGATTCCCAGATTTCCTCCTGGCAGCCAAAACAAAAAGAACAAGGAGATGAGCTGTGTGACTCCTGTTACCTGCGAGGAGAACGCTTCTCCCAATTTCCCTTTGGGGCACAAAGCAATTCCCCCAGGGTCAGCATCCTGTCCCTACCTCAACAGGGAATGCGTCCAGACCTGTGGTTCCCCAGCCTGTAGTTGGCCTCAGCCCTGGCTTTGCTGTGTGTGAGGTCTTTGCTCCTCTCCTGTCTCCTGGGATAAATCATGGAACCTCAGGTGTATTAGGTATCTCCCTCAATTCTACACGTGAGCCTACCCAGGCCCAGGAACACTGGGGACAGGTTGGCTGTGCCTCCATGGGTCCCCACACTTCACAGGTCCCAGCCTGGAGGATCCTGCAGTCCAGATGCCTCTGAAGGCAGCTGTGCTGAGTGTAGCCCCCCACCACCCTGCCCTGCTCAGGGCCCGAGGCCCAGGTTCCAGTGTGGCGAGGGCTCATGCACCCGGGCTGTCTGGAAAGTTGAGCTCTGATGCTTTTTACTGTGTGTTTGAATGTTTTCACAACAAAACAAATTTTAAAATATTTTAGAGCCCTGGCTGGTGTGGCTCAATTGGTTGGACATCCTCTGCAAAGCAAAAGGTTGCCAGTTTGATTCCGGTCAGGACACGTGCCTAGGTTGCAGGTTTGATTCCTGGTCTGGGACCTATGTGGTCTGCGACCTATGTGGTCGAGGACGCGTATGAGAGGCAACCGATTGATGTTTCTTTCTCACATTAAAGTTTCTCTCCCTCTCTTTCTCCCTTCCTTACTCTCTAAAAAATAAATAAATATTAAAAAAATATTTTAGATGTTCAGAAAAGTGGCAAAAACAGTATTGAGAATTCCCAGCTGCCCTCCTTCACCCAGCTCCCATGCACCATCACCATCCTGCATAACTGTGGCCCATGTCTCCCAGGGCAGAAATGAGCTTAACTCAGCGCTTGTGACAGACATGAGTGCCAGCTAAACACTGAGGTCTCTGAAGAGCATTGGTCGGTCTTGGGTTTGCCTGGGAGCCTCTGGCTGAGGCTGGGGCTCTGTGCTTAGAGCAGGAGCCCCACAGACCAGGCCCTGTGTCTGCCTCAGTGCATTGTCTCTGAGGCCTTGGTATTGATGTGTCTCATTGCCAACAGGATTGACCTTGACCCCTGCTGGGGCAGCCTCCCCCAGATCCCTCCACTGCCCGCTCTCAAGCTGCTACTTGTCCCTCTCATCCTGGGACGGACACACAAGGTCGTGCAGGTGTGCTGGCCCCTTGTGGTGGGGGCAGGGATGGCCGTATCATTTGTCAGTGGGTGTCGGCTGCAGCCCTTGTGACGGAGGCAGCCGTCTGGCAGAGAGTGTTTTCCTCACTGCTCTCCTGATCAGCTGGCATTCTGCAGGGACAGCTGCCCCCTCCCTTTAGCTAATCAGTCATTCGTTTATATCAATGTGGGCTGCGATCAGGTGCCATCAGGATTGTCTGCTTGGGATTTCCTGTGTTCGTGTGTGTCCCCAGTGGAGCACTTCCTCCCTTGTGGCCACTCGGGCTGGCCCAGATGCAGGCTGTTCCTTCCCTGCCTTGGCCCTTGCATCACTTACCTCCCCAAGGAAGGGCCTCCTCTCCTTCTGACACTGGTTGGCACGGAGCCACTCAGGCCCCAAGTCTCTGGTTGGAGATCTGAACAGCTCAAGGGGCTCACACGGGGCGTGCTGAATACTGGATGTGCGAGCATGCAGCTTTTCTTTTGTCACTTAGTTTTCATTGAGATACAAGTTGCACATCAAAGGATTCAGTGACTGTTGGTATACTCACTGTGTTGGCACCCTTTACTTCTGTCTTTTGTCAGAGCATTTCATCACCTCCAAAAGAAATCCCATCCCCATCAGCGGTCCCCCTCCCCATTTCCCTCCCCCAGTCCCTGACAACCACGAATCCACTTCCTGTCTCTGTGGATGTGCCTGTACTGGCCATCTCACATAAATGGAATCACACACTGTGGCCTTTTGTGTCTGGCTTCTCTCCCCGAGCATCATGTTTCCGGGGTTCGTCCACACTGTAGCGAGTGCCAGCACTTCACTCCTTTTCATGGCTGAGCGATATTCTACTCTGTGGATGGACCACATAAGTGTTTCTGCATTCATCCATCAGTGGGCACGTAGGCTGTGTCTACCTGTCGGCTGTTGTGAATCCTACTGCCATGAACATCATATACAGGCCTTCGTGTGGACGTGTGTTCCAGATGTGGCTGAATCTGACTGGGGGGGATACTTGGGAACATGTCAGGTCAGGGTTAGGGGTGAGGGACTCAGCATCTCAGCATTCCATCTCCCTTGCCTCCCCACACGCTCATTTCCTGGAGCAGGCACTGCCCTGACATCTCCTCCCAAGGCCACCTGGACCCCTCACATCTTGGCCAGGCTCTGGGGACGACTCTTTCCCATGTGCTAAGCACCCCTCACACAGGTAGTATGGCATCTCAGGGCTTCTGGGAAGCCAGGATGAGGTCATGGCTCAGAAAAATACTTCACAAACTCTCAGCGGCTCCCTCCTTGGCGAGGGGCAGGTGGCATTGACTGTTTGGCATATGGATTTCATGGGGTCAGAGGTCTTGGCTTACCCAGTAGGTTCTTAGCAGTTACCAACATTGGCAAAAAGAGCGTGAGATTCCTTATCACAGGAGCCTGTTGGTTCATACCTGGCCATAGCCAGGAACCCCTCCAAGGGCTGCAATGAAGGCCACCGCCCGGAACATCCCCCCACCATGGTCTGTGCCAAGGGCCAGGACCCTGTGGGGGGCAGGAGCGTGGGTGTATCCTGAGGGTCTCTGTGTGGAAGTTGGGCCACCCGGGCACCAGGGAAGAAGGAGGTGAGGGAAGTTTTGGAGGCCGGGGTCTGTCTCACAGATTCTGCGGAAGTCCCCAGTCAGGATCCAACCCCTTCTGATTGCAGTGCTGAAAAGTGTTCAGGGGTGGCATGCTGCTGAGGCCACTCGGCCCACACCAGGCAGCTGGCCCTGTGATGGGCTGACAGCAGAGCTTTCTGAGGAGGGGCGTGTAGGAGCATCGTGGAGCTACCCTACCAAAGTATTTCAAACTGGGCAGCTTAAAACCATAGAGATGTACGCCCCCCCCCCCATTCTGACGCTAGATGTCTGAAATCAAGGTGTTGCAGAGCTGCCCTCCCTCCAGAGGCTTCATGGGACGGGGTGGCGTCCTTCCTGCCTCTCCCAGCTTCTAGGGGCTCTGGACATCCTGGACTTGGGGCCCCATCGCTGTAGTGCCTGCCTCTGTCTTCACATTGTTTCTGCCTGTGTGTCTGTGTCCACACTTCTCTCTTCTTAGAAGGACGGCAGCCAGTGCGCTAGGGCCACTCCACTCCAGTGTGACCCCATCTTAGCTAATTATACCTGCACAGACCCTATTCCCAAATAAGGACCTATTCACAGGTTAGGACTCAAACCTGTCATTTTGGGGGACACAATTGATCCCTCAACAGGGACATCCTAGCAGTGAGGTGTGCCTGAGCGGGCCTGCAGTGCCCGCCCTACTCCTCTGCCCAGTGAGTGCTGTAACTTGGGGACAGACAGACTACCTGTGGCCCAGGTCAGTGGTGGCCTGAGACCTCGAGTGTGTATAAAGAAACTGATGAGGCAGGTGGAGAAGGTAAGGGATGAGACCCCCAAACAGAGGGGGAGGCTCTCGAGAAACCGGGACCTCTGGGCAGCCCCATAGGGCCCAGCTGCACTTATGGGGCTGGAGCCACCACCATCCATGTCCTTGGGTGTGGCTCCCACCCACACTGGAACCCAGGGCACCTGTCTCACCTCACCAGGGCCTCTGCCCAGACCTGACTTGGTGCCTTCCCACTATCCCATTCACTTCCTTTGCAGACCCGCAGCCCGTGGTCACCAGGGTGGCAGGGCCACTAGCAGGCCAGGCTAGGGGTGGATGAGGTGGCCAGGTGCCCAGTGGGTGATGACTTCCCCAAGCAGGGTCCCCTCCTTTTCCACAGATCCCCAGCCACACCTTGGGCTTCTCTGTCTCCTCAGGGTCACCTTTGCCAGTTGGCCAACCATCTGGTGACAATATACAAGGGACAGAGAGTCAGAGTTTACAAACTTGACTGGCAGCTTGACAAATTTTACGTCCGTTAAACCTAGTAATAAAAAGGTTTTTTTAAAAAGTGATTTTATTATTGTTTTCCTGTCATTAAAGATTCCAAGAAACTCTTTTTTAAATGGAGACAAAATTTGCATACCTTAAAATTCACCTTTTTAAAGTACATTCACAATGTCGTGCAACCGTCACCTCTGTCTTGTTCTAGATTGTTTCTTTACCGCCAAAAGAAGCCTTGTCCCCCTTAGCAGTCACCCCCATCCCCTGACAACCATTAACCCACGTCCTGTCTTTGTGGATTGCCTGTTCTGGACATGTCCCATAAATGAAATCACACACCACGTGGTCCGTGGTGTCTGGCTTCCCCTCCTGAGCACGCTGATTTCAAAGTCTGTCCACGTTGTGGCGAGTATCAGTGCTTCAGTCGTTTTCATGGCTGAGTGATGTTCCGGCGTGTGGTGGGACTGCCTTCATCCACGACAGACGTTTGGGTTGTCCCTGCCCTGTGGCTGTTGTGAATCTAGCCTCAGTGGACGTGCGCGCACAGGCTTCTCTGTGGGCGTGCTTGCATTTCTCTTGGCTGGACACCTAGCGGTGGCATTGCAGGGTCACGTGGAAGCTGTGTGGTCTTTGGAGGAACCGCTCGCTGTTTTGCAGAGACACAGACGCCTGTTGTACATTGTCATCGGTATGTTGGAGGTTCCGACTCTTCTCTGTCCTCACCAGCACTTGTCCCTGTCATCTGTTTGAGTCTAGCAATACCTCGGGTGTGCAGTGTGTCTCACTTGTGACCTGCCTTTTCCAGTAGCCTGGTGGTGTCACGTGTCTTAATGAGCTTGCTGCCATGTGTGCACTTTTCCTCCCGCCCATGGTGGCCGCAGCCTGGCAGGGTGCCCCATAGCAGCTGTCTCCGTTGTTGGGGTCCGTGTTGCCCCTGGCTGTGTGGGGGGACAGGACAGGGACTGCTTCAGTGGCCTCATTGGACTACGGGGCTGGACCCCGTGACCACTCAGTCATTCCCACGGGGTGGGTACCTGTGCCTAGGGCCCTGAGCCCACAGGGCATGATGGTTTTGCATGCCCTGGCCGCCAGCCGTCCCTGATCCTAACCCTGTGCTGGACTGAGGGATGCAGGGGCCGGTGGGATGGGGAGGAACAGGGCTTCAGGGGCAGGCAGAGTCCTTGGCAAGTCTGGAGGGTAAGGAGCAGGGTGGGTCTGAGTGCCTGAGAAGAGGACCCCCAGGTGGAGCCCAGCATGGGCAAAGGCCCTTGGGTGCCCAGGAGGCACTGGAGACAGCTCCAGGATGGTAGGTGAAGGCGGTGGAGCTGGGTTCAGGCTGAGGAGCTAGGGGCTGGGCCCAGGAGGTTGCAGGGAGACATGGAGGGGTGGGATGGACCTTAGTTTCCTCCCTGCATCCTGTGGCCTGTGCCCCTTAGAATCACTGCTACGGGCATCTCAGGAACAGCAGAGGATCCCTATCAGGCCGAGCCAGCAGTCAGGGGTGGAGGCCAGGTAGAATAGAACCCAGCTGTCCGGAGAAACTGAGGCAGGGCTGGGAGGAGCTGCCTGGCATCCCAGTTTGCCCCCCAGCATCCCATCTAAACCCTGAGCGCCTGCAGAGGGGCCTGGCCACTGTGGACGGGGCACCCGGGGACGGCAGGGTACGACCTGGCGGGCTCGTGCGTTGTTGACAGCCTCTGTGGCTAGATTCCGCCCTGTACAGTAATTGTCCCTGCACTGCCAGTAATCGCCCTGACTTACCAGGCAGGCATCATTTCCTGAAAGTCAGCGGCCTTAGGGGAAGTAGGCGCTGGTGGTGACTAAACCAACATGCAAATGCAGCCGAGCTGGGGCTGAGAGCAGAGCTGGGAGCTGGCTGCTGTCTGCCGGCCCAGCGCCCAAGGTCATGAAGGAGCGCTCCTTCGAGGGGACCCACCGGCGGCCACGCCATGTCCCAGCTACAGTTCTGGTTGCAGTTTGCAGAACTCAACAAGGTAACACTCCCACTGGGCCTCAGGGTAATCTGGCTCCCTCCCACCTGGCAGGGACCTTCGGACCACCTTTGGATTCTGAGGGCTGCCTGGACCCACCAGACCCCGGGCTCCTCCCCTCCTCCTGGCTCCTGTTGGCTTTTTTGGCAGTGAAAGTGAATTTGCAGGAGTTTTCTGAGAACTGGTGGGGACATGGGGAGGGACCACGGAGGCGCCACAAAATGAAAGTGCTTGTAGCCAGCGGGAGGTGGGAGGGGCTGTGTCTGAATGCCTGCAGTCCCTGCTCTGGCCTGGGTGGCCCTAGCGTTGGACCTGAGAGTCTCACCGGCTCTGGGGTGTCTGGGGGCACCCATCAGCGTCTCTTTGCCAGCAGTGGCATACCCGGTTTGGGATTGGCTCTCACAGACAGGTAGGAATGGATCCCTGTAACTCCTCCTTTCCCCAGGCACCCAGGTAAGCATCAAGCCCCTGCCTGGAGCAGTGAAAGAACCCATTTGAAGGTCATTTCTGGGGTCTGCTTTGACTAGGAGGGGGGGTTGCTAAGCTGCTGCAGCCCCCCTGGGGGAGGCCCAGAGCTGGGTCAGGGGTGGAGGGCCATCCTGTCCCGTCCTGCCTGGCTGTAGTGTGGGGGGAGGGGCGCTGTGGGCAGCTCCAACATGTCCTGCCATCCCCCCCCCAGTCCCGGGGTTCCTGAAATGCTGCAGACACGGCACTGCAGCAGGTGACCCCACGCTCTCCTGGCCTCTCAGAACTGGTGGAGTAACCAGCCAGCTCCCTCCCCACTCAGGGGCTGAAGCAGGAAGAGCAGTGTGCGGGTCTGGGGTCTGGGGAGAGGTGCTTTAAGTGGGAACTCCGGGAGGGCAGTTCTGGGTTTGAGTGGTCTTGGGGGTCTGCTGATGTCTGCTGGGAATCAGGTCCCCAACAGGAAGGGTTCCCTTCTCACCTCCACCCAGCTCCTCACCCTGCACAAGGGGTGCAGCTGGAAGGACCCCTGGGAGCCTCACCTCCCCTGACCTCTGCTGACCTGTGCGAGGCCCCTCCTTCCTTTGCCCAAGAATTGAGGGGCCCCCCCTTTGCTAGCTGCTGGTCAGGGTGTCTGGAGGCAGTGTCCCCAGAGTGGGTGGGGCAAGAACGCCTACTTTCTTAACAGACGATGTATTTTAGGACATGTTTAGACTTCACAGAATCGTTGTGGATGGTGTATATTCTCATGTCCTCCTACCCAGTCCCCCTGTTCACACCTACTATCACTGCAGTACCTTTGTCACAGCTGATGAGCCAGGACTGAGACATCATTAATACCTGAAGTCCATAATTACTAGATTTCCTCAGTTTCCCCTGACGGCTTATCTCTGCCCTAGGACCCCATCAGGATCCCAGTGGCACTGTCATCACATCCCCTTAGGCCCCTCCGACTGAGTCCGTTTCCCTCCTTTCTTAGGTGGACACCCGGGGCTGTGTCTTTACAGGACGTCCCCAGTCAGGGTTCTCTGGTATCTTTCTCATGATTGCACTGAGGGAGGTGCCCTGCTCATTTATCACATCATGGTCCCTGCTGTCCCCATGGCTGCTCCCGGCTGATGTTGATCCTCATCTCCTGGCTGTGGTGCTAGTCAGGCTTCTCCGCTGGGAAGTCCCCTTCCCATCCGCCGTCCCCTCGGGTAGGGGTACCTCTGCACATCCACTTTCTGCCAGGCCATTCTTCCTCCTCTGCCCCCTAGGCCCCTCTCAGGGGCCATTTGGCCTCCATAAAGCAGAACCACCTTTCAGCGACCCAGGAGCTCGTGTCACTCTGTCTAGGCTCAGGCGGTACCCACCAGGGCATGCTCAGCTGTGGCCTCAGAGGGATTTCACCAAAGACGTGGCTACCTCCACCTGCACCCAGACCCCACCCTGCCTAGCCTGTAGGCATTTCTGGGGTCTCTGCAAGACTTAGAGCCTGGCCTTCCTTGGCATCATGCACTAGACTTGGACTGGGCCTCCTCTGAGCCCTGCTGCCCTGGAAGGGGTAGAGCCCAGGGGAGGTCCAGCCTCGTGGTTGGCAGGACCAGACTTGCCCATGGTTGCCTCAGGTTGCCTCAGTTCCTCCTGAGATAGCTGCACTGGCCTTTTGAGTCTCCTGGCTCTTGTGTGAGTGGGCTGGGCACCCAGGAGGGTCAAGGTGTGCTTCCCTACAGCTCCTGCCTCTGTCCTGGAACTCGGGGCTTTTATAAATCTACACAGGCCACCACCTGTACCTGGTGCCTGAGCTGCTCCTGCCTTCCATCAGGTAGCCGAAGGCCCCGCCTCCTCCCCTGGACCTATCCAGGTTAGAGTCCTGCCTGCTGGAAGCAGTGGGGTGGTCTGGGTCTGTCCTACCCTTGCCCCCACATGGGTCCAGGCTGCTCGCAACCAGGGGCGGGGGTAAGGACAGGCCTGGTGGTCTGAGCTCCCTCCTTGCACACCACAGGAGCGTGCAGCTGGCCCCTATGGCTCCCCATGCACCCGGATAACCAGGGCTCTGGAGGGTGGTAGGAGGCTCAGCCAAGGCCCCCCAGCCTTATACCAGCTGGCTGACTTGGCCAAGGGTGGTCTTTTCTGCACATCCCCTGACCCCCAGCTGGCACCAGGACAGATGTTGTCCAGCAGGTGGGCAAGACTGAGGTTCCTGCATCCACCCCTCCCTGGAGAGGCCACTGGGTGGGCCCCAGTCTCGTCTCCTTCTCATCCATTCCCTTGGAGCCTGCCTCTTTCTGGGGCTCTGTGTACGCCGGTGTCAGAGTCAGAGCTTTGGGAAAACTGATGGGTCATCTGCAGATCCCCTCACCCTCAGGAATAGGGATCTGATTCTGACTCAGATTGCTGAGAGGGGAGCTCCAGAAATATGGGCCTCACAGGGCCATGGGGGTAGGCCTGGGTGCTGGCTGAGACCTGGGCCTGCTAGCTATGGCATTATAGGCACATCAGAGTGGGCTCCCGGGGAACTCTTCCTCCCTGGAGTCCACTGAACTGAGCCCACAAGGCCCCAAGACCCCCACCCTCCAGCCCATTCTCCCTGTCTGCCCCCACTGGTTGGTGGGACACAAGTGCAGCGTGTGTCCCAGCGCACCTGGCCATGGCTCTCCAGTGCCTCCGACGTGTAAGTGGTGCACAGGCTCTGGGGCTCCAGGAGGGTAGCCCTGCCTGAGCCCTTGGGGCGGCCTCTGCCAAGACCACTGCCAAGGCCACTGGCCCCACCTGCTCGGGAAATACTTCCACGGACGGACTGAAATGCTTGGGGCCTGGTGTCAGCATGACTGGGACTCTGTGGCCTCAGAGGACAGGCTGGAGGGGAGGTGCTCATCTGGGAGGGCTTTGTGGGGGGGATCCCCTAGTAGTGTTGGCTGAAGGCAACTCCCACGTACCCTCCCCAGCTCCTGGGCTTTCGGGGCCCCTGTCTGCAAAACAGACACTCACTGTTCTCTGTAGGTGGCGGGTGCTGCAGGGGAGTCTGGTTGGTGGCTCTCTCCCCACCAGTCCAGGACCCCTGAGGAGCCTGTCCCCACGTGTCCCTATGTCCAGTGCAGGCTAGGCACATGCAGGCATTCAGTGCCTCTGCCTGAGGGATGGGGGCGTGGGGGCAGCACCAATGCCCCTGGTGTCGTACTAGTTTTCTTTAAATTTAGCTTTATGCACTGTGTAACCTCTATGAAGCAGGCCCATAGGTGTGGGGCCCCTGAGTCCTAACAAATCCTTACACTGGTGTCACCTCCTCCACAGGAATGGGCCAGGGAAGGCATGGAGCAGGTGTCACCTTCTTCTGGTGTCACCTCAGTGGAGCCAGTGCACAGCTTGTGGGGTCTGGCCTCTCTCATGGGTGTTGTATTTTCAGGGTTCATCCATGTCACAGCCAGTGTCGGAGCTTTGTTCCACTTGCACTGGGCAGCATCTGCCCCATGGCTGCCCCCTGTGTGCCTGTCACAGGGCTGCCCGAGCCCACCCTCACCCAGCCTGTCTTCCAGGAATCCTCGTACCTCGATGACCTCTCCAATGCCTCCATCTTCTCCTCATCTGTGGACTCCCTCTCGGACATCGCAGACACCCCTGACTTCCTGCCCGCAGACAGCCTCAGTCAGGTGCCCACCATCTGGGACGTGAGCACCGGCCCCTCCGCCCACGATAAGGTCAGTTTACCCTGAGGCCTCTGGGCTGGTAGGAGGATCAGGGCAGTTCAGACACCAGCGAGGCTGTTGGTCCAGGACCCTCACATTTCCTCTATGGCCCAGAAAATGCGAGGGTTTGTGGGGGAAGCTCCTGTGTTGGGCACCCTACTCCTCCTCCTGTGTAAGTGGTGTCACAGCCGGGCACCCCTGTCTGGTGTCTTCGGTGGCTTGGTCTCCACACCCTGCTCTGTGCTGGACCTGCTGGGGAGACAGGGGTCCCCAGGATATGAGCGAAATGTAATATCTCATGGTTCTCACCCAGAGTGGTCCTGCCCCCAAGGGACACCTGGCCATATCTAGGGATATCCGTGGTTGTCACAACTGAGGGTGCTCTTGGCGTTGAGTGCATGGGGGCCAGGGATGCTGCTCAACCCTCCATAGTGTTCAGTTCGGCCCCCCACAAAGAGTGACTCAGTCTCAGCTTCAGCTGTGCCAAGGGGGAGAGACCTTGGGCTAGCTAAACGTAAAGTCACGTGATGGAATAGAAGGGCAGTGGGAATCCCTCTGCAGAGGTCACTTTGGGGCTGGAGCAGGAGTTATTGGCCAGGTCAGGTGGCAAGAACAGCTTGTGCAAAGAACCCTGTGACAGGACCTAGTCTGATGTGCCCCAAGGTCCGTGGTGGGCCCTGTGCCTGAGCAGGTGGGAGCCAGGAAGTGAGGCCAGTCCAGGAGAGTCATAGGTGAGCAGGGTCCCTAAGTATGCACAGGCCCAGACTCCAGTGCATGCCCAGGACCAGGCAGTAGGGGCACCCAGTGTGGGGCTGGCAGGGGGGCAGGGAGTGCCCTCCAGGGCAGCCCAGCAAGGTCCCTGCCTTTGGCAGCCTTGGTGGACAATCCAGGCCTATCCCAGCATCTGGGCAAAGGAGCCAAATGGACATTGGCATCCCCCACACTTTCCAGGGCGCTCGGGAAGCTCCCAGCCCCTGGGAGGAGGAAGTAAGGGCAGCTGAATCCCAACCCTCGTACTGTACTGTGCAGTACTCTGCAGCGAGCCAGCCCACGCGCCGGGAACCCTGACTCAGCCTTCTGGGAACCTGGCTGAGGCTATTTGTTTTTGTTAATTCAAAAAAAAAAAAAAGAGAGAGAGAGAGAGGTTCTTGAGCATAGGTTTCTGACTTCCCTTTTATTTTCTTTTTAAAAAAAACTTTGGCCATGTTCTTAGCCTTGGGAAACTGCTGGAGTCATAAAATCAAGTGGGTTCACGTGACTAAATCCCCTGGTGACCCTTGTCCCTCCGAGACCATAAATGACACTTGTGGTCTGGGGTACCCAGCACTCACAGTCATTGGTCTGGGACAGTGGGTCTGCATAGGGCCGAGGAGGATGAGGATGGTCACGTGTTACTTCCGTGAAGCATGTTTTGGAATCATACATTAGGTCTTGGCCACCAGACCCCCGGAAGAAGGCCCGTCCTTGGCCTGTACAAGGAGAGGGGTCTTTCACCAGAACCAGCGGGCAGGCCACAGGAAGGAGGCAGAGAGGCATGAGGATGGCCTGGAAAGCCTGACTCCAGGCTGGTGTTCCTACCGAGGTGCTTCCTTGGCACATCCAGCCTGCAGGCTCATGTCCACCCGCCCCTTCATCTCTCTTCCAGTTGTTCCTGCCCAGTGGTCCTTTTACTGGCCTTGAGGACCCTGTGTCCTCCCTTCCCAGCACCCCACTTCTTGTCAGCTACCAGGTGAGCTGGGCCCCTTTCCTAGCTCTACCTGCACCTCCTGGGACTAAGGAGGGCCATTCACACTCAGGCACCTACTGTGTGTTAGACCCTGGGCTGGCTTAGAAGGGTCTGCCCATTTTATAAGTGGGGAAACTGAGGTCCTGGGAGGCATCATGTTGGGGATGGTAGGTGGGCTCTCTCCCCACCATCCCCATCACTGGGCTGGCTGGGTGGATCAGGTCCCTGCCCTTTGGGGGAGGCTGGCCTTACTGGACAACAGGACTGTCCCCACCATGAGGACACTGGTCTTCAGTCTCAGAGTCAGCCGGAGGAGGAGGAGGAGGCAGAGGAGGATGAGGCAGAGGAGCTGGGCCACACGGAGATCTATGCGGACTACGTGCCATCCAAGTGTAAGTGCATGGCCTCCCCTGGCCCCTGGCATGTGGGAGGACACCCCTGGAAGTCACCACCAGCAGGTGACCACAGTTGTGCACATCCCCACTGGGCCTCAGGGCTCCTGCCAGTGGGCACCCCCTTCTGGGGTCCCTGAAACAGCGAAGGTGGGCATGGTAGGGGTGGAGGGAGGTGTGGTTCTGTAATGCTGGCGGTAATCCAAACCTTGTCCAAAACCAAGGTGGAGGTGGCTCAGAGTGTATGATGGAAAGTAAGCCCGCCTCCTCCAGGCCTAGCCTCCTCCCTGCCCTGGGAGTGTTTTATGGGTCTGCCCACCTCTCATCTGTGCAAAGTACTGATGGGCCCCCTTCCCCCACCCTGCTCTGCTGGGCCCCATTTTGGTCCCGCCCCATCCTGGTCCGCCCAGCTAAGACCCTGATTCTGCCCTCCAGCCAAGGTCGGGAAGCAGCACCCAGACCGAGTTGTGGAGACCAGCACGCTGTCCAGTGTCCCGCCCCCGGACATCACCTACACCCTTACCCTGCCCGCCTCAGACAGCGGGGTCCTGTCTGCCTTGCAGCTGGAGGCCATCACCTACGCCTGCCAGGTAAACCCGGAGTCTCCCATCTGACCCTGCCCTCTGTCTCAATGCCCTACTTGACTCTGTACCTCATGGGGGATGTTAAGTGTGCAGTGCCTATCCTGCCTTTCCCACGAGGAGGTGTCTCGTGCCCACCTGACCACACACTACATGGGGGCGGTCTCACTGCACCACCCACCTCCGTACCCCATGAGAGGTTTCCAGTGCCCACCTGACCCCATCCCACGTGCGGGTCCTGATATCTGCCCCACACCCGCAGCAACATGAGATCCTGCTCCCCAGCGGGCAACGGGCAGGCTTCCTCATTGGCGACGGTGCAGGTGTGGGCAAAGGGCGCACGGTGGCCGGCATCATCCTTGAGAACTACCTGCGGGGCCGCAAGAAGTCCTTGTGGTGAGTGTTCCCCTGGCAAGTGGGTTGGGTGGGGTTGGTGGGGGGTGGCTGACACCCATCAGCCCTCACCTCTTAGGTTCAGCGTCTCCAACGATCTCAAATATGATGCGGAGCGTGACCTGCGCGACATCAATGCCCTTGACATCGCGGTGCACGCGTTGAGCAAGGTGGGTGGTTAGCCCCCTCCCTGTTGCCCAATGAAGGGTCCTGGTGACCCGCAAGCATGCCCATGCCCACCCCTCTCCCCAGATCAAGTATGGTGACAACACTACCTCAGAGGGCGTCCTGTTCGCCACCTACTCTGCCCTCATTGGGGAGAGCCAGGCTGGCGGGCAGCATCGCACGCGCATCCGGCAGATCCTTGAATGGTGTGGGGAGGCCTTTGATGGTGTGGTATCCTGGCCCGTGGGAGGGGTGGGAAGGGAGGAGGAGTCAGAGTAGGCACAGAGGCGGGGGAGGTGGAGGGGACCGAGCATCTGAGCACTAAGGGTGGGAGGAGGAGGGAACTGAAGCAGTCAGAGAAGGGGAAGGAGTGGGCACCTAGGGTAGATCTGGGCTGGAGGAGGCGGGGCCAAGGGGAGAGAGGAGTGGCTGCATGGGTGGGGTTTGGGGGCGCAGTCAAAGGAGGAGCTTGAGGGGCTTCTGGATCCTAGGAGGCCAGGAACTTCATCCTGGTGTGGGAGGACTTCCTGTCAGAGGTCACAGGACTTGGGAGGCTCACCCTCAGCGGAAGCTCCCTCTCCGTGACCGCTGCTCTCCGCCCCTTGCAGTCTGGCCGGGCCTCCTGGCTCCAGCTGGCAGGACTGTGACCACAGACTCCGGGTGGTGTTTGGTGGTGGGAAGATGCCACCTGGGCAGAGGCATGGAGTGCAGAGCCCTTCCTCCTCCTCCTGTCCCCACCCCAAGATTTTGAGGTTCCTCAACCTTTCCCTCCTTCTCTCTCAAAACTTGGATAACTTTGTCTTCTGCTACTACTAGACTAGAAAAGCAAAGAATAGGAAAGGGGCAGCCACAGTACAGTTTAACATGTCTTCGTTCAATTTTGCAAATCCTAGCCCTCCAGGCTCACCCCCCAAGTGAGGCACTGGATGGGAGGCCCTCAGCTCCTGGGGATTTGTGCAGCCCCCCTTCCCCCCCCCCCCCCAAATCCCAGGATCTGCCCCTGGCATGGATGTTGCTTCCCCGCATCCCCACTGTGCAGCCCTGGATCGGCTTAGTGCTGTGGGCGTCCTGTGGGTGCCCATCCTCCTGTGCGCCCCTCCCCGGGGTGTGCCCTGTGTGCCATCTCATGTTACTGTCCTCCCCGCCTGAGCCAGGGCAGGTCTGTTTGTCACTGTGTACCGTGCTGCTCTGTTCGGTTCTTACTCAGTCATTTCCCCGTCACGGGGGCATTCCTGGGGGTTCCAGTCTCTGTGTTATACATAGCCTGGTGTGAGCCCATCACCCCTTCTCACTGTGTCCTCGGGGCCATTCCAGAAGTGGGGTGGCCAGCTCTGGAGCTCCCGGTCACAGTCAGAGATAAGAAGAGGGACATGGACCCTGTGTGCCCAAAGAAGAAACAAGGTTATTGGTGTGTCCTGGGCACACACAGGACACCTCACATAGCCTGGGGAAAAGGTAGTGTGAAAGAGTACAGTGCAAACGTTTGACCCCAAGGGGTGAACGCTCAGCTCCAGACTCACCTTTTCATTTGAATCCTGCAAATCCTCTGTCAACCCTTTACATGCATTTCACATGTACATGTGCACATCTGTATAGACACATGCCTTGTTTTTAAAATAGGCCCATGATAAGCATACTTACCTGTAACTTTTTTGTCTAATTACAAGAGAAAGTTTATTTAGAAGGTTACAGAGGTAGTAGAAGTGAGCCAGCTGGGCTGCTTTGCCTCAGGAAACAAGTTACAGAAGCAAAACAAGGGCCCTTGGAACTTGACAGAGGGAAAGGCAAAGGTAGCACACCTGGAGGGAAGAAGAAAGGGGCTTGAAAGGCAAGGGCGGGTGTGCTCCCCAGAAGGAGATGCGTACCTCTAACTTTTCCCCCTTAATATATTAAGAACTTCCTACATCTTACAATTTGTTTCTTCAATATCTTTTTTTGATGGGGTAAGTGTAGATTTGTGAGAAGTCATAGAGAGAGACCTCAGCTCCCCGTGGGAAGTCACAGCCCACCTCTCTTATTCAGAGGTTCCCTTCTCTTCATGTTCATTGTTGGGTGTCTGTGTCAGTGTCGTCTGTGAGGTCTTCGCAAGGCCGTCACATGCCACATTTCCTTTAGTAGTCATGTAGGGGCCTAGATGTTGCTTCCCACTCGCCCTGGTGACCTTGCACACCCCAAGGCCCCCACCCATGGTCAGACACCTCCCTCCCCCCATCGGCACATTGCTGAGCTCACCAACCAGGAAGAGGTAGGCTGGGATGGTCACCTTCCAGAACAGTCCTTAACCCATGCCTGCCAACGATCGTGTTTGATGAGTGTCACAAAGCGAAGAATGCCAGCTCCACCAAGATGGGCAAGGCCGTGCTGGACCTGCAGAACAAGCTGCCTCTGGCCAGGGTGGTGTATGCCAGCGCCACAGGTGAGGGGGGAGCTGCCAGGGGCAGGGAAGAAGCCTGATCACATCCACATGCAGTCATTGATTAGCAGTCACTGATTGCAGCCATGTTGGGGGAGGGTGGTTTGCGGTATCACAAGTGCCATGCATTCAGTGACCTCACAGCCTGGCCCAAAGGTGGAGCTTGCTCTCCCCAGGCCAGTAATAACTTCCACACTTTGTGCATGCCAGCCCCTATCAGGGGCTACCCTCTACCAACTAGCTCCAGCTCCCTGGCTATGGGCACTTTTCTAGGACCTTCAGGTCCCCATACCTGGCCCTTGGGTCATTTCTTGTGCCATGTCCAAGATCCTTCTGCAGCCTTGCTGGGTAGGAAGAGCTGATGGTGACTCCCACCCCTTCCCCTCCAGGTGCTTCCGAGCCCCGAAACATGATCTACATGAGCCGCTTGGGCATCTGGGGTGAGGGTACACCCTTTCGGACCTTTGAGGAGTTTCTGCATGCCATTGAGAAAAGGTGAATACCCCTCCCTGTCCATGACAGGGGTGGATGGGGAGCCACAAGGGCCCTGCTCGTCACAGGCAGAGGACTGGTGCCAGTGTGCCCAGTCCACACCCTGGCCCACACTCCTGCAGCAACCAAATGGATCTTAAAACACAAATCCTGCCCTTTCTCTGTCCAGCACTTTCTATCATTCTGGGGAAAAGATCCCCTTCCTGTTCTTCCTGCATCCCCCACAGCCCCTCCTCAGCCCAGGAAAATCAGGCGGATGGGGGCAAAGGGTCTTTGCACCTGCTGTCTGCATTCCCTCTGTGCACTTGGCCCCTCCTTGCCCTTCAGGGCTCAGCTCTGGATGTCAGCCCCTCCATGGAGTGGCTCCATCACTCAGTGGGACTCAGCATGTGGTCAGCCAGGGCCCTGCCAGTGCTCAGGCATCCGTGTCTCCATCCACAGGGGTGTGGGCGCCATGGAGATCGTAGCCATGGACATGAAGGTCAGTGGCATGTACATTGCACGCCAGCTCAGCTTCAGTGGCGTCACCTTCCGAATTGAGGAAATCCCACTGGACCCAACCTTCGAGCGTGTCTACAACCAAGCAGCCCTGCTGGTGAGCAGGGTGGCCAGGGGTCTCTGACTGCATGGACACACCGTGTATTTCCTCTTGAAATTATGCCCATCACCTTCAGCACCTGTCTTTAAAGACGCTACATGGATTTGTCAGGTTACAGAAAGGAGGAAGCAGCCAGCCCACCTGCAGAGGTCTTTGGCTGGAGCCCAGAGACTCGTTTCTGTTGCAAGGCGGGGATGATTATGTGACTGTAGTGATGTGGGCCCCACCTCCCTTCCTGTGGTGTCACGAGCGCTTTGCCCCTCAGCTGTTTTCAATGTCTACGTCTCTGTATGCTGTGGCCTGGCCCTAATCTTCACCGTCTCCTTCGTGTGTCGTGGGTTCCTGTGTCCTCACTGTTGGATCACACCCACGCGAGACAAGCCCTGAGCATCGGCTGTGCCCGTGCTGTATCCTTGCCTCAGGCCAAGACAGGGTCTTCTCCTCAGCACGGCCGCCATCAGGACCAAGTCATTCTATAGGCGGGGCCCATCCCAGGCACTGCCGGCTGCTGTGCAGCATCACTGGCTCCTACCCGCTCGATGCCAGGAGCATCCCCAGCCCCCAATTGTGACAGCCACAGATGTCCTAGACATGGCCCGGTGTCCCCAGGGAACAGGATCATCCTGGGCAAGTCTTTTGTCTAAAGTGTCACAAATCAAGTGACTGCTGGTCGGAGTCACTGCAGATGCCTCTTCCCCTTTCTGAAATCATGGCCCACACGTGGCATCACATGTTTTGGTTTTTGACTGTTTCTGACTGCTCAGGTATTGGCAGAGCCTCTATGTTGCTCTGTGTATGATCCCCCCACCCCCAATCCCACAGTCCTGCATGGTGGGGCTGGGGGACAGCTGAGCAGTAGCGAGTTCGGCCTCGTGTGGCATGTCATTGCAGTGGGCCGAGGCCCTGGGCGTGTTCCAGCAGGCAGCCGACTGGATTGGCCTGGAGTCCCGCAAGTCCCTGTGGGGTCAGTTCTGGTCAGCCCACCAGCGCTTTTTCAAGTACTTGTGCATCGCCGCCAAGGTGCGCCGGCTCGTGGAGCTGGCCCAGGAGGAGTTGGCCAAGGACAAGGTGAGCTGGCGCCAGTGGTGGCTGGGCCTCTCCCCTCCGTTCATGCACGAGGGGGCGAGTGGGTGGATCCGGCACCAATGTTGTCACAATCACAAACAAGCCCAAGTGTGACTGGGCTAAGTCCAGGAGGACAAGGGTGGGGACAGTGAACTGAGGTCCAGAAGGTTCTGGTCCTGCCTGACCCCAGCTCCCTGCAGCAGGCGGCAGGTGTGGCCTTGCCCTGGGCTCTCCACATCCAGGGCTGCCGGGTCCCCAGAAGGAACCGACAGTAGTGAGGGGGTCTGGAGAGCTGAGGCCGGATGGCAGCCGCCGTTCAGAGTTCCCCGGTGGGTCTGGTTGTGTGGGGGCCTGGCAGCCAGCCGGGACCCAAGGGGAGGAAGGAGGGAGATACTGAGGCACACTGGGTTTCTGGCCTCAGGAGCTTTACTATGGGCCTGTCTAGAGCCATGCTCTAGAGCTGTTGAGGGGGTTCCACGCGGGCTCACTCCCACCTCGCCCCCCACAGTGCGTGGTCATTGGGCTGCAGTCCACAGGCGAGGCACGGACGCGAGAGGTGCTGGATGAGAAGGATGGGCAGCTTGACTGCTTCGTCTCAGCCGCTGAGTGAGTGATGAACGTGGGGGCAGGCCAGGTGGCCACTCCAGAGAACCCCTCACGCTGTGGCTTGCTGAGCCTCCCCAGCAGTAACCTGTTGCTGGGCCCTGCCCCGTGACTTCACCCATAGGAGGCCGGGGCACATTTGCTGAGCCTTGTCCTCGGGGACCTCAGACCCAGCTTAGTTTTAAAGCCGCAAAGATTAACTGTGGGAGCTCGGGGATCAGAGGGTCATTGGAGTGTCCCAAGACTTCAGAATGAAGCTTCCAGGAGCCTGTCTCACATGGGGATGGCGCTGTTTTAAGGAAGACTTCTCAAAATGTAGGGACTGACCCTCAGGGTCCCCAAACCCCCAAGTCTCTCCTCCTAGCCCATGGTGAGCAAGGGTCCAGCATGGCAGCTCCTTCTGGCTCAGCCCCCACGGCCCAGCATTGCCGTCCTTCTCCAGGAAGCCCCCAGGCCCACGCACCCACCCTACCTGCCCTGATCTTGGGAGTCACTGAATGTGTCCACCCCCTTGTCTCTCAGAGTTGGTCAGCTCCACCCAGCACCCCAGGCCACACCCAGTGCCTCACAGCAAAACCGCCCCCTTGAGACTGTCCTTCAGACAGCACTGCACACAGGTTGGCGCCCCCTCCAGGTCTCCTGTCAGGCAGCGTGCTCATCCTCGTAGTAAGGATAAACTCCGCTTGTCACCTTCAGGGGCGTCTTTCTGTCACTAATTCAGAAGCACTTTCCTTCAACCAAAAGAAAGCGAGACAGAGGAGCAGGCAGTAAGAGAAAACGTAAGTGCCCATCCTGCCTGCAGCCTTGGCTTGTGGCCCTCCTGGGGCTGCCTCCCATCCTCTCTCCTGCTGCCTCTCTCAGTCCCTCCTTTCTGAGTGTCATCCCATGTCAGCCAGTCACTCCCGCTGCTCCCTCTGCTTCAGGGGGTGACCCTTTCCCACCATCCACCTGCAAAGGAGGGGTAGGGCGGAGTGAAACCACATACCATCTGCAGGGGGGCACCTGGGGGTCAACAGGCACAGGGTGCCCTGACTGCAGTTTCCCAGGAGATCTGGTGGGGGCAGCCTCCAGCTGCAATGCCCGCTTGTGAGTTGCCATGAACTGGCCCCCAAGTCAGACCCACACAGGAGGAAGGATCAAGGCTGGGCCGAGGTGACCCCTGACTCCTCCTCTTCAGGGCGGCCTAGGGGCCGAGGGGCCAAGGTGTCCAGGCCAGCATACGACATGGCAGGCGTGATCCGAATCAGTGATGACAGCAGCACCGAGTCAGATGCCGGCCTGGACAGCGACTTCCACTCCTCCCCCGAGTCCCTGGTGGACGATGATGTGGTTATCGTGGATGCTGTGGGGCTCCCTGCTGACAACCGTGGTGAGGACGGTGACGCAGGGTTTCCCCTCTTTACAGCTGGGGAACAGGTTCAGAGAGGGGAGTTCAGCGCCCCATGGCCAGTCAGCAGCAGAGGTGGGTACACACAGGCAGTCTGGGGTTAGGGAGAATGTCGGGGCCCCTATACTTCCCCTGCACCTGGCTGTCCCTGAGGCTAGAGGGAACCCCTCATCCTCGAGGACTCAAGGCTGAGTTCTCCTGTGGGTGGGGTTTTGGTCAGGTCACCTGGCTGGTCACCCCCTGACCCTGCGGCCCCCACAGGCCTCCTGTGCCCCCCACAGCGGGACCCCCATGGACCTGGTATCCTGGAGCGGGTGGAGCGGCTAAAACAGGAACTGTTGGCCAAGGTGCATGTGCTGGGCCGGGAGCTGCCAGTCAACACCCTGGACGAGCTCATCGACCAGCTGGGGGGCCCTGAACATGTGGCAGAGGTGAGCTCCAGAAGGGCTCCCATTAGGACTCAGACTCTGGTGCCCCCTGGTGGCTGATCCAAGTCCCTACCAGCACTGTGAGGTTGGGGAGCCAACCGCAGGGTCCAGCATCCATTGGAGGGAGGTATGCTCACCTCCCACAACACCCTACGTGCCCCTGGGCCTGTGGGTTCTGGGTGCAGTCTCAGACCCCAGGTTGGACCCCCATCCCCCGCAGTTTTCTCTGCCTGTCCTCTCCCCACCCACACTACACTCTTTCTTGGGATGTCCCTGTGGTGCCGCCTCAGATCCTCTGTAGCCCCATGTGGCTGGTACCAGGGCAGAGGTCATGTTCTGGCCCAGGGCCCACAGCCCTTCTCCTTACCCAGGGCAGAGGCTGGGTGGGGGGAGATGCAGAAACTGAGATACACGGGGACCAGCCCCTATGCAGCCACACAGTCTGACAGCCTGTCCCTTGCTCCTGCCCTGCCACAGATGACTGGTAGGAAGGGCCGTGTGGTGTCCAGGTCTGACGGGACTGTGGCCTTCGAGTCTCGGGCGGAGCAGGGCCTCTCCATCGACCACGTGAACCTCAGGGAGAAGGAGCGCTTCATGAGAGGGGAAAAGGTGGGGGATGTGGAGGCGGGTACCCCTGTGTGCCAGTGTACATGGGTGGGGAGGAAAAGCTAGTGAGGGTCTGCTAGACAGGAGGTGCAGGGGTCCTGAGTCTTAACGGGCTGGCCCCGGACCACTGATCACTCCAGCCCCATTGTGGCTGTGTGCATGTGAGTATGTTTTGCTTGAGCGTATGTGCCCAAGGTGGGGGATACAGGTCTCCCTGGCTGCCTTACCTTTACCCCCTGGTGAAAGCTGCCTGAAAAAACATCGGGAAAGCAGGCAGTGGTGGGGCAGCCACTCCCTCCAGGGGTGACCTAGGGATGGTCCACATTTTATTCTAAGCCCACAGGGCCCCCACCCCATAGAGTACACCTCAACTTGCTACGTGGGTCACCTTAAACACATCAGGGTGACCCAGGGCATATGAGGTATTTGCGCAAGGAAGAGCAGGCACCACCTGCCCCACCAACCTGACCCATTCTCGTCCCCCTAGCTTGTGGCCATCATCTCAGAGGCTTCCAGCTCTGGAGTCTCTCTCCAAGCTGATCGTCGGGTCCAGAACCAGCGGCGCCGGGTCCACATGACACTTGAGCTGCCTTGGAGTGCTGACCGTGCCATCCAGCAATTTGGTGAGCCCTGCCCCTCCCCAGGACACCCTACCCAGGATACCCAGGCCTTGCCCCTGTCCTGCCCCAGGAATGCCCTCGCCTTGGCCCCACCCCATCAGGGTGGCCCCTGAGAGCCCTTGTGTCTCTAGGCCGGACCCATCGGTCCAATCAAGTCTCTGCACCAGAATACATCTTCCTCATCTCAGAGTTGGCTGGAGAGCGCAGGTTTGCCTCCATTGTCGCCAAGCGACTAGAGAGCCTGGTGAGTGGTTGGGCTGGGCCCAAGTGAGTGCGTGGGGGTTGGTCATGGGGGCTGTTGGGGGGCCACCTGAGGAGGGGAGTGGGGAAGAATGTGGGCAGTGTGTGAAGGCTCCCCCATCCCCGACAGGGGGCTCTGACACACGGGGACCGTAGAGCCACTGAGTCCCGAGACCTGAGCAAGTACAACTTTGAGAACAAGGTATCAGAGAGGTTGGGGGTTCTGGAGAGGAGGGGTCCCCGGTGCCCGAGCCCAGCCTCTGACCTGGCCCTTCTGCTCAGTATGGCGCCCGGGCCCTCAGCTGCGTCCTCACCACCATCCTGAGCCAGACAGAGAACAAGGTGCCCCTACCCCAGGGCTACCCAGGAGGGGACGCCGCTTTCTTCCGGGGTGAGCTGGGGGCGTGGCACATGGGGTCTTCCTGGGGGGCCAGTTTGGGGCACTGGGATTGGTAGACTGAATTTGTGTCTAAAGATCCCTCCAACACCCACCAAAGGGACTGTGGCGGCAGAGGGAGCAGGGGTGGGCTGGGGCAAAGGGCACATACAAAAGCCCTCTCCTCCTGTAGACATGAAGCAGGGCCTGCTATCGGTTGGCATCGGTGGGCGGGAGTCCAGGTCCGGCTGCCTGGATGTAGAGAAGGGTGAGTCCCCTTTACCCTCCAGGTGGGCTGGGTGAGGAGTGGGCGAGTGGGGAGGATGCAAGCTGAGGCCCTCCTGCCCCCCAGACTGCTCCATCACCAAGTTCCTCAACCGAATCCTGGGGCTGGAGGTGCACAAGCAGAACGCGCTGTTCCAGTACTTCTCTGACACCTTTGACCACCTCATTGAGGTGGACAAGAAGGAAGGCAAATACGACATGGGCATTCTGGGTGAGTGCCCCCAGGGGAGAAGGAGGGGCCTAAAGGAACTGACCTCTAGCACCCCACTTACCAGGCCCTCACCAAGCACACCAAGGGCTGAGGGGTCTCTTACAAATAAAGCTTTATTCATAAACTCTGCAGAGGATGTAGACCCCTACCTAACTGTCCCCAGGACAGCCATGCAGAGAGGGACCCCAAGAGGCACGCTGTCTGGTCACACCTGGTGTGAGTGACCTGCACATTGTAGTTGGGACCCCAGGCCACCGGACTGGAGGGGCTACTCGCAATCCAGAGTGTGGGCAAGGTCAGGACAAAGCCGGTTCTGCTGGGGGAACCTCCCCCTCTACAGCCACCTAAAAACTTGGAATTGACACCCCCCCAAAGCTCAGAAACTGGAGTCAGCTGAACAACACTGGGCCTCACTTGAGTGAGGAGACATGGCCCCCGGGTGGGACCCTGCTCACCCTGGTGTCCTCTCCAGACCTGGCTCCAGGCATCGAAGAGATCTACGAAGAGAGCCAGCAGGTGTTCCTGGCCCCTGGACACCCTCAGGACGGGCAGGTGGTCTTGTACAAGGTGAGAGGGCAATGGCCTGCCCTGACCCCTGCCCCAAGCACCCGCCCCTGCCCCTAATGCCTGAATGCTGTGGCAGATCACCGTGGACCGTGGCCTGAAGTGGGAGGAGGCATACACCAAGTCACTGGAGCTGACAGGCCCCCATGATGGCTTCTACCTCTCCTACAAGGTGGGCAGTCCTAGGGGCCAACTTGGGGAAGGGCAGACAGTGCTGGAAGGGTAGAGGTTCAGCTTCCAGCCTCACGCCCTCCCCAGCACAGCTGCATTGGGGACCCCCATCTGGGACATGCGGCTGCCTGTCCCAACCTCACAAGACCCCCTGCCTAGGCTCGTGGCAACAAGCCAAGCTGCCTCTTGGCCGAGCAGAACCACAACAAGCTCTTCACCGTGTACAAGCCCAATATTGGCCGGCAGAGCCAACTGGAGACCTTCGACAGCCTGTGCCGGAAGTTCCACCGGGTAGGGGCAGGGGCAGGGGAGGAGACGGACAGGGAGGCCCCAGGATGCCCAAGTCCCCAGATTTATGTATCTCTGTTACTCTGGTTGCCCTGCTGTGACAGCCTGTGCCGGAAGTTCCACCGGGTAGGGGCAGGGGCAGGGGAGGAGACGGACAGGGAGGCCCCAGGATGCCCAAGTCCCCAGATTTATGTATCTCTGTTACTCTGGTTGCCCTGCTGTGACCCCTCCCTGAGAGGGCTTCCAGCTGGCCACCAAGAGGGGGCCACCAGGTGTGAGGTGGGTGGGCCGGGAGCACACTGAGCCTCAGGGTAGTAGAAGTGTGGATGGGCCTTTCATTCAGGGTCTAGCATGACTATGTGTCCCTAGGTGACAGCAGACGAAGCCAGGGAGCCCTGGGAGAGTAACTACACCTTGTCGCTGAAGCACTGCAGCCATACCTCGTGGTGAGGACTGGGTTGGGGGGTGCACCGCATCGGATAGCACTGTCCCATTTTCTCTGGGCAGCTCTACTAGTTATGGTCCGCACACGCTACACAGGGCAAGGGCACTTTGGGCATCTGGAGCATCCCAGGACCCCCAGGAGGTGGCACTTACAGAGATAAGCGGTGCTAGAATGGGGGAGGAACCTATGGGGCAGGAACCTATGGGGCTTGGGGAGGAGCTGCAGGGTCGTTGGGGGTAGGTACGTGGGGCACTGTGTGTCTGAGCCTCCCTGCCTGCCACGCAGGAACCGGCAATGCCGGCTGGTGCAGGAGGGCAAGGACTGTGTGCAGGGCCTGAGGCTGCGGCACCACTACATGCTGTGCGGGGCACTATTACGCGTGTGGGGCCGCATCGCTGCCGTCATGGCTGACGTTACCAGCAGCAGCTACCTGCAGATCGTTCGCCTTAAGACCAAAGACAAGAAAAAGCAAGTTGGTGAGCGTGCCAGCAGAAAGGGGGTGTGGGGGTGGGGGGTGCTGTACCAGAGGCCTCGACCCACCATCCTCCACGTGCCCTGCAGGCATCAAGATCCCTGAGAGCTGTATGCCCCGAGTGCTACAGGAGCTGCAACTCATGGATGCAGATGTGAAGCGCAAGAATGTGCAAGGCCAGGGCTATCCACTGCCACTGCCGCCACCAGCCCTGCGCCCACTCTCGCTGCCCTGCGGCCCCAGTGAGGTCCTAGACCTCACATACAGCCCGCCAGCCCAGGTCTTCCCACCGCCCTCACCCTTCGCCTTTCCACTTCCCCCAGACCCTATTCCCACCCCCAGCGGACTGCTGCTGGGCTCCCCCAGTGCCCCAGCTGACCCTGCAGCTCTCATGCACCAGGGCTGCAACATCAACTTCAAAGAGGTGCTAGAGGACATGATGCGTTCCTTCAATGCTGTGCCACCTCCAGAGCCCCCTGGGGCACTGGGTGGCGGTGCAGGGATTGTGGGTGTGCCAGGGAGTGGTGGGGGCCCTGAGCGGCAGAGCGTCATCCAGTTCAGCCCCCCTTTCCCCAACTCCTAGGCCTGGGCTTTAGCACACAGCCAGGCGTTCTCCCTGGACAAAACTTATTTATCTGTAATATGCCACAGGCATGGTCTTGTACCAAAGTGGATGGTGAGCAGGGCAGGTCCCCCTGCCAACTACTGAGAGGAAGGGGGGCTAGCCCGCCCCTCATCCAGCCAACCAAGGCCTCCACTGCAGTGCCTTCCCCGGCCAGTGCCTGGGCAGACCCCTCAACATGCTGCCGCCCCGTGCGGTGGAGCAGTGAGTGTGCACGTCCCACTCGGACTCAGGTGGGGCCTGGGGGCGGAGGGTGCCCCTCCCCTCTTCACTCCTGCCCTCCAGGCCTGGGTGGGACTCTCCTCCCCAGCCCACCCCATCAGGCCTGGAAAGACCAGAACCCCTGAAATACACAAAACTGGGTGGCCCCGAGAGCTGGAAACTCAGGAAACCCCCGGTTCGGTTCTCAGGGCCTTTGTCTCTGGGAGGCTGTGTGGGGCAGAACCCCCCCCCATTAATATATGCAATCCCCCTACCTGCTCTCTGCTCCCTAAATTATTGCCCAAGTGCCTCTTCCAGGCCCCAGAATCTGCCTGTGGAACTGGAGGGGTGGTGGGCGGTCCCTGATTTCTACGTGTATTTATAATTCAAGTGTATATATGTAAAAAGATCTTTTTTAAATATATGTGTCTTTTCACTACTTCCCAGGCTGTCTGCTCCTCTGGACTGCAGGGGAGGTGAGGAGGGAGGGTGGAGGTGCCACTACATGTCCCCTCCACAAGGAGCATGTAGGAGATGCCTGGCATGTGGGGAGTGTGAAACCCACCCACTCTGCCACTGCTTTTGGTCACAAGGACTCGACCCACTCACTGGCCCTGTGGATGACAAGCCAGGATGGGAGAGATCCGTCTACTGTGTGGTCCCAGTACCAGTACCTGACAGAGGTCAGCTGCCTCTGAACTGGCTGAGCCAGGCTCATGGTCTCTGCCCTGCCTGCCTTTTGCTCCCTAGAGACAAAACCCAGCTGAGACCCTTGTGGTGAGACCAGTTCCTCATTTGTGTCATATCCCCCTCCCCGCAGTGTGTAGGGCTTTGGCCTGAGTTTCCTCCCAAGGCTTCCTCAGGGGTATTGGGGTACTGGTTCTACAGGTGGCTGCTCAGGGACAGGAAGGCCCAAGATCTGGGTCTGGTATGGGAGGTAGGAGTGGACTCCAAGCCCTTCCTGGGAGCCGTCTTCAGTCAGAAAGCTGAGTAGTAGGCAGGAGCTACCTCCCTCTGCAGATCCCCACTCCTTGCTTGCTGGCTTTCCCTGGGGAACTAGATGGGGCGGGGCAGGGGTTGGGGAGGAGGCATAGCTAATCTCCAGCTTTGCCACTCCCCACCTGCTGGCCTCAAGCTATTCCCCACTCTTCTGGGGAGGACTGTGAACAACTACTCCTGTTTACAAGTGAGGACCATGAGGAGGCTTGGGTGCCCTGGCTCAGCATCCACACAATCTACTGAAGCCAGTCTATTTACCAGGCCCTGTCAAGCATGGCTGTGTGCCAGGAACAGCTTGGCGGATGCTCAGCCCCAGATGCCTGGCTCCCCTCTTCCCACTGGGGAAGACCATCACCCTGGGCAGGCCCCAAACAGCTGCCTCCGGTCAGGTTAAGGCCCTGGGCCAGGAATAGTACCAGTTAGAAACCTGGAGGATCAGTTCTTGCCAGTGCCCATGGGGTGGGGCTGCCAAGATTAGAGGCAGGGCTGCAGAGTGGGTGCAGCCCTCTGAACCCTAAGGGAACTCTGCCCCCATGGTTACCCCCCAGGGAAGCAGAAGTACCCAGCAGGCCAATTTGTATGTTTTATTCCCACAAGACAGCCAGGGGGTGGGGATGCCGAGCTACGATCCAGGCCGGGCCAAGGGCCTTCCTCCGGCAGGGGTGCACGCCAGGTTCTCAGGTCTGCCCCACCAGCAGGCTGGTTTTTAGACAGACTGTCATGGGTGCCGGGTGGAAGGCTCCGAGGGGCACGGGTGGTGGGCTCGGATGGAGGGTACACACTTGTGGAGCTACAGGTAGCAGGGCAGGTCCTTCTCTATGACCTGTGGGGGAAGCAGGGTCAGGGATACCTCTTTTGGTAAACCCACCCCCAGCAGGCTCCCTGGAAAGGCACTTACCAGGGGCTCTTCCATGGGACCATACCGCTTCACTACGCAGCCGTTCTTGTCAATGAGGAACTGCCAGGACAGGTAGCGTTAGCATGAGGCCACCGCTATGGGGCCCCTGCAAGGGGGTTGGGGACAAGCAAGCAGCCTCCACCCGCTGCCCCATTAGGGCCAAGCCTATGGCTCTTGGGGTAGGGGGCACTGAGCTGGCCTCAGACACAGTCCTGGCCCATTCTGCCCCACAAAGCCCTTCCTTACCTTGGTGAAGTTCCACTTGATGGCACTACAAAGGAAGTGACAAATCATGAGAAATCCCATGGCAACTGCAGCACCATCCCCCGGGGAGGCATCCTGCCCTGCCCTCCCCCCACTCACTTTCCCAGGATGCCCCTTCCCTTGGGCTGGACTTTCATCCACTTCCACAGCGGGTGGGCGTCATCCCCATTCACACAGATCTTGCTATACATATCGAATTTGACATTATAGCCGGCAGCGAACTCTTTGATCTCTGCATTAGTCCCTGGCTCCTATGGCAAGCAAGGGTGCTTGGGTCAGTGGGAAGAAATGTGTACCCCATTTTGGTCCCCACTTCCGCGAACCCAGACCCTCTCCCCATGTCCACGCACAGGACAACCAGGGACACAAGGCGCGCACCTGCCTCCCGAACTGGTTGCAAGGGAAAGCCAGGATCCGTAAACCACACTCGGCATATCGGGCGTGCAGGTCGACGAGCTGAGTGTAGTTTACGTCTGTTTTGCCTCATTGCGAGGCCACGTTGGTGACGATGCACACGAAGCCCCTGGAGATGAAATGGGGTAGTCAGAGCCGCTGGCCTTCCCTCTGCCTCCCCCACCAGGCTGGCAGGTACGCACCGGTACTTGTCCAGGTTAACCATGTGCCCGTCGATGTCCTTGGCTGAGAACTCGTGCATGGACTGAGCACAGCGCCAGTCGTCGCGGGAGGCGCACTGCAAGGCAAAGGTGCGCTGAGCAGCTGGTGGACCTCGGGCCGTGGAGACACCAGCCAACTCGGTCCCCAAGGGAGGAGGAGATCCCAGGTGGAAAAGGGCCCTGGAGCAAGTAAAAAGTGAGGGCTCCTCCTTCTCAAAGGTGCACGCACCCTGTGCAGTGGGGCGTGTTTAACCGCAGACACCGAGGCCCAGGAAGGGTTGGGGATCCTGCCAGGTGCCCCAGCGGGCGGGGGGCGCCACTGGCGGGTGTGGGGGCCCCGCGCGCACCGGATCCTGATCATCGACACAACAGCCACTCTCCAAGGCCGCGGGCTGTGCTTGTTCCAGGCATTCCGGACAGGGTTCCTTCCGGCGGGGGCGCGCCCTCTGGCGCCCGCAGGCCCGTGCCTTCCGCCGCCTGGGGGGGCGGCGGCGGCGCTGCCGCCTGCCCGGCAACCGGCGCCGCCGTTTGCAGCGACCCCGGGAGCAGGCGGCTGCGCGGCCCATGCCAATCCTTCTACAGATGCGCCGGTGCCCACCGAGTGCCGCGTCCGGGGAACAAAGGACCGGTAACTAGGGCTCCCGGCCGCCCATCTGTGACGCCACTGCGCAGTGTCCCAGGGCGTACAGGGCGGGGGAGGGACGTCGGATTAACCATCCCAAGGGGCGCCCTCACTCTGCGGGATCCAGCCTGGGCGCCAGCAGTCGAGGGTACCCCCAAGTTGCCCTCGGGAGCAGCCGCTGCGCGGCCCGAAAGTCCCAACCGTTTAGGCTTTGCCCGCTGATCCCGCGGACACCGCCCCCGGCCATGACCCCGCCCATACCCCGGCCTTTGCTCTATTCACGACCCCGACAGCCGCCTCGCGTGCACGCGGGACGGTGCCCTCCCACCCAAGGTCGCCGTGGAGGCCGCGCGTCCGCCCCAACGGCCCGCCGGCCCGGCCGCCAGCGCTGCGCTCACCATGGTGCTGGCCAGACCTGGCGCTGCCAGAGCCCCGCACACAAGGGCCGGCTTCAGCAGACGGCACAAGCGGCTTAAGTTCATCGCAGCGGAGGGGGCTCCTGAAAAGTAGCGGCTCCACCCCACGCCGAGCCGACCAATGGACGGGCGCTGGCGCGCCTCGCCTCCCCGCCCTCGGCCACGCCCACCAGAGTCC